>NC_136068.1:1837666943-1838266943 GCF_964261635.1 Lissotriton helveticus | reverse complement strand
AAAATGCCTCGGGGCTGAACACTAGACTAAATCCAGTTTCTGGTAAAGCACCTACTGACGGCATTCATCCGCCCTGCCATTTACCATGTAGAATCTAAAATTCATGTTCGCACTTTATTACAACCCATTATAAAAGTTTGCGAGAAGCGAGGTGTGCACCAACAAGTCGCCCTGTAATCTATCCCTTGTGTGTTAATTCACATATGTGAATGCCTGCATCCACACGTGTCCCTGCTGTACATTTATTAAATGCACCTATGCTATAGTGCTTGGTTTCCTTGCATTTCTCCTGCAGATGGGTGACTTTTACCCTGTATGTCTGTTTTATTTTTAATTTTGCTGTACATTCCTTTGCTTTTCTATGTCCCATCTTTCATGATTGTGCAAATCTTTAGGCATTGTGATTTACTTTTTCTCATTTTGTAAATACTGCATCTGTGTTTTTTTTCTCCTTTCCTGTATGCAAATGTGACAGAAAAATAGAACGGGTACAATGGATATGCGGGAGGCCCGCGGTCCCGGCAGGGGACCCCATAGGAGGGCAAACCCCGTAGTAGTGCGCAGGGAACCGCAGGCCCGCCTGGGGGAGGGAGGGTGGGCGGGGTTGGACATGGCAAGCCACCCCCCTTTGGCTGGGACTGAAAAGGGGCGCACTTCCTCCCTGGCGCCCTCTTTGCTGCTGCCCCCTTCCTCTGTCGGTCGCTCCTGGCTGTCCTCGCCAGCCTAGTCACAGGCCCCGAGCCCCCTCCTTCTCCCTCACTTCCCCCACGACGCCGGACGCGAGGCCCGCAATTTTACTCAGCTCTTCAGCTAGGTAAGGGTGACTCTCTCTCGCCTCCCCCCGGGCTCCGTGCCTGGACTAAACCCAGGTTGCACGGAGGGCCGCGTGGTTCGGAAACCACCGGGAGGTGGAAGGGTCAGTTAAGGGGAGTTAAGATGGAGGCGGTGGGGAGTGCTTGTGTACAGTAGCACTGAGCCGCTACGATGAGGAGGAAGCGAAGGATGAGGCACGGGCGCCGATCCCCGAATGGGATCTGGTGCCCACCGGAAGGCTCGGTCACGACCCCAAAGCGGGTGCCGCAAGTAGGGTACCGCCCCAGGCCGCAGCAGCCTCAGTATTCATTTGTCCCGACAAGAAAGGGCTAGGCGAGGCAGGGGTGCTAGGATTCGCTTAACGTGCAACTCGTTACGAAATCCGTCACGCATTATTAATTTGTCTCCTTGTAGCGGTCAACGAGTTATGCCAAAGGCTGAACGTGGGAATGTATGGGTTCTGTTCCACATCGGGCGGATTACCCCCCATTACGGCGGCGTGGACGTGTAGTGCAACTTCCGGCGGCCACTGTTAAAGACAGCTCTCTACCGAGCCGACGTCTGAATAACAAGAACATATATTTCAATCGGCAGCATGGTTTAGTGCAGGGGTAGAGCGAATGCCGTGCTAGCAAGGAGAAGGGTGTTCGACCCCGCCTTGAGCCATGAGTGTTTTAGTAACGGGCGTGCAAGCCCTGATAGTTGTGGACCGTTGCTCAAATTGAGGGTTTAATTACATCTAAATGATACAACCCTCAGCTCGATTATTCCAACCTCGGAATACAAGAACATTTAATTTACTCTGCAGCATGGTTTAGTGCGGGGAGACGGGTGTTCAAACCTTCCTTGAGCCACGTGTGTTTAGAAACGGCCTTGCAAGTCTCCTTAGAGTTGTCCGACCTCGGAATACAAGAACATTTAATTTACCCCGCAAGCATGGTTTAGTGCAGGTAGACTGGTGTTCAAACTCTCCTTGAGACACGTGTGTTTAGTAACGGCTTTGCAAGCCTCCTTAGAGTTGTGGATTGATGTTCAAATGGTGGGTTGTGGGTTACTTACATCAAAATGACTCAACCCTTACCTTGATTATTCCGAACTCTGAATACAAGTTCAAATTGAAAGGTTTATTTACATCGAAATGAAACAACACTTACCTAGATGATTCCGACCTCTGAATACAAGAACATTTAATTTACTCGGCAGCATAGTTTAGTGCAGGGGTAGAGCGTATGCCGTGCCTGCAAGGAGACAGGTGTTCGAACCCTCCTTGAGCACGTGTGTTTTGGTAAGTGCTGTTTTTCAGCCTCCTTGTAGTTGGGAACTGGTGTTCAAATTGTGGGTTATTTACATTCAAATGATGCAACCCTATATAACTCTGGGCAGACAAACTTTTGGGAATAACAGTGAAAACAATTCAGGGAGATCTGTGAATGTAACTTGAAGAGTATGGTAAAATACGAAGGATAAGACTGTTGCAGAATGAACACAATTTATTAAGGTGGGAGCACGCGAAGTAAGTGACTCGGAGGGGAACATCCGAGCCGGTCGGTGCGCATGAAATTTACAAATGAAACAATCCAGTAGTGTGTTCCAATTGCCACGACTTTCTGATGTGCACTTTAAGGTGGTCGGGCATTTCAGTCTGTTTGTGTAAAAGTTCGGCTGGTCAGTTTGTACGAGCATTGCGGTCAGTTACTACAGCGCTCTTTACGGCCGGTCAGTTAAATGCTCTTTGATCCTATACCGCTCTTTGAAGCGGGTTTGTGTGAATTCCGGTTGTGTGAATTCCGCTTGGGTTCTTCAACGCTCTTCGGGGCACCGTTTGCATGAACGTTGCTGTCTGCTTCTGCAAAGTTCCCTCCCTTGCGGGCACAGTTTGCATATACAACGGGTGTCCTGCTCCCTGAAGCCTGTGTGAGCCACCAGGTAAAATGATGAGTTCTTACAGGCTGACTTACGACGCCCGAGCCTCACACGACCTGTGTGGAAGTGTTATTCCTTTCATTCTCGCCTCTGTGCGCAATTTGCCAGCACTAACACGCTCATGACCTATTAATACATAAACCAGCTACGTCTTTTAAAAGACACTGTAGCAGGGATAGTACGTTCCGGCGACATCGTTTCCCGTAATTATTTGGATGCAAAAAATCCCTTCCATCAATGCAGATACAAGTAGATGGATTACAACTCGAACTGAAGTATCCCGCTTTCCCAGCGAGGATGAGCTAAACCCTCGGGGGTGGGTGTCTCGTTATGATAAGGGGCTCTGCGAACAGCTTGCTATAGATGTACCGGACCTTAACACATGGACTTGTTGTTTCTTCCCACAAGTTTTGATAGTACATATTGTGATACATTTGGCCGCACTGGCGCGCTGTGTACCTATATGCGTGAGTGCGTGCATCAGCTCAGTGCCTGCACTGCGTCTGCCATGAAGTCTGCTTTGTCAATTGAGTGCACTCTTCCGGTAAACGTAAACACCGCTTTGAAATTACAACATTAGGGAAGGTCAATGCTGGCCCATTCTCAACGGGTTCTAGTTATCACTATTTTTAAAGGTTAGACAAGAGGAATACACCCCAAGGCCTCGAGGATGGAAAGGCGTCTAGCCCGGGTGATGCTTAATTTCAAAACACAAACTCGCGTTAGTCGTATCACATTCCGATTTCCGGTTTATTTATTTATTTATTTATTAATTAATCTTATAGAGCGCGACAGCTACCCATAAGGGTTTCCCGGCGCTGATTGACAGTAAGCACATAGTTGATCCTGAGGAGAAGAATTATTAGGCAAATAGCCAGGTCTTTAAGGCTCTTCGAAAACGGAGATGGCACTGCTCCATTCGTAAGTCCATAGGAAGAGAGTTCCACAATTTGGGTCCCAGTACAGCAAAGGAATGGCCTCCCATTCTAGAAAGTCTGAATCTAGGTACACAGAACAAATGTTGGGAAGAAGAACGGAGTGAGCGGATGGGTAAATAAGGCTTGACGAGTGCTCGAAGATAAGTAGGAGCAACATCAGTTTTAATCTTATGCATAAAGCATAGTGCCTTAAATTTTACACGATTTTCGATATTAAGCCAATGAAGTTGCTTAATTCGTTTCGTGATAGGATCATATTTCCGACATCCACACAGGAGTCGGGCAGCAGCATTCTGGACCAATTGGAGACGACGCAAGACCGCCTTGGTAACCCCCAGATAGAGCACATTACTGTAGTCCAATCTAGAGGTCACCAAGGCCGTCACAACAGATCTCCGGGTGTCAGATGGCAGAATCCAGAATATCTTTCTCAGCCATCTAAGAATAGTAAAGCAGGTGGCTGAGACTTTATTAACTTGGTCTTTCATCGACAGATCTCTGTCAATAAGAACCCCGAGGTTCCTAGCACGTTCAGAAGGAGTAGGTAGAACGCCCATGGTTGATGGCCAGTGTCGCGGACTCCAAAGGTCAGGTTTGTTACCGAAGACAAGCACCTCCGTCTTTTCACTGTTAAGTTTTAAAAAATTACGGCTCATCCAGCGGGAAATGTCGCTGAGACCGGATTGCAGAGAAGAGGGTGAAGAAGGATCAGCTTGAGATAAAGAAAAAACAATCTGAGAATCATCAGCATAAGTGAAAAGATTGAGACCAGAAAGCTGTGCAACATGGGCTAACGGAACAACATACAAATTAAAGAGGAGAGGGCTAAGAATAGAACCCTGGGGGACACCGTGAGGGGAATAGTGGATGTTCGAAGTGGAAGTATTTGAAAAGATTTTCATGAGCTTTCAATTGCAGGATCTCCTTTCGGGTCCAGGGAGCGTAGGTTAAAACAATGATAAAAATAATGTATATTCAATTGCAAGATCTCCTTTCGGGCCCAGGGAGCGTAGGTTAAAACAATGGTGAGAAAATTTGTGAGCCCTCCAGTTTGCAAGCGTTTAATCTAAGCCTCAGCAGAGCCCTTTATTACTGGTATGAGAACGCAACACTTATTATTTATTAAAAAGTGAGATATAAAGTCGGGGATTTAAGTAGGACGGGTTGGAAGCAGGTGCTGAGATGGGTACCTATCTGGTTCTCTAATTTTGTCCTCACCTCGGGGTGACAATAATTTTACCCGGCAGCACTGCCTCTTGTCTCTGCCTCTGATTTTAGTCAACGAGTCCCGTTCGAGTTCATTCACAGTCTTACCATTTAAGACATGGGGCATCCGAAATATTGTGCCAACGACGCCATAGTGGTTGCTTATTTGCATTACGCAGCAAACAATCACGATAAGACAATAGCCCCGACCACTGGTAGGTGTAATGTTACCTATTTTATTATATATTGGAGGCAGTGACTTAGGCAGGAAAACACCAGTTTGGCGTTACACTTTGGGATGCTCAACATTGTTTTGTTGCGTTCAAAAGGGGGGTCAAGCAAGAGGCGAGTCTAGGACTAGCACTGGCTAATAGCCCGAGCAAGTACAAGTTTTGGAAATATTTGGCATGCAAATCATGCAACAAAGTCCAGTGTCTGCAAAATTCAGCTACTCCGTTAACACGCTTAAGCATGTCACCCACCACGTCAGTTTATAACTCGGCAGTTAGAAGGGGCAATTCTGGGGAATATGGGCAGAAGGGCAAGGCAATGACAAATATGCAGTTCTGCAGAAGCTCGCAAAATCTCTGCTTTCCCCAATGCGGTTAGGGACCGGCTGGTCTGGGCGCGGGCGCCCTTGCCCCGGTCCGGGATTAATTATCCTGGTGCCCGCACTGAGAACTGCCCAGGTCAAAGAAGGTCTTACCTATTCGGGGCGTTTAGGGGTAATATGCAAGGGGGGGGACACCACGGGAATGAACGGAGGGAAACAGAAGGAAGGGAAAATATGCATTAAGGGGTGGGAGGCAAATGAATTTAACTAACAATTCTAAACAGGCTGCCAATGGAAAGTCCATGTCTGAACACCCTGTCCACTGCGCCTCAGGTAACCATGCCATGCACCTTTATATATGAAAATAACTCTTTAATTATTATTAACTGCGCAAGTTTTATATAGCGTAAACATGACCCAAAAGCATTGGAACGCACACATGGGCAACAGTTGCGTTGCACAAGGTCACATTCATATTTAGGGAAGGCGCAGGGACATGGAGTGATTGGCCCAGAATCACAGGAGGTGGGCAGATCATTGAGGCTCGCACCTTGGCTTCCCAGCTCCAAAGCGGCAAACTAGCAGGCAGACCTTCCTTTATAGGAGTAATGGCGGGCGTTTGATACACAGATCGTTACCTGATTCTTTTATGCCACTTGTATAGCGGTATCCCGAGCGCGCCAAAGGTTCAGGCCAAGAGGAGTGTAGCCCTATGCACAGCCTGGTGCTCCCAGTATGAACTTGTCTCTATCTTTGGGAAGTTTTAGTAATTAAATTACATGGTATCATTATCAGTAAGAAGGATACACTTGCAACAGTTCTATGGGACTAGCATCTAGGCAGGAAGTGATGCCATGGAACTTGCTTATACCTATATAGTGAAGAGATAATGTACATTTAAAACAAGTTTTACAAGCTCAGTTGGGGTCAACGTGAGGCCAAGCTTCAGAACCAACCTCAAAGGACACTGCACAGAGTGACAACACCCAGTAAAAATCTGCGAAAAGGGAGTTCGCATCTATGTACATTAGAGGGGGTTTTCGCATTTCATAACTTTTAGAATCTGACTTTCCTTGTGGGACACCCACGATACCAAAAGACTCCGAGCAAAACTTGGCCACCCTCCGTGGAGGCATAGCCCCTCCTCCCCCTTCAGTTTTGGAACTTTAACGCACTATTCTGGTGAACACCTGCCCCAGTCCAAACAACACTCAGGCTGATTGATGGTTGCAAGTTAGCCTTAAGGACCTGCCATCCTAGAGGTAGCATGGACAGAGCAGTCTTAGAGGAATGACCCTAGAGGGCGTGCAATGACAGCTGCCTGACCATATGTAACGCACTGAATACCAAATGAAAGGACACCACACAGGATATATATAAAATATAGATGCATTTCTTTATCACTATCCCTCGGAACTCTGTTGAGGTCGGGGTGCAAGCACATAACAAGACACGGTTAGGCCCTGGGGGCCAAGCAAACAATATATTAAGAGGTGGTCTAAGTACCAAGTCACGAGGAATGGGTAGGCCTAGGGCCTAGGGATTGCCTGGGGCTACACTGATCTAACAATAGAAGAAGTAGGAAGCCCACAGTAGGTGCGTTCTATGCCTGTATACACAGGCGGGCCCAATGCAATGGCAACGGGAACTTAGAAGTTAGAAGATTTAGGTCACTTAGATTGGATCATGGTGGGTCACAGATATAATTTGCATGCGCAACCTTGCAACGGTGTCGGTGTACACACCTGCTCACATAAATTTATCAGAGCGCGCCAAAGGTGTGTACCAGGAGGAATGCAGCCCCATACAGACCCTGGTGCCCTCGAGCGATCCCGTCTCAACAGTCTTAGAAGTGCTGGCAATTAGTTTATATTGTAACATTACCGGTATGTGGACAGCCACTTGCTACAGTTTTTAAGGGCTTATTTAAAGATTAATAAGGCAATATACATAAATATACAAAAGGTATAGTGGCAGGAACAGGTGGCAAGAAACAAGTTAACTTTCTATGGGATTTAGAGGTCTGCAGAATGTATCCTGGTGATGTAAATTGTGACACTGTTACAGAGCCGCTGGGATTGATAGGTGGTCCCTGGTTAGGGGCCTCTTAGTCACAAAGACTAGGACCCTTCATTCGTTCCATGAAAAAACTCAATTAGTAGAGGGAAGCTACAACAACAAATATGCGGTGTATCGCAAGCTTATACATGCAATGACAGTACGATGTCAACTTATGTCAGCACAAATCTGAATTTGCACAGGAGGAGCATGAGAAGAGGTAAAATAATGTGCTCATCTTTAGTTCACTGCTTATACTGCATTAGGAATAGGGCTTGCCAATTTCATTCGTGCAGTTCATACCTTGGACCCCGGGCCGGTTATCTTATGTTTAGGTGTCTCGGCTGGGTACCCCCAACATAATGTTATCTAGGCACTTGCATGGTAGCTGATCTCTTTGTAGGGATAGGGCCAGAAGTCAATTGCTCTCCTCACAGTTCTGGTTGCTTGTCGCATAGAGCTGGTGGGTACCAGTGTCTGGAACTTGCTGCAAGTAAAGAATTAATAAACTAACCATGTACTGTAAGGGACAGTGTAGAAAGCAAGTGCAGCTCAATATAAGGCCAGCGACGAGACTGGCGAAAGGGCTGAAGGCCAACACCTGGAAGCATGGTTTTAACAACACCAATATATCATGGTCCGGCCTCCCTGGGATGCACTGTGCAGCACTGATAGGGACGCTGCGTAGATTATTGAAGGAACACAGGCAAAGCCAAACCTCCTGGTGGTGCACCTTGGGGGGAACGACCTGGTGGCGTTAGACAAGAGGCGTTTATTAGACACAATGATGAAAGACTTGAGCACCCTGAGCGGCGAGCTAGGACAGTGCAACATCTACTGGTCAGAAATTTCCCCCAGACCAATCTGGCATGGGGCAATAGCACGGGAAGCACTAGAAATAACCCGCAGGCGCGTAAACGCGGCAATGCGCAAATTTAGCAAACAGAGAGGCATAGGTTTTATCAGGCATGGCCTGCTGCATGCCAAGTCTATTGGTTGCTGGGAATCCGACGGGGTGCATTTGTCCAAAGTTGGGATGGCGATTTTCCTCTTAGACTTGGGGGAAGCGCTAGAAAGAGCCGGATGTAGATAAGGAAGAGAACTAAGGCTAGGTAGTGGGGGCTCTGGGCGCAGCGGGTGCCACGCCCAGGGCTGTGGAAAAATAGAAGGTGACCCCCATACAGGACAGGCGCAGGAACAGGACCTGAAGCCACAGTGCGAGAGGCACAATACTGAGTCATACATAAGCCAAGGGGCCCTTCTTGGGGACTTGGTTCAACGGCACCCCGTTAGTCCTTAGGGCGGTTGTAAGCCTGAGCAACCGGGGGTTTGCTAATAACGCCCCTCCTAGCTGGGCAAGGTGTGAGTTGACTCTCCCTTGTTCAGAGGTGGGCGGGGCAGGTGGACGATAGGTCCATCGGGGGAGGCTTGCCTCCCAGGTCGACACGTGGCCAGGGCCACTAGTGTCTGCTTCTTTGGCTCTACTTCAGGCGCCCTGCAACAAGGGGTTGCGGGGTGGAGGGGTCGCCTGTCAGTTAACCCGCTCTGTTATTTGTATCACAAATAAACCTGCAACTTTTTATTTCCAAACATACTTGTCTGTGTATCATTTGGGTGGAGGGTTGTGGGGCAAGGGTACCGATGCAACTACTATGCGGGAGGCCCGCGGTGCCTGCAGGGGACCCCATAGGAGGGCAAACCCCGTTTTAGTGCGCAGGGAACCGCAGGCCCGCCTGGGGGAGGGAGGGTGGGCGGGGTCGGACATGGCAAGCCACCCCCCTTTGGCTGGGACTGAAAAGGGGCGCACTTCCTCCCTGGCGCCCTCTTTGCTGCTGCCCCCTTCCTCTGTCGGTCGCTCCTGGCTGTCCTCGCCAGCCTAGTCACAGGCCCCGAGCCCCCTCCTTCTCCCTCACTTCCCCCACGACGCCGGACGCGAGGCCCGCAATTTTACTCCCCTCCCTACCGCTCACCCGATGAAAGGGGGGAAGTGGGGAGGGGGGAATAGTAATGATGTTTTTGTCTTCTAGGTTGCAGGAGGAGTTACGAGGCGACCCCCATACAGGACAGGCGCAGGAACAGGACCTGAAGCCACAGTGCGAGAGGCACAATACTGAGTCATACATAAGCCAAGGGGCCCTTCTTGGGGACTTGGTTCAACGGCACCCCGTTAGTCCTTAGGGCGGTTGTAAGCCTGAGCAACCGGGGGTTTGCTAATAACGCCCCTCCTAGCTGGGCAAGGTGTGAGTTGACTCTCCCTTGTTCAGAGGTGGGCGGGGCAGGTGGACGATAGGTCCATCGGGGGAGGCTTGCCTCCCAGGTCGACACGTGGCCAGGGCCACTAGTGTCTGCTTCTTTGGCTCTACTTCAGGCGCCCTGCAACAAGGGGTTGCGGGGTGGAGGGGTCGCCTGTCAGTTAACCCGCTCTGTTATTTGTATCACAAATAAACCTGCAACTTTTTATTTCCAAACATACTTGTCTGTGTATCATTTGGGTGGAGGGTTGTGGGGCAAGGGTACCGATGCAACTACTATGCTGTGGTGCACTTCGACTTTGGTATTTCTATGTTTTCATCTTTGAGGGTGGGGTCCAAGGGAGGGCCGCTGCCCCAGATAATCAGTACTCTCTTACTGATGTAAGACCACGAGGAACGCAGATTTCAGATCTGGCTCACAAACAGTGGTGACGTTAGGGGCGAGACGTTTGAGGGGTGCCCTCTGAGGCAGACCGGCAGCCGCCAGTGCTGGATGCAGGTTATTTCTATACGACACATCTTTGTGGTGGCCATCATGCTAGCTGCTTTGGTGTGGTACTGCTTGCTTGTTCCACAGAGATGACTTTCGGTGGTTGCCTAGAGCGTAAGTGTAGCTGTCTGGGTGATGAGACAAAGTGATTGTTGTTATTGAAAAGAAATGATATCTTTGACTGAGAACTACCATGTTAATCAGAACATTATTTCCTGTATTTTGTAGTTTCATGGTTCGTCGCTGAGATGTTGGTCAGCTATGATGAGCCTATGCTTAGTTGCAAGGTTAAATCAAATAAAGGATTGCAATATAATGATTGTCATGGGCGCGGATTGGGAGTAATATAGGAAAAGTCCAAACACCAACTGCAGCTCGCAGGTATTTCACCCTGCAGTTGTCTGGGCAGGTAGGGAAAACTGCAAACTTAGCCTACTAATTTTTCAGCCCTTTGCATGCTGTGTTTTGTAACTGGTGGTGTGTAAATGAACCGTTCTGGGTCCATAGGAAGGCGTGTCGGTTTTTGGCATTACGAACGTTTAGCCAGTATCCCCAAATGGCCGTGTTTGTTACCAAAAAGACATTACATTGTGAGTCGTGGTATGCAGTCTTTCATGCCCTCGGATGTTATGTAGAATTAAACACAGGTTAAACCGATTCCCCTCTTATGGAAAGCAAGGAAGAAATTGCTTTATAATTTAAATACTTTTTTTGCTAATTAATAGTGCGTAATTCAGCTGCAGGGTTAGTGATTCTCCCTTCGTTTCACTCTTTATTTTTTTAAGAATGCTGCTTTAAAAAAAAAAAAAATCTTGACACTTTATAATTCTCCCCGTTTATAGATATGGCCTAGAGCCGCCTTAATTGTTTTAGAAGTCTCAAGTCATCTAGAATTTATATAAAATAAAGCCTGCATATGTGCGTACAAATAGGGTATGTTGGTGTGCCGTCTTTATCCATTGTTCTGTTGAACTGTCATTGACATTTTGCGTCCGTCCACCACAGCATTACTGGGATAATAGGTCAGCGGGTCAACCTACTTCAGCCATTGGAGGGCATAAATGGAGAGCTAGATTTGGACCCATCTCAGCACTGTGCACCAGGAGGACCCAGCCCATTTAAAGCCCTGCGCAAACATATACGTTAAAAGTATATAGTGAATTGAATGGAGAACCCTGTTCTTCGAGAGAGAGTAGGGTGACCAGCAGTCTCAGATTTCCCAGGACATTCCTGGTTTTCAGAGGACTGTCCCAGCTTTTGGATTCTTTTCTTCACTTTAATTACATACCCAAGGTTTTTAGAAAATTGCCAGCTCATTCTGCAAAGCAGAAATGAAGCGTATGCCCTCCTAACTGTGCATCTGAAGGGAAAAAAGCACCCACATTCCTGCACTCTCTACCACACTGCTTTCAAGAACAGCATACTCTTGCACCCACTCTCACTGCTCACCAATTCAAAGTTTGCTAAAAATGTTATGCAACGCATTGTCATACACAATGCCAATAACTCAAACTTTAATGCTGCGAGACCTATTGCATTGTAAATGCTTGTTAGTTTGTGATGTTGTATTGTTATTCCACTGTTCCCTTGTAACGTAACTGGCTCTATTGTACAGCGCTGTGACACCTTCGGGTAATGTACGCGCTTTATAAAAATGCACTAAATAAAAAATTTTTAAAACCATGTGAAATTTGTCAATGTTATACACAGAGTGAACTGGGCAGGAGTAATGAAGGGACAGAAGAGGAGACAGGAAAGGAGAGGTGATCGGGCGGGAGAGGCAACAGGGATGGAGAGGTGAAAGGGCAGGAGAGGCTACAGGGATGGAGAGGTGACGGGGCAGGAAAAGTGATGGGGCAGAAGCGATGATTAGGCATGTGCAGGAGCGGTAACCGGGCAGGAGCGGTGGACAGACAGAAGCAGTGAATGGATAGGGGCAGTGAATGGATAGGGGCAGTGAATGGATAGGGGCAGTGAATGGATAGGGGCAGTGAACGGATAGGGGCAGTGAACGGATAGGGGCAGTGAACGGATAGGGGCAGTGAACGGATAGGGGCAGTGAACGGATAAGGGCAGTGAACGGATAGGGGCAGGAGAAGTGATGGGACAGGAGTTGTGATGGGGCAGGAATGCTGACTGGACAGGAGCAGTGACTGGAGAGGAGCGGTGACTGGACAGGAGCGGTGACGGGGCAGGAGCAGTGACGGGGCAGGAGCAGTGACCGGGCAGGAGCAGTGACCGGGCAGGAGCAGTGACCGGGCAGGAGTGGTGATTAGGCAGGAATGGTAACCGGGCTGGAGCAATGAAAGGACAAGAGCGGTGAACGGGGCAGGAGCGGTGAATGGGGCAGGAAACGTTACGGGGCAGGAAAAGTGACGGGGCAGGAGCGGTGAATGGGCAGGAGCGGTGAACGGGCAGGAGCGGTGAACGGGGCAGGAGCGGTGAACGGGGCAGGAGCGGTGAACGGGGCAGGAGCAGTGGATGGGGCAGGAGCAGTGGACGGGGCAGGAGAAGTGACAGGGCAGCAGAAGTGACGGGGCAGGAGAAGTGACAGGGCAGGAGAAGTGACGGGGCAGGAGACGTGACGGGGCAGGAGAGGTGACGGGCAGGAACGGTGACAGGGCAGGAGTAGTGATGGGCAGGAGAAATGATGGGCAGGAGAAGTGACGGGGCAGAAGAAGTGATGGGGCAGAAGAAGTGACGGGGCAGAAGAAGTGATGGGGCAGAAGAAGTGACGGGGCAGGAGAAGTGACGGGCAGGAGCGGTGACAGGGCAGGAGTAGTGACAGGGCAGGAGAAGTGACGGGGCAGGAGATGTGACAGGGCAGGAGATGTGACAGGGCAGGAGAAGTGACGAGGCAGGAGAAGTGATGAGGCAGGAGAAGTGACGAGGCGGGAGCAGTGAGTGGGCAGAGGCAGTGATTAGGCATAAGCAGGAGTGGTGAATGGGCAGGAGCGGTGAATGGGCAGGAGCGGTGATGGGGCAGGGGAAATGACAGGGAAGGAGCGGTGATGGGGTAGAAGTGACTTGTACTTATGTTCCTTGCCTATTTATTTATATACTATTGCATGACATTCACTGATGTGTCTGCAAAGCATACCTGTTGCCCCGAATTTGTGTGCTGAATTTTCACCCCTTGTCCTGAATTTTTACACTCACCATCCTGAATTTGCGCCCATGCCATTGTTCCTGCATATATTTCACACGCTTCACAAAAAACTGTATTCCCTATGAGTATTTCTTTTTCCTGAATTAAACCTCAAATAAACATGTTTATCCATTGTTTGAATTAAATAACGTTATAAGCTGTAACTGGTCAGTGAAATGCTAAACGTACAAAAAATTGGTATGTTTTGTGATTTCTAGCCACACCCCTGACTCCGCCCACTGATCCAATCTTCTGTTATTCCCGCCCCCTGATTCTCCACCCACAGTTCCCCTACTTTTTATTCCCCACTTCGACCACTGATATGAAGACGTCTCTCTCGGTAGCCAGCATGGCTGCAGCCGGGCTGCGCATGCCGTGCAGTGTACTGACATCAAGGACACACACTCCATGGAGTGCTGGAGTCTCCGAGACGCCTGCCTGACGCCGCTGCATGGCTGAGGGTTTCCGTTCCTCGAGGCAGTCATTCCCCTCGGGGTGTCCTGACGATGTTTCCTCGCTCTTCCTGTGGGAGAGAGCCGTTACAGGTGTAGGGTGCGTGGAGTACGGGGCTCCCCAGTCCCTTCTGGAAGAGTAGGTGGAAACAGGAGCACTGGTGAGCTCCTCTCTTCCAAAGGTGGTTTTGTTTAAGGAAGGGGGGTTTCTCTAGCCCCGAGGGCCCCAACTTAAAGGCCATTATTGGAGGGAACTAAACAGTTACCTATGTGCCACAAAGTCACGAACACACCACTGAAGTGCTTCCAAAGACCAACAGGGCCGATGTTCATTTGGGCGTGTAATCCAAGCCTGGATGCGAGGAGTACCTCGGGCAACATCAAATGCTGGAAACGAAAGCACCAGACGCAGTAAGGCTTTCAGCATTTAAAATAATCATAGGGTGTACTACCAAATCAAACATACCACGCAGTTTGCAAGCAGTCACCACCGGCTATAGAAAATGTCTCGGGTAGAATCGTCTCTAAAGTACTCGTGCACCAGTGACCCGGAAGGAACACGCAGAAGACAGAGTGTCCATTTAGATGTAACCTTTCCTTCTGAGGGATCAGTTCCCTGGCCCCACTCGGCCTCCATACACTCTGCCCCATGGTGGGTGAGAATCAGTGGCCTCCGAGAGGTGACCCCCTCCCATTCGGAGCCAGAAGACATATCACTCGGTGGAGTGAACTTCTGTGCCTTCTGACAGGCCAGTCACTTGCTCCCCACTGAGCCCCGATACACACATCCACACAGTGGGCAAGGTTCCAGTCCTCTGAGAGGCCAGTCTCCCTCCCACACGTCTCATCGTCTTGTGGGGGCAAGTATCCCTTTCTGAGAGGTCATCTCCACAGAGCCACGAAATACAAGCACGCATGCACACACAGTGAGTAAATACCAACCACCTTGTCACTGAATTGATATGAAAGAGCACAATTTCGAACCTAGTTTATCACTTTCATTAGTTTATTTTGAGAGTTTATCTCACATATTTTGCACAAAAAAAGTTCTAATCCATTTCAGCACTACTGCAGGTATGTTCGATGTTTAGGGTGTGCATTCGAAAAAAAGATACAACTGGTGGGATTCCCACTCCTGGTCATGGCATACTTTCCGTCAGGCTATACAAGGTACATAAAGGACCCTTGATTTTAGCAGGCCTCAGAATGCCGATATTCTAGGAGTGTGACACGCCATCTTTAATTCTTTCCCACAAGTGCAACAGGGACTGACCCCTCAGTGTTCGAAAGCCCCTCCCCCACCCCTCGCAGGCACTCAGGAGTTAAAAGACGCGTATCTTTCTTTTGATAATGGACAGTGACAAATGGCGGCTCCTTCTCAGATTGCAGGCAGAGTGCGGTCACCAGCTCCATCTTTGATGCGATTGTCAAGCACACGTGGTGTCGCCACTGTGAAACACTGAATATTCACACAATTATTATATCTACATTAGTTGTTTCCGCTGCACGGCAAACCCGCTGTTTGCCTGGCCTGAGTAAACTAAACTAGATTGTTTCACATAATTAATCGTACAAGCATTATGTAATCGTATTCCATAAGGCTGTGGCACCTTCCTGCCACTGTACACCAGTGATGGGGGTTGTGATCCCAGTCTTACAAAGCTGATAACAAAAAAACACTGCAAATTGCACGAAACAAAAGATGATATTCCATATTTTCCATGAAGGGGGCACCAGAACTAAAATACCCCGAATAGGTCAGGTGCTTGAATCTTTAGATCATAGAGTAATGTAACATAGAGCAGCCTAACATCACATAAAACATGCCACAACAAAACCTAACACATAACTTAACACAAGGTAACATAACAGTTTTATTATATTCCATAACTGACCCGGCAAAAGCTATATAGCTTCATGTTAAACTATTGCATTTATGCAGTTCGAGCTATTGGCATTGTAAATGACAATGCCCTTTATTTATGTTTTGGCTTTCAAAACATAAATAAAAGGCATTGTCATTTTCAAGGCCAATTGCCTAAACCCGTGTAAATACGAGACCTACTGCATTGCAAATGCTTTTTTTTATAGGTTTTTTTTTGTGCTCATTCTGTCGGACTTTAATCATATTTATTTTGGTACATGAAATATAACGTTGTAGCCAATATAGTTCGACATATAGTTAAATAAAGTGAACTCCCATGTGGAGCAAAGGTCAAGTAATGCAAGCCATTTCATGTATACTACGAATACATGTTGATATCTACAATTATTTAAGATTTCAATTATTTTTTGATCATGAATGCTGTTTTTGTGCAGAGATATTAACTGACCTTGTACAAATGGTATGTTAGCGAAGTAATTTGTTGCACAGGAAAGTCTTGCATATATATAGATATATATGTATGCACATGCCTTGGAAAAGTCATATCAACCTCTCATTTCCCTTGGTACAGAGGGAACATAGGTCATGTTTACTATTTCACTTGGGGATTATCCCCTCTCTAATTACGTTTCACCGGTAATCTCAAGGCATAAAACGCTCAATCTTGAAACAAATACTCTTCCACTTTTACATTTTATGTCGGAAATTTTTTGCAAAGGTGTCTTTACGTTTTCTTGTAATGATCAGTTTTCTTGTAATGCTAACATGAATATATTTGCCAGGCATCTAAATTATCTAGCATACACGGAGAAGGTATTGGCAGTTGATGGGATGCTCAATTTTCACTAGTTATGATAAAAGGCATTATCTTGTATTTACGAGAATTTAAGCTATTGGCATTATAACTTACAATGCCATTTATTTATGTTTTAAAAATGAAGACCAAAATAAAAGGCATTGTCATTTACAATGTCAAAAGCTCAAACTGGGGTCAATGCGAGACCTATTGCATTGAAAATGCTTGTTTTGATTGTGTTTTGTTGAAAAACTTTATCAAGATGTGTACAGTGCCCACTACCACTTGTGTGGCACTATAGCATTTTCTTCATCTGGCATCCATTTCATGTAGTACTGGTATTTTAATCAATTTTTTGTGTATGGTTGTTTAAGTGAATATAGTTAGCAATTAACTGTCTAGTAATTGTTTGTGTTGGTTAATTTGAATGTGAAATGAGTTAGTTCCTTCTCAAGATCTCTGTAGTGTTGTATAAGTATGGAAGTGTATTCTGAAGTATTTTCAATATTTTAATTGAGATTTCTTTGGTTGTCTTTTACCCAGGCAATTTCGAAGGTTTTTGAAACAATATCCGAATACTTCTAAGGTGTATCTTGGTGTGGTTCCAGAAAGTCCTTTGCCAACTCTCTGGCTTTGTTGTTGGGTTGTGTGTGTGTGTGTGACTGGAACTGTGTAGCATGTTCTGTTTGGAAGTGTATATAAAGTGAATAGAAATGTGCTGTGGCGAGAGTTTTGTTGGGTGGAAGGGGCAAGTGCTTTTTGGTACAGTGATTACTGTTTAAATGTTGTATCCTGGCCTTGTTGATTGTGTATTAGTACTATCTAATGTGTGATTTTAAATCCTTGTCCTCCTCTCTTGCCTGAAGCAAATTCTTCAAGCAGTGTTCTAAGTTTGACAATATATAGTCTCTCTGGGAGTAGATGATTACATATTTGAGTTGCAATTCTGAAATACGATGACAAGAAATCAGTAGAGAGAGAGAAAACTGGAACAGTGGCACCTAAAACACCATTATCTCATTGAGTTTGATGGGTATGCAGTTTCCACTATCCATTATGGATAAGGGACATGACTTCTGACCACCTCTCAGCAACTGGAGCTTACTGGAAGTAACAGGAGGTTTTGTTGGCCCCTAAGGACCCTCAGCAACCAAAGGGACTTCATCCCCGAACCAGCAGTGCACCAGGAGGTGTGTTTGCATAGTGGTAGGGAAAAGGAGGAGTGTCTCCAGTGAGTTGCCAGCTTTTTAAAAAGATGCCATTCCCCGTGGAACCCATCCCCCTGGGCCTGCCCCCTATTTTTTTTTTATATATCCAGGGCCGATTTCTGCCCCAGAGCCCAGACTTTCTATTTTTCTTTTAAAGGAAGTGGGGGCCACATAACATCCCATGCCTTGACCAATTTTGACCACGGGGACCTCACCACGGGGGCCTGCACTTTATTTTATTTATTTATTGATGTATTTATATTTATATTGGGGGGTCCATGGGCCCCCTGTATTAAGGGCAATTTTGGCCCGGGGGCCCGATCTCCAGGGTAAAAGCCTTTATATATTTTTTGTAAAAAGGGAGGGGGCCTGCGCTGCCCCCGTCCCGGGACTGATATCCGCCGCTGAGGACCCGATTTCCCAGGGCCTGTCCACTTCATTGGAGACCGTGTGGGAGCCTGAAGGCCCCGTGGTCCCTTGCCGCTCCCTGCCTCCTGCGGGAGTCAACATTGCTTTGAGACCCAGGGAGTTGCGAACTTGCAGCACCCTAGATCCCAAGCAGAAGCAGCACTCCTGGCTGTCACTGAGAAACTCAAAAGCTTACTGGACGGAGGAGGGTCAGCAGTGATTATATTGCTTGACCTTAGTGCGGCGTTTGACACCGTCAACCACACCACACATTGCTAAAAAATGGACGGAAGGAAATAGGTACCCAGGATAGAGCCTTGGAGTGGCTATGCTCCTTTTTAGATGATCGATCGCTCCAAGTTATGGATGAGGACTGCCTCTCTGACAGTCTACCCTTAAAGTCTGGAGTGCCGCAGGGATCCTCCCTGAGCCGACCTTATTTGATATATATGTAAGGCAGCTTGCCAACATTAAACAGGAATTTGACATCCAAATAATTTTGTATGCGGACAACACCCAGTTGATCGTTACTCTGCCTCAGGACCACCTACCTGGAGACTCTTTATTGGGCTCCTGCCTGAACAAATTGGCTAACTGGATGCCAAATAGCTTTCTAAAATTGAACAGTGAAAAAAATAATAATCCACATTTGTATAATCCACATTTGTATAGCGCACAATCACCCGTTAGGGTCTCTAGGCGCTGGGGGCCGTCGGGAAGATTAAGCAAGCTATTGCCCAGAGTCGCATGGTGCTGGGCTAACCTGCCGCCGGAGCCGGGGATCGAACCTTGACCCCCAGCGTTCAGCGTCAGTCGCCCTGGCCGCGGCGCCACACCTCTCCCACTGGGAATTCCTGATCTTGGGTAACAGGACCACTCAGAGACCCCTACATCACTGGCCTGCTAGCACGGGCGACCCTCCAGTTCCTAAACTGGTGGTAAAAGATTTAGGTATGTGGCTGAACAATGCACTCTCAATGAGCGTACAGGCAAACAAATTGTCGGCATATGCTTTGGACTCCTGAGGATGCTCAGAAAGATACTGGAATTCATCCCGGAGCTTTCTGAAAGCGGAGCAAGCTTGCTATGGCTTGGCGGGAGTGGTGATCCCACCAAGCCATAGCAAAGTGCAATGTCCCAGGGTTGAGCACCGCAGGACATTGCTGGATCCGGCCCTGGGGGGTGGCTGTCCCCTGGGCCATCTAGGGCTCCACGAATGGGGATGCCCGGCCCCCTCTAATGTAATTAAGCCTCAGGGAGTTGGTGGTCCCTGGGGCTTCTGCGGCCACACATACCCCGTATGTACTTATAATAGTTAAAAAAAATACTGAATTTTATTTACATTTTGACATGAATACAGTGGAACTCCCAATGAAACAACCCCCCTGTCATACACAGTATTAACATTTCTGTTGGTACATATTCTAAATGTTATAATATAACATTTCACAGCATACAGTACTAAACATCCATATCTGTCTGAGTGTTCTGTGCATGAACACGTTATCTTTACAGAATGATATAGTGGTAGATTTGATGCAATTATGATTATTAAGCTCTCAGTCCCTGCAGGCATTTTATTTACCGGTGTATGCTTCGTAAATGGGGACTCATATGCACTTTAGTTTATATCAAGGGTAGCCTTCATTTGGTATCAGTTACGCCATTACATCCCAGTGCTATCCTGTCCATCCGGTGTATCTACTGCACCATCTGTTGAAGTCAGCAGGTATGTCTTCAAGGGACCCCATATAGCCCTCGGTCTGGAAGTGGGTAGGAGCAATTCTGCATAGTTGAATGACTGTTGCTGCCACATTGTGAGATCTTGCAGCCATTCCTTAAATTTGTGAGCTCGACCCCTCCCCATCTGCAAATCACTTTTCGTTTTGCAATTAGGAACCCTACTGCTAGGTATTTCTTAAATACAGTGTCAACTTCGTCTGTGTGCCCCAGTAAGGGAATGTTGGTAGATATCTGGAGTGTTGTCCCCACCATCTGTGCTATTCCCTCAAATAACTGTTGCCAGTATTCAAAGATTGCAGGGCACTCCCAGGCTAAATGAAAAAATCCAGCCCCGTCTCTACCACATATAGAGCATTTGTCATTGTCTCTAAGCTTAACTTTCTGGAGTTTGACCTGGGTAGAGTATAGTCTATGTAGAATATAGTGAATCAATCACAGCCTGCTATTAGCTGTAATGGCCTCTGTTTGCTTACAACAAAATTACCACTTTTTGTCTGCAATTGTATGCCAAGGTCTGTTTCCCATTCTAGACCAGATGTAAATGTGCGTGGCATAGTTGCTTTTTGCGTGCTGTGGTAAATTAGCAATGTAACATGCTGTGATGATTCAGCTTGTATAAGCTCCTGGAGTGGTGGAAGAGTTGGGGGTTCGTGTGGGAATACTGGCGTATTCACCTTAACACTTTGTGTGACTCTAACATACATGAATAGCTCCATAGATGTAGGCATTTGTTCGCCAAAGAATTATTCCTTCGTCAGAAATTGCCCGTCTGTAGACAGGTCCCCCATGTCTCCATCTGACGTTTTCTAACAGTAGTCTGCATTGCCTGTCTTAGTTAGCCCTGGAGATCCGGCTGGCGGGTCAGGGGCAGTCTAGGAGAGTATAGCATCAGTCTGTCGAGCCTAGTTGCAATTTTCCTCCAAGCAGAGTTAGTCCATTCGACCGTGGTGGGATCATTATCTCGTATTTTTGGGGAAATGCAGATGAAGCCCGAAAGAGGGGTGGGGGCTGTATATCCCATTTCTACCACTAAATGTGGCATGAAGGGGGGTGGGTGGAACCAGTACGTGGCATAATGTGCTTGTGCGCAGTAATAATAAAGTTCAAAATCAGGTACCTCAAAGCCTCACTGTGAAAATGGCAGTGTCAATATTTCCCAACAAAGTATGGCCTGTTTGCCTGCCCACAGCAATCGAATTGTTTGTGTTTTCAGTGCTTTAAAACATGGTTTTCCTGGATTGTAGTGGATATTGGTGAATAGATAAAGAAACTTGGGCAGTATTATCATTTTTACTAGGGAAATCCGACCTGCCATGGATAGTGGTGTAGCTGTCCTCCTCTTTATGGAATCTGTGATGTCTTCCAGGGTTTTACCGTAATTGTAGCTCATTTGTTCGTTTTTTTCCCTGGTGGATTTTAGCCCTTGTTATATGACCTCCTCACCACGCCACCTTGGGGGATAGTTAATTTCATATGGTACAACCATATCAGTCAGCAGAAAAATGGCTGATTTATTCCAATTAATATTTATACCTGAGTATTCGCCAAATTTTGTAATTTCCCGTAGGAGCGGATTTAGATTATCCTGCAGATCTTTGAGGTAAAGTATAATGTCATCTGTGTGCAGTGAAATTAAAAGTTGTCTGGTTGGATATGCTAGCACACTCTCCTTGTGGTATTGTCTCAGCTTTGCAGCCAATGGTTCTATATCTAAGGCAAATAGTATGGGGGATCAGTGAAGGCCCTGATGGGTACCTCTAGTGATTGCAAATGGGGGAGATCGCGTCCCATTAGGGAGTACTGTAGCAGTAGGTTGACAGTACAGGAGCTCTACCCACCTGAGGAATTCAGGGGGCATTCTGTAGTAATGACTCCAACGATCAAGTAGGTAGAGTTTGAAGGGTTCTTTATTTGAGTAGAGAAGTAGAACAAGAGCGGACCCTTCACTGCAGCAGCAACCAGTAAACTGCCACAGAATAGAATATTAGAACATAACAAGACACAGAATACAGAATATAGAATACAACACAAGTAGGTTCCACAAAAGCTAGGGAGATAACTTGCAATGTACTACACATCTTCTCCCTTTCTTTTTAAAAAAAAAAAAAAAAAAAAAATTAACAGATACAATCTTGCAAATAAGCAGGTGGCCGACGAGACCTTGCAGATCGTGCAGACTGTAAATCATTAAGAACAGGAGGAGTGTTGCACAAAAGAGCAGGAGCATCACCACCCCCAGAATTACTGATCTCTCTGTGAGGTAAAGACTCAACAGGTGTATGAGCAGCTAACAAATAACCACTGGTAGAAGAAGGAGGAGCATCACCATCATTTGAAGGAGAGGAAAGAGCATTGCCTGCAGAAACAGACTTCATTCTTTTGAAAAGAGCTACCCTCCTAAAGTTCCAACACTCTACGTTGTTGAGAATGACACAATGATTAAGTACTTTTATTTACTTTGAAAGGACCCTTGAATTTGGCAAACCCCTTTGTACTCTCCCAGTTTTGACCTTGACCAAGTCTTCAACCAAGAAGGGAGAAGAATCAAGTACAGCGTTAGAGGGAAAAACATCGCCCTGTTGAGATTGTAAAGTGACTACTACGTCTCATCCATGAAGGAAACAACTTCAAACCAGGATCACGCCCCCTCATCAATTGAAAAGGAGACTGATGTCCATGTGCCAAAGGGGTTGTCCGATAGGCCCAGAACATTTTGCTAACCATCTTTCTCACAATACCCCCCATTGCTGGAATCCATTTGAATAATACCTTTCACAACCTTGTTGGCTCTCTCACATACTGCGTTGCCTTGGGGATTATATAGGGATGTACGATGGTGTGAAATGCCACACTCCTTTAAAAATACCTGCATATCCCTAGAGGTGAGTTGAGTCCCGTTGTCAGTGATGATGACGGAAGGTAAACCTTCATCCTTAAAAATATTCCCTTGGAATCTAATCGTATTACCAGTAGTAATGTCATTAGTGAGATGCACAACTAACCATTTCGAAAAAACATCCACAACAACCACAGCAAACATGTCCCTCTCATGAAGTTCTCCCATTGGACCAATGAAGTCAAGACAAATAGTGTGCCAAGGTAAGTCAGGACTTTGTATATGTGCATCAGAAATGGATTTGGGTCCTGTCTTCAACCGTTTCTCACCTTCTCTGCACATGAAACAATTCTCCACCCATTCTACTACCTGGGCATCAATACCAGGCCACCAAAAGTGATCCTTAATGCAACGTTGTTAAGAGTTTGTACCATGTGGCCCTCATGTGCTAATGCTAACACTTTATTCCTCAGACCAAATGGAGGTATACATTTCTCTCCTTTAAACAAGATGTTATTCACCAGAGAAAGTTCATCTAAAACCTTGATAAAGGGCCTGACCGAGATGGAAACTGAACTCTTTTTCTTAGTGCTCACGCTGGGATTCAGTGCTGCTGAAACTTTCCCTGTTCTTGCCGCTGCTGCTCGCGGAACCCGCTTCGCGGGTCCCGCTTCGTGTGGGGGCTTTGATCAACATCAACATCAGCGAAGCCTGCTTGTGGAGTCTGTCGCCCCTTGCCTGAGGCTGTGACTGTGGGTGTTTGTATTGTACAGGGCTGCGAGCGAGTTGCGGGCGCAGGACTTCAAGTCCCAGGAGCGCCCGCCAGACCCAATTGCCAGCACCTGGGCCGCTCTCCCTGCATGCTCCTCTCCACCATCGTACTTTAAAATCCTTTGCCCCTGGATGTTTGTTGGGACGCTTTTTCTTAGTGCTCACGCTGGAATTCAGTGCTGCTGAAAATTTCCCTGTTCTTGCCGCTGCTGCTTGCGGAACCCGCTTCGCGGGTCTCGCTTCGTGTGGGGGCTTTGATCAACATCAACATCAGCGAAGCCTGCTTGTGGAGTCTGTCGCCCCTCGCCTGAGGCTGTGACTGTGGGTGTTTGTATTGTACAGGGCTGCGAGCGAGTTGCGGGCGCAGGACTTCAAGTCCTTGGAGCGCCCGCCAGACCCAATTGCCAGCACCTGGGCCGCTCTCCCTGCATGCTCCTCCCCTCTCACACTGACCATATAAATATAACCATCTAGTCCCGCTGCGCGGGAGTGCGCGGGAGAAGCCCGGGACAAGGGCGGGACCGTCAGTGGCCGTCAGGGGCCGAAGGAGGCCGGGTTGGGCCCCCTCTCTTTCATATTGGTTGCTATCACTGTTATATTTATCATTTGTTAAGTTGTTGCGATTTGCCCATATAATGACTGCAAAAAAACTCCGCTCTGGTCGTATACTTATGGGGAGGTCATGTTCTAAAACTAAATTTAACCCTCTTCGGAATAAGATTAATTCTTCTTTGGCAATTGTATAGTTTATGGGAAAGAGGGAAGGATAGAGTAGTACTGGATAATATAGATTCAGATGAATTAATGATTAAAGAAACAGAGGTAGTCACTTGTCCCTACAAGGATAATATTAATTTAATTGAAACTCCCTCTCCGCCCCTTTTCGAGAACTTATTATCCGAAGTGAATTCTGAAAACCTTAATGTTATTTCCTCAAAATTGCTTGATTTAACAGTGCCTAATGTATTACAGTCTTCTAGGGAAGAACAAATTGACTTATCCCACACTCCCGCAATCCCAGAGGATGATTTTACATTGCCAGACATCGACTTGGTCTCTCAGAAGAGGCGCCTGGATTCGGTTTGTGTTAAAACTGGGGCTATAATAAACACTAAGGAAACCCCCCCTCCCCCTAATCTTCATATCCTTAGTAGTACTCCTTCTAATAAATTAGAGTTTTCTCTAGCCCAATTAAATCTTACATCTAGCCCCGGATCTAACCCAAACCATTCCCTGCCAAGTTCCCCAACGGAGAACGATAATTTAATCTCTAAGTCTCTATCTTCCTTGGTAGACTTGCTTACATCTATTTTGCACTTATTGGAAAAATTTGTAGGAGGCTCTGACTGTGTACTTGATACGGTAACTAAAATTCTTAGGGTGCTCCTACATAATAAAGGTGGGTCTGCTTCCATGCCGCACTTCGAGCTCGATAATATATTGCCAAACTTAAATAAAGCTATGAGTTCGCCACAAGAGGTGTTAATTTTAGACCCAGCTTTAACGATTTTAAGTCCGTCCTCTGAAGATCGATTTGGAAATAAGTTTGTGGGTTCTTCTAAGGGCTCTAATATCGTCAAGGCAGCGTCAGCTGGAGGAAATTGTATTGCCTTATCTGACGAAGTGATAGAACCTATGATAGATTCAGCTATTGCACAAAAAATGCAAAAGCCACCCATATTTCCAATATTTACCCCACATACAGAAAAAGAAGAAAAGGGGGTCTGTATTGTTAACTTAAATCCTGACGATGAGGCTGTCCCTTTAAAGCAAAAAAAGAATTGATTAAAAAAAAGGAAACCTATCCGGAGATTCTATAAAAATAAACAGAGAAAAATACTTTTTGATAATAATCTAGTGGTCTCTCCAGAAAAAGCCTGTTTGAGAGAGTCATCCCCTGATATACCAGACGACAAAGCTGATGCATCTAAAGGGAAACTTTTAATCCCCACTATCGTTACTGCAGGCCCTTTGAGTAACTGTCATATTGTTGAATCGTCACTTGCCGTAAACGTTTTACCCTCAATTCTTAATCCCTTAGCTACTCCATACCAAGATTTTCAAGCAAATGAGCCTGCATTTTCTCTCCCTGTTCAAGAGAAAGTAAGTCTTGATACTTTCTTCTTAGTATTTACCCCCCTATTTGATACGGATCTTATATTAAATAGATCAGCACTTCTTAAATGTTTTAATGATATCGATAGTTTGAAACTAATTCAAACATCCGATTTGGACTTGGTAAAGCTCTCGAATTCTACTTCCGGGAAAACCGCCAGGGTTAAATTCCACTCCAAGCTGGTATTAAATCACATTTTACAGTGGGCAGAGGAGTTACAAATTAGAGGGATAGACGTTACCCCTCTATTCATTAATGCACATGGTGACAAATTATTTTCCAACTTGTCCTTGACTTATGACACACATCTGAACTCTATAGATAGACTATCAGCTAAAACTGAGGAGTTAAAGATTTGTGTATCTCACAACAAACGTCAAGTACTATATAAAAATCCTCCTCCTTCTAAACCATTTTTAATGGATGACACTACTAAGTGGAGATGGTTGCCTGGTGTTCTTTCAAATAATATGACCTACTCCTCTAAACCGCAATTAAATTTTTAACAGTGATTTGAAAGTTATTTCCTTGATTATTGCGGGGCTGAAGAATAGTCCGAAAAAGTTGTTATTTTTACAATCCTTAGAGGCTGATGTTATCTGTCTTCAGGAAACTTGGGTGGAAGGAAAATTAATGATAGCAAAAGAGTATTTTGTGTTAGATGGTAGAGCATCCCCCTCTAGAAGAGGACATGCAAAGGGTGGAATAGCATGCCTACTTTCCAATAAAATTGACTGGAAATTTTCTCATTTTCTAGATCCAAACAAACTGTTTCAGGCAATATTTTTAGAAAACTTGATCAAGGATGGCCCTAATAAAACATTAGTTTTGATAAATACTTATATTCCTCCTGATGCCTGTTTTAATGTTGCCCTAAAACCTTTTGTTTATTTCTTCACTTATGGATGCTTCTTTCCCACCACATATATTATTAATGGGTGACCTTAATTGTAAAATTTCAAATTGGGGTCTTGATTTATTCAGGAATACGCTTAGGGAAGAATCTCTCCATATTCCTCAAGCTCAGTTTCCGGCAAATATCAAATCCGATAAAAGAGGGAAACTAATTTTAGAAGGTTTCTCCAAGGTAGATTGTTTAGTAATAAATGGGAGGCTTCCCTCTGATTTCCCCGCTACATATACACATAAAACAAAAAATGGTCAATCAATCATTGATTATGTGGTATCTGACAGTGCATTTTTTCGGTTTCTAACAGATATTATGGTTATAGATTCTGATTTAAGTGACCACAGGGTTTTGATTGTCACAGTGTCCCTAAGCCCCCCTTTATCGGATTCTTGGTATATGGATTCTGATCGGGTGAACTTTGGTATCAAGTCTGGGAGATGTCATTGGAATTCAGTGATTTTTGAGACTCTGTTGAGTACATTGGCCTCTACTGTACTAAATTTGTCCCAATGGGACGGGAGGGAATTCGTATGTCTTTCAGAATTTTTGGGAAAAGTAATTTCAATAGCAAAGAAAGCTCCCTCTGATAAAAAATATACAGTACTACCTAAACAATTTCGGCAACTAAACATTGAAATAAATAAATTGATAAGGGGGCAATATTTATCATTTGACCAAGAAAGGCACCATAAATTGGCCTTGCTAAAAAGAAGAAGGTCAAGGCTGAAGGCAAGCATAAAAAGAGAAAAAGAAGATTCATTATGGATAAAACTCCGGGAATCCTCTTATAAAGGTCAAGCTAGGACTTTTTGGTCACTAATTGGTAAGGGCTGTGGTTCTAGATGCTGTCCTACGCCCATCTCTATTGATGAGCAGATCAGGATTCAATATATTGATAAACTATATAGTAATAATGGTTTGTTATTGGTCAAAGATCTCCCTTATGAGGACAGTTTTCATATTGTCTCTCCATCTGAAAAAGATATTGAGCTAGCCATTAGGGGCATGCGCTCTTCCGGCGCGATGGGTCCAGATGAGATCCCGATTTCTGTCTTAAAACAACAGAGTGAATTATGGAGCAAAATCCTTTATCCAGTGTTTACATTTTGCTTCTCCAGTGGTACTGTACCTACTTCTTGGAAAGGGAGCATATTAGTCCCTCTTCTTAAAAAAGGAGCTAGAGACCTTCCCCCAAATTATCGTCAAATTGCCTTATTAGATGCCATTGGTAAGGTATTTGCAAAATGCCTTCTTAAGTTAATTAATGAATGGGTTGCTATGGCTGAAATTTTACCGTTTGAACAAACTGGTTTCAGGCAAAAGCACGGTACCCTCGACAATTTGACCGCTCTCCAGATTATAACGGAGAAATATGTTAGGGTACGTGGAGGGCGAGTCTATGGCGCCTTTATCGATTTCTCCACAGCCTTTGATAAGGTGGATAGAACATTGCTGTGGGAGAAATTATTCGATCTAGGGATGCCATTTCCTCTTATTAGATTAGTACGTGCCTTACACTCAGATACTTGGTGCAGAGTTCTGTTGGGTGGAGAAAGAGGTTTATCAAGAACGATTGCCACATGTAATGGGTTAAAGCAGGGTTGCCTACTGGCTCCTTTGCTTTTTTCCCTTTATATTGCAGATTTACCCCAGACTCTGTCTGAAAGCACAGGTATAGCGCCAACCTTGGGGGGTCTCCTATTGTTTGTTTAATGTATGCTAACGACATTTTAGTTCTTGACTTAACGCCAAGGGGACTGAATAATCGCCTACACGCCTTACCTATATACGTAGGAAAACATCACCTGTTGGTAAATATTGCAAAAAGCAAAGTGATGTGTTTCTCTGGCAAGAAGAATTTTAAATATCCTAACTTTTTTGGGAATGTGGGGGGCCAAAAACTGGAAACAGTGAAATCTTATCCTTTTCTTGGCAAAATAGTTATGAGTAATTTAAGCGAAAAAACTCATATAGCTAATAACATTTGTAAAGCTATTGTCCAGGGAAAGAGTTTGTTTTCTTTATATAAAGCTACTGGTAGAAGGCATTTTCTAATATTATTGGATGTATATCGAGCAAAAATCCCCGCTTCATTACTCTATGGATTGGAGCTAATTGATATAAAAAATTGGAGCTTTTTGAATTCTACTGAAGGAAAAATCCTTCGTAGTCTTCTATCCGTCAATACCGCTAGTTCTACCGCTGCTCTTAGACAGGAATTTGGTTTACGTAGCAGTCCAAGGTTTAGCGGGGAGTGTGCGCTGGGTTTTTAATCTATCTAAAGGTGAGCCTGGCACTTTAAGACATCTCATCAAAACTGAGCTGCTAGGAAGTCTTAATGATCATTCTTTAATGTTATTTTTTTTTAGATATGCTGTAAACCAATTACGATTAGATAAGGCTGTCTTTTTTTCTCTATCGCAATTTCAGTTAAAATCTCTTCTGAATTCTGCCTCATGGGATTTAGGGTGGAGATTGGACAGAGAGTCTCGTAGTCTGAAAAAAGGTCTTACTCCTGTTATTAACTCATGTCTGGTAAGGTCTGCACAACCATATGTTCACTGGAATATTCCTCATGGCATTAGGCGGCTACTATTCTTACTAAGACAGGATTTACTTCCACTGAAATCGCTCTTATCTAAATGGTACGGATCCTCAGCTGTATGTGACCTCTGTCATATGAAAGATCAGGATCTGTTCCATGTTGTATTTGTTTGCCCGGCTTTATTGTCCCATAGGCGAAAGCATCTAAGATTAATCTGCCTTCAATTGAATATTTTGTCTGCTGCTGATTTCATAGTTGCAATGAATAAATCCCCTAATGAAATGTTTTGTTTTAAATTGTATACATTTTTTAAATGTTTTTTGAATTTGTATTAGGTGGTGTTACTATGGTTCAGTTTTATTTTCGTATCTTTAAGGTGATGTTATACTATGGTTCAGTTCTATTCTTGTATTTTCGAAAATATCAATTTTCTATGTAATATTTTTGTATTTGAATGGTTGGAATGTACTGTTTTACTCTTTATGTGGACCTCTTTTGAGTTCCGTTATCATAAATAAAATAAACTGAAACTGATAAACTGAACTCTCATGCCTAGGGCCTAACTTGATGAGTTTAATTACTTTCTGTAAAGTAAGGTCAGCAGACATTTCCTTCAACCAGTCACTAGCTGAAAAAACTCCCTCACCAACGAAGACAGCATCCTCAACTGAAGCAACAGCCACATCGTCAAAATCCAGAGATGATTCCAAATCATGGAAAATACGCCAGTCTAAAGACAACCTAGAGAGGCAATCTGCTTGTACGTTTCTCCATCCCTGGATATATTCGACCGAGTACTGGAATTCTTGAAGCCTGGCAGCTAGTTTCATAAGCCTCGCAGAACCCTTACCTGCACCTCCCGGAGAAAGAACTTTGATAAGAGGCTTATGGCCCGTTCTTATGATGAATTTCCTCCCCCACAGATATGTGCAAAAATACTCAACAGCCCAAGAAGCGGCTAACGCCTCCCTTTCGATGACAGAATAATTTTTCTCGGACTCAGTGAGAGTCCTTGAGGCAAAAGCAATGGTAACTTCCTATGTGCCCTTGATCTGTGAAAGCATAACCCCTAAACCTGTCGCATTAGCGTCTACTGTGACAATTGACTTATTGTGAACATCGAACGGAGACAGTACCTTAGCATTACATATCTCATTCTTGATGTTGTCGAAACAATCCTGCTGTTGGACGCCCCAGGTAAAACTAACGCCACGTTTAATCAATGACGTGATACAAACAGTCTTATCAGAATTTTTTTGACAAACTTCGAATAGTATTCGATAAGTCCCATAAAGGAACGTAGTTGGTCCTTATCGACTGGCTGAGGGGCAGAACGAATAGCCTCACATAGATCTCTTTTCGGTTTGATACCCAAGGCAGTGATGGTGTAACCCAAATAGTCCACCTGATCCATTGAAAACAAACACTTATCTCTACGCAAGGTAAGACCAGCATCAGACAACTTATCAAGAACAACTTTGAGTGTGGAATTATGTTGATCAGCTTTTTGGTCAAAAATTAATATGTCATCCTGGAAATAAACAACATTTTGTACCCCCTCAAAAATACTAGAGACCATCCGCTGGAAAACGCTGGCAGCAGAATTAAGGCCAAACGGGAGTCGTGTGAATTGAAACGTGCCCTATGGAGTGATGAAAGCTGTTAAAGCTTTTGAATCTTTATATAGATCAATCTGGTGGTAAGCGCTTCTAAGGTCGAGTTTTGAAAAAAACGTAGCACCCTTGAGTGTAGTGACAAGTTCTGTGTTGTTGGGTAAGGGAAAGGTGTCAGCCACAACACATTGATTCTGTGACCTAAGGTCCACACAGATGCGGAGCTTACCATCAGATTCTTACATGACGACAACAGGCGAAACCCAAGGAGAAGCCTCCACAGGTTCTATCACACCAGAAAGCAACATATCATCAACAAGACGTTTCACCTCATCCCTGATGACAATGGGTATCCGTCTTACTTTATGTTGCAGAGGAATTGAATCTTTCTTCAAAATGATCTTATGGGAATAACCTTTGAGACGACCCAAGCTCTCACCAAAGAGATGTTCAAATTTTGAAATGATCGAATGTAATTCGTCATCTTCAACTACCATCACCTGTGGATCTGCACGGGGATTGACGATGATGGAAAGGTCGTATTGGTGAACCCATCCTAAGATGGCAGGACCAGTCACAGAAACATACACCTTCCCTTGAATTACCCTTGTGCAAAACCTGACGTTAGCCTCAAAATAACCAAGAATATCCAAGGGTTCTCCTTGATAGCCACCAGGAGAAGTGTCTTAGGGAAGAAGTGGCCCCATGCCCCACACCTCAACATAAACACTATTAGGGATAATAGTGTAGCGTGAACCGGTGTCCACCATCAGATAAACATCTTTATCGTTGATGATAAACAAGGCCTTTGGCCTGTTCCTTCGTTTAGATTCACCCTCATGAGAACATTCATCAAATTCTACAGTCAAAATCTTATTATTCTCATCCATGACTTCGGGAATGTCACTCACACAAGACACCGAAGAGCGAGCTTTACCCCTACATATTCTTGCATAGTGCCCTAATTTACCACACTTCATGCACTCTTGCTTAGCAGCTAAACTAAATTTTGAGTCCGACGTGTGACCAAAACTACCGCACCTGTTACATTGTTTTGCATTGGAAACATTGAAAGGTCTAATAAAATTTTGAGATTTCACATGAACTGTTTTCTTATTAAAGAATTTCTTGTTTCTAACAACAGCAATGTCACCTTGATCTTCTTCATCTTGAGGACCAGACATTGGATTATAGGAGGAAACTTCACCAACATCACTTGAAACCACCCTTTTTTCAAGTTCCTTCATACATCCCTCATATTGTTCCTCAATCTTGGCCAAGTCAATAGCTGTCAGTAAATTGGGATTTTTGGCTGCCCATAACCGTTCCTGGATTTTTTTGTTATTACACTGAACTATAAGTTGGTCTCTGACCAACTCATCCGTCATGTTGCCAAACTTACACTTTACCGACATTTCGCGAAGTCTGGACACAAAGTCATCAATTGACTCACCCACTCTTTGGCTCTTTGTATAAAACTTATACCTATTCATAACTAGGTTTTCTTCTTTTGAGTAACGCACTTCCAAGCGAGAAACAGCTTCCTTGTATTCATCTAGAGGAGCCTGTGCACCAGCTTAAAGAACCTGTGGTAAAAATTTTAAAACACGCTGACCTTCCTTTCCAAGTGAGCTCAACAAAAGAGCCTTTTTGCGTTTCGCAGAATATTCTTGTGCATCTAATGCATCCAAGTATTGGCAAACATGGGGAACCAATCCTCCCAAGATATGATAGGTTGACCAGGACTTGGAAGAAAGCTCGGTGGCAATATCACAGAACAATTTTGAGGAACAGCTTGATCAGACATATTGAAAGTGAAGCAATACGTACACTAACAAATCTGAGGTGAGAAAATAGTATTGAACTTAAAAATAAAGACAGGTGGTTAGTTGGTCAGATCGCGTGTATCAAGAGGGAGAGAGAGGACCAGAAAGCTAGTCCTTATCCCCCGAATTATATGTCAATAAATCAAAAATGGACTAGCTAAATAATCAAAAGAAAATAAATTATTTTAATTTATCAAGGACTCAAGTATGCTTTGTCAATGGTTTGTGGCACCTGGTAGGTGTGCTCATAAAGCCCTCACCCACCAACCTAGTTGGTGGCATGCTTCATCATCGGGCCCACCCAGTGACACCTAGCGTGTCCCGGGTGTGCTTCGACGCCTGAAGACAGCGGAGCAGGTATGTCGCTGTGTGTGCGGTGAAGACTGTTATGGATTGTGAATTTAAAACGGCTTGGCGGGGATCCCAGTGCCCAGGGGCAAATACACTTTATTAGCTGGGTCACCGTCAGCGGTTAAAAAATAAGGCTTATTGGATGTTAGAGGCGAGTTACGACCTCCCACATCCTGGGGTGTGTCAACATGTTTCAGCCAGTGCCTTATTACTATGCTGGCTTTCTTCAGGACGGATAAAAAAGGTGTGTGCAATTAAAATTAGTGGGTGTATATCCAGACTATGTGTATACACGCCCTAAAGTGTTTTTCTATGTGTGAGTGGGGAATTCCCATCTCAAGAAAACACGCTGGTTTGTCAAAAGTGCTACTTCATGGTTAGAGAAGTGGCATGGGTTGACCTGAGTTCTTGGTCAGAGCCTGCCGTGGACCTGTACTGCCTCCTTCGCTGCACCTGAAGAAAGCCAGCATAGTAATAAGGCACTGGCTGAAACATGTTGACACACCCCAGGATGTGGGAGGTCGTAACTCGCCTCTAACATCCAATAAGCCTTATTTTTTAACCGCTGACGGTGACCCAGCTAATAAAGTGTATTTGCCCCTGGGCACTGGGATCCCCGCCAAGCCGTTTTAAATTCACAATCCATAACAGTCTTCACCGCACACACAGCGACATACCTGCTCCGCTGTCTTCAGGCATCGAAGCACACCCGGGACACGCTAGGTGTCACTGGGTGGGCCCGATGATGAAGCATGCCACCAACTAGGTTGGTGGGTGAGGGCTTTATGAGCACACCTACCAGGTGCCACAAACCATTGACAAAGCATACTTGAGTCCTTGATAAATTAAAATAATTTATTTTCTTTTGATTATTTAGCTAGTCCATTTTTGATTTATTGACATAGTTGGTCAGATCACCAGTGCAATTGACCAGTGCACAAAGTAAGCTTGTTGATCACACCAAAGTACCTGTGAAAGACGTGTGTATCATCGTAAACTATTCAATAAAGATACACAGAAAGACTGATAATAGCGCAAAGTACCTGTGAATGACGTGTATATCGTCGTAGACATACACTGGCAACTCCAACCCAAATGCGTGCAAAGTTAAGAACAGCTGACGGCTTTGAGCGAAAAGGTGCTAGCAGTTGAAATGACAAATCATTGATGAAGAAACATGTGTAATGACAAGCCGACCTGTAATTCGCCGAGTAATTTTAATGCGCAAGGGACGTGCGCATCGTCGGAAAAGATTGCGTCGCTGGAGGGGAATTCTTCACGTTTCCACAGCAACCCAAAATGGCTTCTCTACGGCTGCGTGGCGCGATGACGTGTCTTCGGCTGGAACGACGTTAGACTCTGAAACATCACCGAAGGACTGAAAAGCGGTGATTGGATGACAAGACAAGCGTCATCGAAAGATCCACCAACTCCCAAAGAACATTCCTCTACGTCATCATAACAATGTTAAGAGCGGTGGAGACAGGACAGGAGAGCCGGAGAAACGCCGAAGACCTGAATGGCAGAGTGAGGTAAGCGGCTTATCAGGAATTTCAGCAAATAATTCCAAAGTGGATCGATGCTCACAAAAGCTAATTGACAATGAGAATCCTCAGATCCAAAGGTTAAGGTAACAGGAAGAGCCACTTAAAAATCATATAGTTGTCGGAAGACAGACGAAGAAAAAGTCAATGTGGCTTAACAAAGTCAAAGCACCGGGTACTCACTCCGTAGATGAATGTTCAAAGCGTTTGAAGAAGACGAGACACTCACTCTGCCAGGGAAACCACAAGTTGAAAACACCTCTATTTAGTTCGCTCTTGTCTCTGAAACTTGTATAAGCGTGATGGGTTCTAGAAGACGTCGCCAAAAAGTTGTAGTAAATGACTCCAACGATCAAGTAGATAGAGTTTGAAGGGTACTTTATTTGAGTAGAGAAGTAGAACAAGAGCGGACCCTTCACTGCAGCAGCAACGAGTAAACTGCCACAGATTAGAATATTAGAACATAACATGACACAGAATACAGAATATAGAATACAACACAAGTAGGTTCCACAAAAGCTAGAGAGATAACTTGCAATGTACTACACATTCCCATTTACCTCAAGGTCCCTATGAGATAATCCCACTCAACAGAGTCAAATGCCTTGGTGGCATCAAGAAACACTTGCACTGCGGGGCTGTCTGGGTCAATATCTTGCATGACAGTAATAAGAGTCCTACAGTTATGTGATGCCACTCACCCTGGGATGAATCCGGACTGATCGGTACTACCAGTCTATTCATTAACAGATTCAGCCTATTTGATAAGACCTTGGCGAGAATTTTTGTTTCACAATTTATCAATGAGAGTGGGCGGTGGATTCGCAGTGTGCAGAAGGTTTACCAGGTTTGAATAGGGAGGTGATCATGGCCTCTCCCATCTTAGTTGGAAGTAGACCATCCTCTTTTGCCTTGTCAAAGACTGTTTTTAAAATAGGGACAAGTTGGGTCACATAAGCTTTATAAAACTCGATTGGTAGTCCATCAGATCGCGGAGACTGGCCTGATTTCATTTGCATTATAGCTGCCGTGATTTCATCCTCCTCTAGACATGCCTCTAGGAACCCCCTCTAGGAGTATCCCAGCCAGGCCAGGGCAGTATCTTCGAAATATGATGGGAGATCAAGTGGTTGTCTCCTATGTGTGGTGTATAAGGCTTTGTATTATGTTGTAAAAGTCTGTAAAATGCTGGTAATGTTTCTATGTATTGCCCCCTCAGAGTCTAGAATTTCTGCAATATAATTAGAGAACTTGGGCTGGTGGATAAAGTCTGCAATGGCTTTTCCTGGTAGATCTCCTTCCCCGTATTTATGTGCAACATGATATTTACTTCAAAATTTACATTCACGCTCAGCTGTTTCGTTATATTCCGGCAGTTTGTCTTGAAGCTTAACTTTTGTAGTTTTCTCTGCGACTACGCTAAACAGCTCTTGCTCCAATGCTTTAATATCTGTTTCAAGTCAGCTAAGGTGGTTACGGATTTCTTTTAAGATGCCCCCTCCCTTAGCTATACAGGACCCCCTAATGGTAACTTTGAAAGCTTCCCATACAGTGGTAACCTTGGGAATGCAATCTGTGTTGCTCTCAAAAAATTCTTGGATTTCCTGTCCGAATTCGGTCTTGAAGACAGTGTATAATAAAGTCATTGGGTTTAACCTCCATTTAATATAAGGAACTTTGCCAGTCGAGAGTGACATCACCATCTTCACTGGGGAGTGATCTGAGTATGTCCTTGCTAGGTATACTACTGAGTCCGCCCAATGTCCCATACCTTTTGAGATTACCCAGTAGTCGAGCCTAGACCAAGTCGAGTGCACGGCGGAATGATGTGTGCCTTCCATGGCTGAGGGATGTAAATATCGCCATGCGTCTAGGAGGTAAGTGTCTGTGATAATTCCAGCCAGTTGCCCTTGTGTGGCAGTGTAATGTTGCGTAGATGGGTGGTACCTATCTAGTGCTGGTAACACTGCTGTGCTGCAATCTCCTCCCAGAGGAGGTACATCAATCCCATTGATAGTATTTTACCCCACAGGGTGGTGAAAAAAAGGGGATCATCTTTGTTGAGGCCATAGCAGTTGGCAATGGTGATCTCTTGGAAGCCTAAACGTCCCCACATTATGCAATATAGGCCTTGGGGGTCAAGTAGTGTGCCCCCTAATACTAATGGTGTATTCTTTTTAATGAGTATTGCAACACGTCTGGAGTACGTGGAATAGGATGAAAAGCATCAATATGACGACCATCGGGAAGCAAAGTTGGGGGTAATGGTGGGGTGATGGTGGGGGTCAAGTGAGTCTCTTGTAATATAGCAATCTGTACCTGCTGTCTAAGCCAACACATGTTGTATTTTGCGTGGATTATGTAACCCTCGGACATTCTATGATAAACAGTGAAGCTTAGCATGCATCATGTAGCATGTAACTATCCAATAACCAAGTAACCATGGTTCTACTTTTTTATCCATGTAATCTAGGCTGTGAACCTGCTTCGGTTTATGTTGAAGATCAATGAATATTTGATACTGTGTTTGACTGTTTCTCCCTCCCACCTTCCACACCAACTTCCCCAACTTGTCGGGTGTACATTCCCCAACTTGTCGGGCATACATCCTTGTCTGGCATACATTTGGGCATGTCTTACTAGCATGAAAGGGTGAAAGTACAGGGGGGGTTCACCCGCGGAGGTACAACTAGGGGTCCCATATCTTCCTGCCACCCCTTATAGTCCAGCCAGTCGGGCGAATATCACTGGGTGGATAAGTGCAGGGGGAGGGGTTGGTGTCCGGCCTGTGTTCCGCCATAAGTGAGCCACGGGCAACAAATTACAACTTCAAAGGCCAGCATGTTACAGGCCAATAAGTATCACAAGTCTAGCGATACCTTCCGGATAGCATCTCTTTGGGCCTATCAGACCATAATTATTCCATGAGAGGAAAGAAGGTATCTTTTCGAGTGAAGGAGGCGACTGTAATGTTGATACGTATTACTTATTTATGAAACATTATTAAGGATGCCATATTCAGTCCAGTTTTGATAGCGGTGAAGTATACCAGGATCTGGATCTGCTTGAGTTCGCCGTGGATACTTCCCCTAGGTTCCTTTTTAAGAAGTCATTGACCTGTTGAAGGTTTTGGAGAAAAAAATTGTTTCCCCTGATGAGTGAAGCGAAGTCGCACCGGATATAGCATGGCGTAGTCAATGTCCGCATTTTGAAGCTTCTTCTTTACTTTGAGAAATTTTCTTCTTGCTTCTTGGGAATTTAATGTAAAGTCGGGAAAGAATGAGATGGTGGTATTTTCGTACTCAGCTGCCTTCTTTTCCCGTGGCGCAGCAGTGTGTCTCCATCTCGGTAGTTAAGAAATCTGACAATCGCCGGGCATGGCGGTGCTCCGGGAGCAGACCATGCACCCAGTGATCTATGAGCTCTTTCAATCACTAGGTGTTGAGAGAATGCCTCCATTCCAAACAGGTCACAAAGCAACTTTTCTATGAAGTCTTCCATGCGGCCTGTATTGGTTGGTTCCGATATCCCCAGTATGTGCACATTGTTGTGTCGGGAACGCGCCTCCAAATCTTCATTTTAGGATGTGATGACTCTTAGCAGTCGGTCCATTTGAGATATTTGTTCTTTACTCCTCGTGGCACCATCTTCTAGTTCAGAAATTCTATTTTCTGTTGCTGTGATCCGGAGGTCATGCTTTTCCATCTTATGGGTGATTGTATCCATTCGGGAAGTAATGGCGTCCATTTTGGATTCAATGGAAGTGAGGCTATTTTTCATGGTTAGTAATAATGATCTCCAGTCTTCATCTTGATTGTCTTTGGGAACTTCGGTTTGTGTTCAAATGGAAGCGTTGGTTGCTTTCCATCTGCTCTGCCCATCGTGCACTACTGAAGCGATTGACCACTCTATTTGATATTGTTTGGCTTAGAGACTGACTGGGACGCGATAGTGTAGTTCCTATATTGCCAATAGGCTCTGCGCATTGGAATAAACTACACTATAGAATTGACGTAGGACTTAGGTTGACTAGGTCTCTATCGAATATATTATACTTAATTGTGAGTGCCAGCTAGCTCAGAGTGTACAAAGAAAAATGGGCAACCCAATATACCCTTGAGGGTTTGAGCGAAATTGTATGTTAGAGTAAAAATACATTCAAGGAATTTTGCTCAACAAAGTTTTTTGGGAATTATTTAGATTCTTAGTTGTTAGACCCAGAGTCAATGATAGTCTTGTTACATCAATAAGCAACTTCGTTAATCTTTTCAAAAGAGTTGTGCTAAATGTGACAAAATATGGAGCTATTAGTCTCAGAACAGAAAAGGAGTGTAGAGGCAGGTGTAGATAGAAAGCGGGCATGGTACAATGACTGCGATGCCCTTCTGATGGTGAAAGATCGACCAAAGAAGGTTAACTTGATCTGTGTGTCCACTTTTGGGACCCACACCAATGCAATGACATTTTTTTTATCCTAAAACAGTGGAACCTACTTAAAGCGATCCCTGAGCTAAAACAGAAACCAATGTTTGCCTTCAAGAGAGGGACCAACCTACAAGATCGGTTGGTCCATGCATATGAAAACAATCTCGAGAAAAATATAGTTGACAGTATGAGCCAATTACTGCCAATTACAGGCCATTACAAATGTAATATGTGTATGGCTTGTAATTCAACAGAAACAGCAAAAGCTTGTAAAATTAACGATGCCAATTTTGTTCTCAAATCTTTCTCGAATTGTAACACTGATAATGTAGTGTACTGCATAAAATGCCCATGCAATTTACACTATATTGGTAAAACCATTCAACCTGTTAAGAAAAGGATTCTTCAACATCAATCACGCATCAGATGTAAAAAAGAAAATGCTCCGCTTGTTGAACATTTTCAGCGTTGGGTCACAATGAAAATCAAATGATCTGGTGGGTTATTGATGTTATTAAACCAACTAAGACACAGAATAATGTAGATAACATTTTGACCTTGAGAGAAGGTAAACTAATTTGCATTGCTGACACCAATAATCGTGGGTTAAACACTGCTACTGAATGGCATTCCCTTGCCTGTTTGTGAATCTGTTATTGTCACCTTGTATTTTTATACAAACACTAATGTTGTGTATTCAAAAAGCATGCATCTCTTTATATGTACACTCATATGGATTGCTCTATGCACTAAAAAACAACATATTTGATGTGTACTGTTTCTAACTGCTCTATGCACCAAAAAACGACATATTTGATATGTACTGTTTCTAACCGCTTTTTTGAATATAATTGCATCAATCGAAATGCCCCCCCCCAAAAAAAAATTCATAACAAATGATGATGTAAATGCCATATTGCTGTGTTAACAAAAAATGAATGAGTATGTATCTTCCATTACTTTTGTAAATGCACTAGACTAGAGTCAATCAATGCAATGATAAATACCAATCCTTGTCAAGTATGGTAGATACAACTAAGTTCGAAACGTGGATAGGCAACTAGAGAACAAGCTGTCAATAACAAATCCTTTTCTGATATGGCCACCAGTGCCAACTCGTTTTGAAAAAAACATTTTTGCGAGTACATATTTAACCAAATGATCTTAAGCAGGATCGCCACGGTGTGCTTTATCTTGATATAAACTCAGGGTCAATCTAACTTTGTATTAGAAGAACGCAATGTCTCTAATATACGAGACTGCGGCTGTATAAACACGATGAAAATCAAGGAATTATAGTAAGGTTTATCCAATATTGTGCTCGCAGCATCCATTATTTGGGTGGTCAGCTGATTATCCAAATCACCCTTTGATGTTCTCTTCACAGAAACTTAGAAAGACTAAGATACTGTTACACAATAACTAAAGCACTGAGAAATAACTGATAAGTCCCTGTTTAAAGATGGCCGCGTGTTGCAACGCCTGCACCAAGGCGTTTGCTACTGAGAAGTCCTATTTCGCGCTCCAAACGTGAATTTAAACGCGAGTCTGCATGCTGCTTGTATATGCTTAGGCTAAAACGTAGGAGATCACACTCACGGATTACTTTGAAACCGGTATGTAATGGCAACCCCTTTTTTGTAACAATATTACACTATGGACTCGTTTAGAACTTTGTATCCAATCCAGTGTTTTTGTATCACTGCCTTTTAGAAGCCTTCTCGAGCTGTCTGAATAAAACAAGACAAGCAACTGATTTTTCTAGTGAAGGTAAAAAACATTTTCTTTCTCTCTATATCATCTTGAAGCTTGAAGGTTGACCAGGACTTGGAAGAAAGCTGGGTGGCAATATCACAGAACAATTTTGAGGAACAGCTTGATCAGACATATTGAAAGTGAAGCAATACGTACACTAACAATCTGAGGTGAGAAAATAGTATTGAACTTAAAAACAAAGACAGGTGGTTAGTTGGTCAGATCACCAGTGCAATTGACCAGTGCACAAAGTAAGCTTGTTGATCACACCAAAGTACCTGTGAAAGATGTGTGTATCATCGTAAACTATTCAATAAAGATACACAGAAAGACTGATAATAGCGCAAAGTACCTGTGAATGACGTGTATATCGTCGTAGACATACACTGGCAACTCCAACCCAAATGCGTGCAAAGTTAAGAACAGCTGACGGCTTTGAGCGAAAAGGTGCTAGCAGTTGAAATGACAAATCATTGATGAAGAAACATGTGTAATGACAAGCCGACCTGTAATTCGCCGAGTAATTTTAATGCGCAAGGGACGGGCGCATCGTAGGAAAAGATTGCGTCGCTGGAGGGGAATTCTTCACGTTTCCACAGCAACCCAAAATGGCTTCTCTACGGCTGCGTGGCGCGATGACGTGTCTTCGGCTGGAACGACGTTAGACTCTGAAACATCACCGAAGGACTGAAAAGCGGTGATTGGATGACAAGACAAGCGTCATCGAAAGATCCACCAACTCCCAAAGAACATTCCTCTACGTCATCATAACAATGTTAAGAGCGGTGGAGACAGGACAGGAGAGCCGGAGAAACGCCGAAGACCTGAATGGCAGAGTGAGGTAAGCGGCTTATCAGGAATTTCAGCAAATAATTCCAAAGTGGATCGATGCTCACAAAAGCTAATTGACAATGAGAATCCTCAGATCCAAAGGTTAAGGTAACAGGAAGAGCCACTTAAAAATCATATAGTTGTCGGAAGACAGACAAAGAAAAAGTCAATGTGGCTTAACAAAGTCAAAGCACCGGGTACTCACTCCGTAGATGAATGTTCAAAGCGTTTGAAGAAGACGAGACACTCACTCTGCCAGGGAAACCACAAGTTGAAAACACCTCTATTTAGTTCGCTCTTGTCTTCTGAAACTTGTATAAGCGTGATGGGTTCTAGAAGACGTCGCCAAAAAGTTGTAGTAAATGACTCCAACGATCAAGTAGATAGAGTTTGAAGGGTTCTTTATTTGAGTAGAGAAGTAGAACAAGAGCGGACCCTTCACTGCAGCAGCAACGAGTAAACTGCCACAGAATAGAATATTAGAACATAACATGACACAGAATACAGAATATAGAATACAACACAAGTAGGTTCCACAAAAGCTAGAGAGATAACTTGCAATGTACTACACATTCCCATTTACCTCAAGGTCCCTATGAGATAATCCCACTCAACAGAGTCAAATGCCTTGGTGGCATCAAGAAACACTTGCACTGCGGGGCTGTCTGGGTCAATATCTTGCATGACAGTAATAAGAGTCCTACAGTTATGTGATGCCACTCACCCTGGGATGAATCCGGACTGATCGGTACTACCAGTCTATTCATTAACAGATTCAGCCTATTTGATAAGACCTTGGCGAGAATTTTTGTTTCACAATTTATCAATGAGAGTGGGCGGTGGATTCGCAGTGTGCAGAAGGTTTACCAGGTTTGAATAGGGAGGTGATCATGGCCTCTCCCATCGTAGTTCGAAGTAGACCATCCTCTTTTGCCTTGTCAAAGACTGTTTTTAAAATAGGGACAAGTTGGGTCACATAAGCTTTATAAAACTTGATTGGTAGTCCATCAGATCGCGGAGACTGGCCTGATTCATTTGCATGATAGCTGCCGTGATTTCATCCTCCTCTAGACATGCCTCTAGGAACCCCCTCTAGGAGTATCCCAGCCAGGCCAGGGCAGTATCTTCGAAATATGATGGGAGATCAAGTGGTTGTCTCCTATGTGTGGTGTATAAGGCTTTGTATTATGTTGTAAAAGTCTGTAAAATGCTGGTAATGTTTCCATGTATTGCCCCCTCAGAGTCTAGAATTTCTGCAATATAATTGGAGAACTTGGGCTGGTGGACAAAGTCTGCAATGGCTTTTCCTGGTAGATCTCCTTCCCGTATTTATGTGCAACATGATATTTACCTCAAAATTTACATTCACGCTCAGCTGTTTCGTTATATTCCGGCAGTTTGTCTTGAAGCTTAACTTTTGTAGTTTTCTCTGCGACTACGCTAAACAGCTCTTGCTCCAATGCTTTAATATCTGTTTCAAGTCAGCTAAGGTGGTTACGGATTTCTTTTAAGATGCCCCCTCCCTTAGCTATACAGGACCCCCTAATGGTAACTTTGAAAGCTTTCCATACAGTGGTAACCTTGGGAATGCAATCTGTGTTGCTCTCAAAAAATTCTTGGATTTCCTGTCCGAATTCGGTCTTGAAGACAGTGTATAATAAAGTCATTGGGTTTAACCTCCATTTAATATAAGGAACTTTGCCAGTCGAGAGTGACATCACCATCTTCACTGGGGAGTGATCTGAGTATGTCCTTGCTAGGTATACTACTGAGTCCGCCCAATGTCCCATACCTTTTGAGATTACCCAGTAGTCGAGCCTAGACCAAGTCGAGTGCACGGCGGAATGATGTGTGCCTTCCATGGCTGAGGGATGTAAATATCGCCATGCGTCTAGGAGGTAAGTGTCTGTGATAATTCCTGCCAGTTGCCCTTGTGTGGCAGTGTAATGTTGCGTAGATGGGTGGTACCTATCTAGTGCTGGTAACACTGCTGTGCTGCAATCTCCTCCCAGAGGAGGTACATCGATCCCATTGATAGTATTTTACCCCACAGGGTTGTGAAAAAAAGGGGATCATCTATGTTGAGGCCATAGCAGTTGTCAATGGTGATCTCTTGGAAGCCTAAACGTCCCCACATTATGCAATATAGGCCTTGGGGGTCAAGTAGTGTGCCCCCTAATACTAATGGTGTATTCTTTTTAATGAGTATTGCAACACGTCTGGAGTACGTGGAATAGGATGAAAAGCATCAATATGACGACCATCGGGAAGCAAAGTTGGGGGTAATGGTGGGGTAATGGTGGGGGTCAAGTGAGTCTCTTGTAATATAGCAATCTGTACCTGCTGTCTAAGCCAACACATGTTGTATTTTGCGTGGATTATGTAACCCTCGGACATTCTATGATAAACAGTGAAGCTTAGCATGCATCATGTAGCATGTAACTATCCAATAACCAAGTAACCATGGTTCTACTTTTTTATCCATTTAATCTAGGCTGTGAACCTGCTTCGGTTTATGTTGAAGATCAATGAATATTTGATACTGTGTTTGACTGTTTCTCCCTCCCACCTTCCACACCAACTTCCCCAACTTGTCGGGTATACATTCCCCAACTTGTCGGGCATACATCCTTGTCTGGCATACATTTGGGCATGTCTTACTAGCATGAAAGGGTAAAAGTACAGGGGGGGTTCACCCGCGGAGGTACAACTAGGGGTCCCATATCTTCCTGCCACCCCTTATAGTCCAGCCAGTCGGGCGAATATCACTGGGTGGATAAGTGCAGGGGGGAGGGGTTGGTGTCCGGCCTGTGTTCCGCCATAAGTGAGCCAAGGGCAACAAATTACAACTTCAAAGGCCAGCATGTTACAGGCCAATAAGTATCACAAGTCTAGCGATACCTTCCGGATAGCATCTCTTTGGGCCTATCAGACCATAATTATTCCATGAGAGGAAAGAAGGTATCTTTTCGAGTGAAGGAGGCGACTGTAATGTTGATACGTATTACTTATTTATGAAACATTATTAAGGATGCCATATTCAGTCCAGTTTTGATAGCGGTGAAGTATACCAGGCTCTGGATCTGCTTGAGTTCGCCGTGGATACTTCCCCTAGGTTCCTTTTGAAGAAGTCATTGACCTGTTGAAGGTTTTGGAGAAAAAAATTGTTTCCCCTGATGAGTGAAGCGAAGTCGCGCCGGATATAGCATGGCGTAGTCAATGTCCGCATTTTGAAGCTTCTTCTTTACTTTGAGAAATTTTCTTCTTGCTTCTTGGGAATTTAATGTAAAGTCGGGAAAGAATGAGATGGTGGTATTTTCGTACTCAGCTGCCTTCTTTTCCCGTGGCGCAGCAGTGTGTCTCCATCTCGGTAGTTAAGAAATCTGACAATCGCCGGGCATGGCGATGCTCCGGGAGCAGACCATGCACCCAGTGATCTATGAGCTCTTTCAATCACTAGGTGTTGAGAGAATGCCTCCATTCCAAACAGGTCACAAAGCAACTTTTCTATGAAGTCTTCCATGCGGCCTGTATTGGTTGGTTCCGATATCCCCAGTATGTGCACATTGTTGTGTCGGGAACGCGCCTCCAAATCTTCATTTTAGGATGTGATGACTCTTAGCAGCCGGTCCATTTGAGATATTTGTTCTTTACTCCTCGTGGCACCATCTTCTAGTTCAGAAATTCTATTTTCTGTTGCTGTGATCCGGAGGTCATGCTTTTCCATCTTATGGGTGATTGTATCCATTCGGGAAGTCATGGCGTCCATTTTGGATTCAATGGAAGTGAGGCTATATTTCATGGTTAGTAATAATGATCTCCAGTCTTCATCTTGATTGTCTTTGGGAACTTCGGTTTGTGTTCAAATGGAAGCGTTGGTTGCTTTCCATCTGCTCTGCCCATCGTGCACTACTGAAGAGATTGACCACTCTATTTGATATTGTTTGGCTTAGAGACTGACTGGGACGCGATAGTGTAGTTCCTATATTCCCAATAGGCTCTGCGCATTGGAATAAACTATACTATAGAATTGACGTAGGACTTAGGTTGACTAGGTCTCTATCGAATATATTATACTTAATTGTGAGTGCCAGCTAGCTCAGAGTGTACAAAGAAAAATGGGCAACCCAATATACCCTTGAGGGTTTGAGCGAAATTGTATGTTAGAGTAAAAATACATTCAAGGAATTTTGCTCAACAAAGTTTTTTGGGAATTATTTAGATTCTTAGTTGTTAGACCCAGAGTCAATGATAGTCTTGTTACATCAATAAGCAACTTCGTTAATCTTTTCAAAAGAGTTGTGCTAAATGTGACAAAATATGGAGCTATTAGTCTCAGAACAGAAAAGGAGTGTAGAGGCAGGTGTAGATAGAAAGCGGGCATGGTACAATGACCGCGATGCCCTTCTAATGGTGAAAGATCGACTAAAGAAGGTTAACTTGATCTGTGTGTCCACTTTTGGGACCCACACCAATGCAATTACATTTTTTTTAATCCTAAAACAGTGGAACCTACTTAAAGCGATCCCTGAGCTAAAACAGAAACCAATGTTTGCCTTCAAGAGAGGGACCAACCTACAAGATCGGTTGGTCCATGCATATGAAAACAATCTCAAGAAAAATATAGTTGACAGTATGAGACAATTACTGCCAATTACAGGCCATTACAAATGTAATATGTGTACGGCTTGTAATTCAACAGAAACAGCAAAAGCTTGTAAAATTAACGATGCCAATTTTGTTCTCAAATCTTTCTCGAACTGTAACACTGATAATGTAGTGTACTGCATAAAATGCCCTTGCAATTTACACTATATTGGTAAAACCATTCAACCTGTTAAGAAAAGGATTCTTCAACATCAATCACGCATCAGATGTAAAAAAGAAAATGCTCCGCTTGTTGAACATTTTCAGCGTTGGGTCACAATGAAAATCAAATGATCTGGTGGGTTATTGATGTTATTAAACCAACTAAGAGACAGAATAATGTAGATAACATTTTGACCTTGAGAGAAGGTAAACTAATTTGCATTGCTGACACCAATAATCGTAGGTTAAACTCTGCTACTGAATGGCATTCCCTTGCCTGTTTGTGAATCTGTTATTGTCACCTTGTATTTTTATACAAACACTAATGTTGTGTATTCAAAAAGCATGCATCTCTTTATATGTACACTCATATGGATTGCTCTATGCACTAAAAAACAACATATTTGATGTGTACTGTTTTTAACTGCTCTATGCACCAAAAAACGACATATTTGATATGTACTGTTTCTAACCGCTTTTTTGAATATAATTGCATCAATCGAAATGCCCCCCCCCAAAAAATGTCATAACAAATGAGTATGTATCTTCCATTACTTTTGTAAATGCACTAGACTAGAGTCAATCAATGCAATGATAAATACCAATCCTTGTCAAGTATGGTAGATACAACTAAGTTCGAAACGTGGATAGACAACTAGAGAACAAGCTGTCAATAACAAATCCTTTTCTGATATGGCCACCAGTGCCAACTCGTTTTGAAAAAAACATTTTTGCGAGTACATATTTAACCAAATGATCTTAAGGAGGATCGCCACAGTGTGCTTTATCTTGATATAAACTCAGGGTCAATCTAACTTTGTATTAGAAGAACGCAATGTCTCTAATATACGAGACTGCGGCTGTATAAACACGATGAAAATCAAGGAATTATAGTAAGGTTTATCCAATATTGTGCTCGCAGCATCCATTATTTGGGTGGTCAGCTGATTATCCAAATCACCCTTTGATGTTCTCTTCACAGAAACTTAGAAAGACTAAGATACTGTTACACAATAACTAAAGCACTGAGAAATAACTGATAAGTCCCTGTTTAAAGATGGCCGCGTGTTGCAACGCCTGCACCAAGGCGTTTGCTACTGAGAAGTCCTTTTTCGCGCTCCAAACGTGAATTTAAACGCGAGTCTGCATGCTGCTTGTATATGCTTAGGCTAAAACGTAGGAGATCACACTCACGGATTACTTTGAAACCGGTATGTAATGGCAACCCCTTTTTTGTAACAATATTACACTATGGACTCGTTTAGAACTTTGTATCTAATCCAGTGTTTTTGTATCAATGCCTTTTAGAAGACTTCTCGCGCTGTCTGAATAAAACAAGACAAGCAACTGATTTTTCTAGTGAAGGTAAAAAACATTTTCTTTCTCTCTATATCATCTTGAAGCCGTGTATAATGTAAGGTTGCTGTCCAACAGCGAAAATGGCTTAATATACTAAGATTACTTCAGTTAAATCTCTGTTTGTAAATATAATAATTTCAAAATCACGAAATGCAGGGCAAGTTAATATGAAATCTTTGCCCCTCAGTCAACTATTAAGATATATATGCCATACAGTTGCTTCGCCTTAATGACAATATAATCAATGCGGACACTAAATAAGGTCTGTTATTTTACAGATACTGCCGCTCAAAAAGAAATTGATGCAATAGAACAACGAGGTCTGTCACTGTGCAGATACTGCCGCTCAAAAAGAAATTGATCCAAAAAAGACAGCCGCAGTGATTCATTACATTTTTTGACATACAAGGTATCCAATGCCTATATTCTATTTCTCATTATCAAGTAATGGCATTAGCTAATATTAAAGCTAAGCTACGGGTCATCAATTTGGAGCTGACTTATTAAAATAGTTATTCTTAAATGGAGGTTAATTGCTCCCACATAACAAGTAAGGTGGCCCTATACCACATGCTCCAAACCCTATGAATACATTCTACTTTGTGTGGCTTCAGTGCCACATTGACCAAATAAATCAAATATGTTCGTTTTGGTATTACAGATCTCAAAAAGTCATCACACTGCCATTCTCATAGCGGAACCATTAACGCGATTGAGCCACACGTTATCAAGGTACTATCGTTTGTTGCTGAATTAATTGCTTAAACATGTATTGCAAGCTAATCGATATCTAGATGGCTAAATAACTAAGGGCCAGATGTAGGTAAATGGCATTTACCGATTCGTAAATACCGAATTTTACCGATTCGGTATTTACAAATCGGTAAATGCTATGTAGGTATTTTTACCGATTAATTTACTGAATCTGTAGAATTCGGTAATTACCGAATCGGTATTTACCGATTCGGTAATTGCCATTGATTCCTATGGGCCTTGAGGCCCATAGGAACCAATGGCAATTACCGAATCGGTAAATACCGATTCGGTAATTACCGAATTGACAAGGGGGACAGGGTGTCTCTTTGACACCATGTTGCACCCCTGATTCAGGCTTGTGTGCCATGTGGCACACAGACATGCCCTTAGGGCATGTCTGTGTGCCACATGGCACAGGTGTACATGCACAGATGTGCATGTACACAGGAATTCGCTAATTACCATGCAATAGTATTACATGGTAAATAACGAATTCTTAGGGGCCTGTGGCACTGTTTGCAGTGCCACCTACATATAGATTTACCGATTCAGTAAATTTACCGAATCAGTATTTTACAGAATCGGTAAATTTACCGATTCTGTAAAATTTAGGCCCCCTACAAATCGGCCGTTACCGACCGGTATTTGGTGACCTACATCTTGCCCCTGGACTGTTAAACAGTGATGTATCCTGCCTTAAACTAAGACAAAACGGAATTAGTTTTGATATAGTCCAGTGACGCTACCAATAGTCATAGTCGAAAGCTATGTCTTATAGATACCCATAGGCCCAAACTTGTTCAATAAGTAACACAAGCTACCGGTTATATGGTTGCTAATAAAAAACATTAAGTTGAGACTTAAGATGAGTTACTTTCACTAAGATACCTGTGATATGCGACTTGATAACAAAGGTTTTTGCACTTTTTGGCCAAAATAATATGTTACAGATGTCCACATATTCTGTGGACTTAGAAATTTAAACTAGTTGTTTTTTTAAAAATGTGAAATCTTTTAGAAGTTAGTTGTGGGTGTTAGATGTGTGTTATATTATATGTAATTGTTTGTGATATTGAATATGATATAGAATCAGTAGTAATTTCCGTTCTATGTTGTTGTAGGGGTCAACGAGTATCTGTCCCATATAGTCCTGAAGATGGTCTTGCATATTGATTACTAAAGACCGAAACGTCGACCGACGCTTTTTCTTCCACAACTGTATTTTAATTTTTATGAAGAAAAGCTTGTACTTTTTTTATAGAGAAGTTGATTCAAATCTGTATTATGTACTTCATGTAACATTGTGTTTGATACACTGTATTGTACCCTATGCTATGAAAACTTACATATAAAATGTATTTTGTCTATCTACACCTGCCTCTACACTCCATTTCTGTTCTGAGACTAATAGCTCCATATTTTGTGACATTTAGCACAACTCTTTTGAAAAGATTAACAAAGTTGCTTATTGATGTATCAAGACTATCATTGACTCTGGGTCTAACAACTAAGAATCTAAATAATTCCCAAAAACTTTGTTGAGCAAAATCCCTTGAAGGTATTTTTACTTTAACATACAAGCTAGCTCAGAGGTCACTAGAAACTTTACTGAATAAACAAGAAGGGATTTGTTTATGACAACCGCATAAACATGACAACTTTGTTTCCCAAGATAAAAACGTATCGCTAAAGTTGTGAAAACAATAGATAGATATTTCACTCAGTCAATCGTGCATGCTTCATTTCACTACAGGTGCAGAGAAATAGAGAGTCGGGCGTTTTCAATAAAAGTATTTATTGAACAGTCTTCTTTCTCATGCAAAAGAAATGAACTGCTACAATCGTAATACTGGTTGCAAAGTATAATGTGTACAGTACGAAGAGTATTATAAAATAATACTGCAAAAGCATGGTATGGTTTCTAAGCCATATAAAATAACATACATAAATAACAATGACTAAAAGTACACAACTGGTGCTTCTAAAACACGCCTACCCCGATGTACCTAACCTAGGTCTAGTACGAGGGAAGAAGTAAGTGAAGTGTAGCATAGGTTTAGTATTCTTTGCCAAGAATCTTATCCAAGATTTCTCTAAGGGTCTAATCCGCTCCATACCTTGGTTTAGAATGAAGGAGGTCTGGTATCTCTCTCTCAGGACTCGATTTCCCAACACCCCGCAAGGGGAGCTTGGAAACACTGGAGCTGGATTTCTCGGTAAGAGAAAAAGGCAGCGTCTCTCTCAGTGCGTCTGCTGGAGGGTCGGCTTCCTTCGGCACTTGCTGTGGCGAGCTGTGTCGTGTAGGTAGATAGTCGAAATGCCCCAAACCACTCTGTGTTTGCTAAGGCAAGTGTGGGCATATTTATACCTTGAAGGTGCCGAGTTTGACGTAAGGTTGGACATAATAACATCATCAAAGACTTGCAGTTCTTTGAAAACTCCATGACTTCTTGAACAAATCAATATTCAAGCAAGGGGAAGTCCCTGACTGGTGAAGGCGAGTTTTTCCAAGAAATCGTTGTGGATTTTCGGAACTAGTTGAAGTAGCCGTGCCGTATTTGGACTGCATGGGCTAAGTCTAAATATGGTTATGATTTCTATGCCTATATAAGGACAGGGTGTTTTATACTTATATATGGGCATGAATCGAGAAAATTACATTAGGGTCCTAAATTACTCTACAACACCCACTCCACTTTTATTATGTTTAACACTACTAAATTCGAAGTATAAAACATATCTAAAGCATGTGTTTACAATCCCACCCAAAATACACGAAATGCATTTGAAAAGGCTGTACACGAGAAATGAGCCTATGAACTGTATGCATTTGAGAATAGTGTTTACATATAAAATATATAACATGAAACTAATAATGCTTACCTAATGAATTATGAAATTACATTTATGAATGGCTCCTAATTACAGAATAAAAAGGTCAAGACCATCCCATATCAGAATATATAAACTGTGTTGGTTTGAGGACAAGGTCAAATATTGTCTCTAGGAAGTATTCAAAGAATTCTTGCTCTCTAACAATAGTTCTACTTTAAGCAGATTACTTTGTGCCAAAAGGGAAAAAACGAAAAGTTAAATTTTGGAAAAAAATTCAAATAGATTTGTAAAAAACAGAGTTCCCAAGTTAGAAGTTTTGTTTTGAAAAAGCGAAGGTCGAAATTCACCGTTGATAGAACGCTGTGTGCTAATTTTAAAAGTTATTCGCGCTGTCAGGGGAAAACATTACATCTTCTAAGCTGGCAAAGAAATCGTCTACCACAGTAGGTGAAAGTTGGACTACTTCATTAAGTAGATCAATCGTACACAGATGGGAATCATCGCCGTCAGCGTCAGTCGCATTAGCAATGTTCGTAGTAGATGGTACCTGTGTGCCTGTTGGTTGACGTATCTCACCCTCAGAACAGGTAAGATGCAATCTTGCCACATTGGTCTGAACGAAAGGAACCAAGTAGTATTCAGATCTCTTAAACTAGCCAAGCCAAGAATCTGTGTAATTCTTTCACGATACTTCATGGCAAGAAGAGCGTGCTCCATTGTAGTCTGAGTATCGCTGTTGAGTGGACTTGCCATATCGAAGCAGAATGAACAAAAATAGTATCCCTGCTACGAGTCCCAAAATGAGAGGCAGCCCGCCGAACACAGAGCGCACGAAGTTTGAAAAAATGCCTAGGACTGCTTGAAAAGGTGCTAACAGTCCCGAAAGAATTGTCTTAAATACATGTGAAATACCACTCAGTCAGTCAGTCAGTCAAATATCTTTATTCGGTTTATGTGCAAACCATAAAAGCATTCTAAAAAACACGTTTTGTCAGCAAATGTAAAACCATGATATATAAAATACAATTAATACTCATAAATACATATAGAATCAATAAATAAAAAATAGTACGGACTAATTACATTTTAGCACAATAATTAAGATATACATAGTTGTAAATTATTAGGTTATTCTCCTCAATGTTCTTACAGCTCCAGATAAGAAATTAGCAATGTTAAAAGTTTCCCATTCATTTGTCAGCATTTACAGATAGAGAAGGGCTGGTCTCACTTGCATAAATCCTTTGTTAATTAGAATTGGAAAAATGAAACGCTTCCTAATGACAGTAATGTGCTCACAGAAAAATATAAAGTGTATGATATCCTGCCCCGAAAAATTGTCACAAGTACATGGCCCAAGGTCATCTACCTTCTTCCAACCTTTCTGTTCACCGAGAAGAAAATGAAATTGACTAAATCTAAATCTGATCAATAAAAATCAGTGATTGGTATTTGTGACAAAGCCTAAATATGGTTCCATGGATAATGTTGTTTTACATAGCTGGTGGGCCCTTACTGTCTCCTTTTCCAGCTCTCTCTCTTCTCTGTCCATGGTGGCTATGCGCAGGTATGTTTCCTTGGACCATTTTATATCTCCCTTCTCTAATGTTTCCGGGGAGTTATATAATTCTGGTCTACCCAGCTTGACTGAAAACTTCTGGACATATTTGAGCCAGGGTATACACAGCCCACGATCAAGTGACATGCAATCGTTCAATATATCATGGTTTAGCACTAAATCAGGGTTTAGCCAAGTACCTATCCATTTCTGTAGAGGTGCCATGGCAATTGCAACTTCAACAAAGCCAATTCCACATTCCTGATGGACGATGTAATTGGCTGTTGATTTTGGGACGGTTAAGAGATTCTTTAAGAACCTATCTTCGACAGTCTGAATGGCCTTCATATTTTTAATGACCCACAAATCGGCCCCATACATTGCTAGTGATATACACTTCGCTCTATATATTTGAAGTAGGGCCTTCATTGGCCTAGCTCCTAATTTCCTGGCAAAACCCAAAACAGCCGATGTGGCTCTGATCAAAGCAGTTTTTTTCGCTGTGATTTCGGTTCCCCAGGATCCTTGGTCATCGAATAATACTCCTAAATATAGGAACGATGACACCCTGGTTAGTATATGCCCCTCACAGTAAAGGGTTTTAACCTTTAGGGATCTCTGACCAATGTCCATTATATGTGATTTCGAAAAGTTTACATTTAAGTCTAATGACTTCATAAAGGCCGAAAAGGAGTTTAGCAGTAGCTGGAGTCCCACTGCTGTTCTGGCTAAGAGTGCGGCGTCATCCGCATAAAGAAGTGCGGGAATCATGCGTTTCCCTGCACAGGGAATATCTTTACAGGAGGCAGTTAGGAAGGAGTCTAAGTTGTTAATATATAATGTAAAAAGCAGGGGCGCCAGGATGCACCCCTGCCCAACTCCATTTGAAATGGGTATACCTTCCGTACAATTACCCTGCTGGTCATACCTCACCGTTGCAGATAAATCCCTGTGAAGGTCCAGGTAGACGATGTTTTTGTCCACGCCTAAGGTTAGAAGATTAGACCACAGCTTTGACCTGTTTACTCGGTCAAAGGCCGAGGACAGGTCCATGAAGGCCAAAAATAGTGCTCCCTTCTTCGCCACAGTATATTTGCCTATCAATAGTTGCAGATTTAGGCATTGATAAATTGTGGCCATCCCTTTTCTGAAGCCATACTGGGCAACAGAAAGTGTTCCCGTCTCCTCAAGCCATCCAGTTAGTTGGCTTAACACCACCCTGCCCAGTACTTTTACAGAGGAATCAATTAATGATATCGGATGATAGCAACTCGGATCCCCTCTGTTCCCTTTCTTATAGATTGGTATGATGACCGATCTTGCCCATGTGGATGGCAGGCCCAATTGACAAGCATTGACAAAGACATTATACAATATCTTTGCCAAGATCTTAACATTTGCTTTAAAAAGGTCTGCCGGCACACCATCTGGTCCCGGGGCCTTGTTGCTCGTCATTTGCATTATTGCTTCTGTTACCTCTAGCTATGTAAATGACAATGAGTATTTCTCCATATTTAGGTCTGGACCTGCGAGCATCCCTTCCCCATCATAAACCTGTTTAAAATGACTGTGCCAGCCATGTTCCTGTATACCACAGTCAAGCTCACTATTGCTTTTGTCCTGGAAAAATGGCTTATTAACCACAGGCCAAAATCGGGCTCTATTTTTTATCACATCGATAGATAAAAGGTTATTCCAAGCCTCCGCCCTGATTTCCTTATTCCGCTTTTTTTGTGCTATTTTGTATGAGTTCCTAAGGATAACTACTTCTGCTTTGTCAGGAGGGTTGGATTTCAATGCTGCCATCAACTTCCGATGGGCTGTTGAACAGTTGTGATCAAACCATTTCTCCCCATTCCTTGGTTGACCCTTAGCTACTTTTTTAAGATCACTATCAATCTGGGTACAAATTCTATTGTAGGCCGTTAGGACTTCCTCACCGACTATGCCGTCTGTCAAGCAGGTAGACATTTTGTGGCCAACTTTTGCCAGCAAGTTGTCCTCGAACTCCTAAGGCACCACCCGGCACCATTTCAATCGTCGTGCTTGGTCGGTGGGTCTTAAATCTAACATACCAGCAGTCAAATTAAATTTAGCTTTTTTCTTTAGGTCATCTACCAGAGTCAGCGTTACCGGGTTATGGTCACTATAAGTGGACCAGGAAACATTGTACTGGCATACCCTGTTTGCCACATTTGAGCTGACAAAGATATAGTCAATAGTTGACCCAGATCCTTTGCCTCTAAAAGTAGGGACGTCCCCTTTAGCTTGATTTGGGTAGGTCAGATCATTTCCAGCCACCAATTCTTCTAAATATGATCCCTGCGGGGAGTGCTCAAAGTGAATATTATCTTGATTAACTGGTCCTAAACTGTCCCAGACATTACAATTTCCATTACAACAATGGACATTAAAATCTCCAAGCACTATCACCGAATAACAATTTGTATTATTAACATTATACAATTCTAAAAATTCATATAGACTGACTAAATGTTCATTAAAAAAGGCCTTATCAAAAGAGTTATAAAAATTAACAATGAGCCAAATACCAGTGGTTTTGGTTGAAATTTCCACTGCCAAGTAGTAAGGCGTACCAGTCTCCACTTTAGTGTAAGTGCCCTCAGTTTTTAATGAGATAAGGGTTAAAAGTCCACCCTTCGCCCTCCCCGAAGGGGAGGCAACTGCTGGAGACCAAAATGCTGCGTACCCATCCAAAAGGAAAGTATTTTTAGTGTCCCAGGTTTCCTGAAGCCCAATGATGTCAAAATCAGTAAGACAGTCCCTCCACTTAGGGTCATTTGCCTTACTATTTAGCCCGGCAATGTTCCAGCTAAGGATCCTTGTTCCTGGTCGAGGGGCCCTCACTGGAGGGATTATACCAGAGGTCTCTATGTTCACTACAGTCCCACTGGACATTTTAGAGTCTTCTGATGACATGTAATCCAGTCAATCATTCTCCTCAAGGTCAGAAAGGGACTCACATCTATTTTGTGTTGGAATGCAAAACACATTGGGAACCTGTGTATTAACCTCCAACATGGCCGGCCCTGAAGCAATTTTGGGTGGATAAAAAAAGCCTAGTGGAAGAACGTTAATGGAATCGTTATGTAACCTAAAAGAGCCTGCCTGTCTTAAGATATGTTCCACCAGAGCAGGAGATGAAAAGTTTATCACAATGCAATCCCCAGACAAGTTTTTCTTTGTTTTCCCCTCCCAGGCCACTCTTCTCACCATCTTAAATTTTTTGTAAAGGTTTTGTCCCAGAACTGTTTTGGTGTTCAGATAATGAAGGGCTTAATTTTTAAGAGACACCCAATTGTCAGGCCTGCCATTTAAAACTTTTGGTACATTAGCCAGAATAATAGTGTATGGGCATGCCTCAGGAGGGAGATGGAGAGGTGGTTCATCTGTGAGACCGTTATTCAGATTTCCCTGGCTCACAACTGGGTCTCTGGCCCTGGGCATAAATCCGGTTTTATTTATTGTACCCGAGGCCACAGTATTAGTACATGACCCTACTAGGGCCGCTGGAGCTTTACTTAGACCGGAGCTTTGTAATATTGCGACATGATTTGGGTTATCATCAGGAGTTGATCTGTTGGTCTGAGGTGGACGTTCTTTAAGAAAGAGCTCCTCAAGGGCCCCCAGTCTCTGTTCAATCGAGACCAGCTTATCCATAACAGGAGAGAGTAAAGCTCTCAACCTGTCCTCCAATTGGGTCAGAAGTGATGAATTAAAGGCACCCCTGTTCTCGTCTAGATTGAAAATGGCAGGATTATTCCCACCAACAACAACAGGGACGGTCAGTTGGCCTTCTTCTGGCTCGTGTTCTACTCCCTACCCAGGTGTGGAGTTCCCTTTTTTAGCATGCTTAGCACTATGTCTGAGGCCTTTAGGGGCACTAATTGCTTTCCTTTTCCCCCGGGGGGTCCCGACTCTTAGAACCTGGTGCACCCCTTAGCTGTCTGGAACGGGTGATGGGAAGAGAAGCTGTGGGGCTCACTATAGATGGAAAAGCTAAGTTAGTTAAGTTAGTAGTCAAAGCAGCATAATTTTCTAGGGGGGGGTAAATAAACCTGCCTAGGGCTCTGTGGAATATTACTACTTCTGGTGACAGGGTCAGGGTCCATAATTAAAGGTGAGCAAAGCGGGTCGATTGAGATCCTTCTTTCTACGAGTTCGATCTCCTTGTCCACCGCTATCTCTGCTCGTTGGAGCTAGGCATAAAGTGTCCCAATTTCCCCTTTACGACTAGTTTTACTCATAGCTAACCTTCACTATGTGAAATTCAAATAGAATCCCCAATCGTCCCAAGACAAAAGCTCAGCCCAATAATTTTAAACTACAAAGACAATACAAGCACAGGTCACTTATCTTTGCTATAGTCCCAGTCTCTAGCACGAGGTCTTAAGGGGCTAGCCCAGCCCGGCCTCGTCCGACCCCAGACGGCCACAGATGGCCCGCCCTTTGCCCGGGCTTAGCCCGGTGCAGTCCCGCGCGCGGTCCCGCGACACTGGGGCTGACCTCCTTTTAATGTGCCTCCTGGCACGGTGGGTGCGGCTTCCGCTGCGGGACGTCTGGGAAATGTAGTCCCTGGACCCTGGTGCCCTCTGAGCCCCCTCCTCTCTGCGGCCGCTGGCGGGAAGAAGCGGCGGCGGGAGGGAGGCAGAAAGCTGCTTGCAGGGTGGAGAAGTGGCAGCAGGTATGGCTCCAAACAGACAAAGGTCCCCCTGCTCCACCGGGGCTGACCTCCTTTAAATGCGCCTCCTGGAGCGGCAAATAGCGGTGGGTGTGGCTTCCGCTACGGGGCGTCTGAGAAATGTAGTCCCTGGACCCTTGTGCCCTCTGAGCCCCCTCCTCTCATCGGCCGCTGGCGGGAAGAAGCAGGGGCGGGAGGGAGGCAGAAAGCTGCTTGCAGGGTGGAGAAGTGGCAGCAGGTATGGCTCCAAACAGACAAAGGTCCCCTACCACTCGTATCAGACATGTTTAAGATGCGACCTAACATTTCTATGAAATGTATGGGACAGTTTGTTGATAATAGGGTATGTATCTCTGCAGAGGACCTTCCAACTTGCAGATCATACGTCTCTTTAGGTGAGGTCAGTGGCACAGTTTTTTGCAAAAGAATGGCTTTAATTCAGCTTAAAGTATCAATTTGTATAGAAGAGATGTTCAGTGAAGGCCATATTGTTGACTCCCCGTCTATCTTGCTTTTATGAAACAATACTTGCATACAAAAAGTGACCCTGGCTGACACACTAACGAGATAGGCTATTCCTGGCATCATTCCACAAAAGCTGTGATCATTCAACATCATGTAGCTACCATTGGATAGCTGCCTAAAAACTGGATCTATCACTGCTGCCGGAGAACCCTGCAGGTGGCAAGAAAGGTTAGTCGAGGGACCATTGCAGGCTCCGTGTAAATTAATACCCTGACATAGAAGTGTACCGCTTAGTGCATGTTGTCAATTATTACCACTAAGAAACATTTTCTGTCCCCCACTGCAACATTTGTGTGTGTATGGTAAATCCCAGGTCGACTTAATTATAGAATGTAATTGAGACTGTCCATGTTGCAACATAAGCAGGTCTTGTTCAATTATATTTATGGCAGATGATACAATGCTGTCCAAAGAATAAATTCTGGAGGACAGAGTCGTTAACCCATTGTCCACTACAGAGAGAGCTTTCTCTAAATTAATACAATCATTTTCTTGTATTCTTTCTGCAGTTTCCATTTGCGTGACCTTCCATGCTTCATTGTAAGCAGCGTATATACCGGCGTATATGAAATGTTTATGACGTGGTTTACGAGGTTCTAGTAAGAAGTCTCTCAAATCAACGCCATCTTTCAGTAAAGTTAAGTGTTGTTTTATTTCTGGAAGTGTGGATTTCTGTAGCCACTCAAGGCATAGTTTTCCTACACTGTAAGTTGTTACTATCCCTGGATGTTGTCTCTGGGAGTATCTTGGATCTGGCCTATTCACTGTAAACCCTTGTGTTTTGTTCAGGAATCTATCTTGACAGTTATTCGTGTCTGTGGGCCAGATTAACCATTTTTTCCAATCAGGATTAGTTCTGTTGTTTTGTAAAATCTGTTTTACGTCTACCTCCTCATCTGTAGTGCTATTACTATCAGGTGTGGGTTTAGGTATGGACGGTTTGTTTAAATCTTTTATCTTAGCTAAGCCAAGACAAGATGTTTGTTGAACAGTGTCATTTAAAAACATTATTTGCTCTGGGATAATGCAGGCTCTGAACAATTCTTCTAATCCCTGCACCTGCCAGTCTTTTGTGCCCCAGACTGTTTTAGTCTCAATGTTGTCTCTCCCAAAGTCAAAACCTAATGTAGACAGCTGAGCATAAAAGGCAGCAGACTAAATTTGCTTGGTATTAGTCAACATACTTTTCATCCCTGTCTTATTAACATTCTTTAAGTAAATGTTTCTGGATTTGTGACATTAAAACCTGAGAAGTATGGAAATTTTGCATAGAATGTTTTTGAGCTACCCTTTGGTGGCGTTGGACAATGTTCCCATTGATTGTAAGTACAAACAATTCTAGGGTTTGCAGATTTGTGCACATAATGATGACCATAATGATTAAAACAATGCATTTGTTCATGATCTGATGAACCTTCTAAGTATTCATGTTTTGTGAATTTTGCAGACATCTCTAAATCGGACATCATATTATTAACAGTCTCAAAGTCCCAATCATCAGAAAATGTGCTGGGTGAAACAAAGTCACTCAAAGAAACCATAAACTGTTGTGGAATCTTCAACAGCTCCACCGGGCCATGAATGTCATAATCAGTTCTGCCCCATGCTATACCACCAGGTATAGGAACTGCTGTGATGTTCACTAATGACAGGTCTCTTTGTTCACGATGAGATGATTTGTGTGGCTTTAGGAACAAGTTGATGTTCTTACTTGCTGTGTCCATTTTACTATATTGTCCATCTATCAGTTTTCCTAAACTTAAAACAAGAATGAGCCAAAGTAGGAGAAAAAGTACACCTAACACAATCCAAATTCAACCCATGGTGAAACCAGGTATGTTTTTTCAAGTTGATGAAAGAGTTCCGTTATATTTTCTTTGAAAGTTTTATTTGCTGGCGTTGCTTCAGGTTCACTGGGATCCTCAGAAAATGTATCAAAGTTGATAAAATAGCCAGTTGTTGGTATTGCCTCCAGATTACTTGAAATCGCTGGAGCTGCTTCTTCCTTTGTCATATTTGTATAATCAGAGGCTATATCATTGTAGACAGGACAGTCTTGACAAACTGTTATTTGGGTCTCAAGAGGCACAACTTCCATTGCTTTATTGCATAGTCCTTCTTTTCTCACTGCAGGCTTATCAAAGGTGATGAGTCTCTAAGTTTGAACCTCTTGGATTGTAGCAAGATTTGGCTGTCTGCTACATCTCCGGAGTCCACTGGGCCTACTACTTATTATCAGCCACATGATGCGGTTTTACCAGGTCAATGGAGATGGACCTGTTCTCCTTTCTTCCAGCAAGGGGCGTCAGTAACACTGTTCTTGATCCGTGGATGTCTAGTACAGGTACTGGTTTTCTGTAAGAAGGCCCAAATTCCTTCTTGTCCGTGATCTTTTCTCTGACTAGATCCCCAATCTTCGGAATTCAGACAGGCCTTGCTGTGACAGGTGGTTGTTCTACAGTGGTCGTTGGCTTCAGTTTTGTGTTGCTCAGACTTTTTCTTGTTTCATTTAAGTCCTACAAAACAGCCAAATGGTCTTTGATAGCAAAGGGTTATTGTTCCACCACTGAAGTGTGACGATCGAGGTCTTCGATAATCATTCTAGTACCAAAAAGCATTTCATATGGAGTGATTCCACCCAGAGAAATTCTTGGCAGATTGTTAAGACTACGTTGGACACTTATTAGATGTTTGACCCACCCGTCACCCGAACACAGTACCCTAGCTGTTATAGATTGCTTTATGTCCCGTTTTTTTCTTTCCACTGCCACATTTCCCTCACGATGGAATGGACTTGAGTACCGCAATGCAACGCCCAAGCTGGCCATGGCCTCCTTGTAAGCTCTGGAGCTAAACGCAGGACCCTGGTTAGAATGTAGCGTGCCGATTGCGTATGTGCCGATAAAGACCCGCAAATCTTTTATAACAGTTCGGGCGTCAGCCGAGCACTGAGGCTACATCCAAATGAATCTTGTGCAGGAATCCACTGCGACCATAATATATTTATAGTTGCCATCCCTCTGTAAGGGACCACAGTGGTCCAGGTAAACACACTCTAGTGATTTATCTGAAATTAGAAGGGGGGTCTGCGCAGGACGTTTCACTGTTGAAACCTTCATTTTTTGGCAGATTTCACATTCTAGAACATAGTTTCTAGTTTGTTTCCTCATGCGTGGACACCAGTATCTTTGTTTCAATAACGACACTGTGGCGGAAACACCTGCGTGTGCAGAGGCGAGCCCTTCATGTGCTGCTAAAAGTAGTCCTAATCTATGTTCCATGTTTGGAATTCCCCTATCCCCCACTCCAGGGATTCGAGCAAAAGGAACATTATTCGCACCAGTTATATATGAGTACTTGGGTGGAAAGCCTTTTGGGAGTGTTTTACCACTGTCCTTTACTGAGGCAGTGACAGCTTGCATTATTTCGCTGTCTATTTTTGTTTTTGAACGAGTGATTGCAGCTACGGAAGCCGTTTGCACAGCTGCCTTCACGGCTTTATCAGCCAATGAATTCCCAGCAACGTGAATGCCATCACGCTGATGTCTCAGTGTATCGATCACGTGAGTATTTTGTAGTTCTTTCTGTAATAGAACTACTTGTTCCCAAAGCATTTTATGCTTAATTGCGCCACCTTTTGCATCTTTGAAACCGTTTTGAACCCAGTTCTGTAAATATTCGTTGTAAGATTGAATGCAGTAATACGAATCGCACACTATAGTGTGGGTAATTTGCGATCGGTATTTTCAAGCACCATCTTGAATGCCTGTAGTTCAGCTCGCTTAGCTGTACAGTCTCCTAGAGATTGAGTTTTTATGACCATGGGTCGCAATTTACCTTCACGCCAGCGACCTTTAACAATCGCGCACGCAGCACTATAGGCTTGTTTACCCCCAATAGCGGGTTGTGCTGATCCGTCTGTATAGATTATACATCCATAATGTTCTAGTCGCCGAATCTCAATAGGCAGAGGACATTCTTGTTCATATTGTAGAAATTCTTGACTTTTCAAGTAAGGGTGAAAAACGTATTCAACTTCTGTTGCAGCAAGAGAATTAACCCATTGTATCCATCTTGGATGTAAAGCTTTAGCATTTGGAATGCTCGCTTTTGTTACTGCCTCTAAGGCAGGTACAGGCGTAACAACCATTATGCGTTTTCCCTGTGCGAGGGCTCTCTCTTTTGCTACTGCAGTTTGAACCGCTGTGAGAATCTTTTCTGTTGAATTGAATTTCGTTTCGGCTTGTGTGTACAAGGGTGATTTATTAGCTATTGGTACCTTTTCACGTTCATTAAAGGTTAGGTATGTGAATCCGCATCTTCCTGGGATGATTTGGATTACAAGATTGCGCACGTTGTCGCGTGTCTGTAAATGTGTTGTTGCTAACATGTCTGTTTGCACTGAACGCAAAGTTTCTGTGTGTTTTTGAGTCCAATTTGTTGATTTGAAATCAGGTTTAATTAATTCGTAGAGAAGGTTAACCCTTTCTGCGTAGTTTAGAATGTAAGTTCTTCCGAAAGTCAGGAAACCTAGAATTGGCTGCACGTTTTTCAGCATTTTTGGAGGTTGGAGCAGCGGACACTTTTCTAAAAAGCTGGCTGCCAGGCTTTTGCCTTCACTTGAAAGTTTGTATCCTTAGAATAGGACGTTGAGGTGGGCAATTCGTGATTTCTTAAAATTGAATTTATACCCTTCAGAGGCGAACCCAAGTAAAATTGTGTTCACTCTGTTCAAGAGTCTGTCCAAATCATCGTCTGTAAGATGGATGTCATCGACATAAGATAATGCCTCATCATCATATGTTTGTAGTAACTCTGTTACTCTGGCTGAAAATAACCCCGGACTATTCTTGAATCCCTGGGGGAGACGGCAACATTGTCGCTGTGTCCCCATCATTGAGAAAGCGGTCAAGTACCTGCTTTCTGGTGCAATATTTTGACAGAAGAAACCATCTAGAAATATCTAATGTGGTTTTATATTTTTTCCGCACGATATTATTCATCAGTGCTGCACTGTGTGCATTTTGTACTGCAAAAGTTTTGCAACAAGAGTTTAAGTGTCTGTAGTTCAAAACTAGACGATATGTATTGTCTGGTTTGGAGACAGGAAACAAAGGGTTGTTCATTGACGAGGTGTATGTTTCAATCACCCCTTGGTATTCAAGTTGATTTAAAATCTCCCTGGCCTGTTTTTTAGCTTCCTGTTTAACAGGATATTGTCTTTGCATAGTTGGTTGAGTTGTCAACTGGATTTTATGGAGAGGAGAGTCCTCATCCCATCCTACATGATTTGTATATAATTCTTGAGCCTGAGCTACAGCCCATTGTCTGGCATAAGTGTATTTTATATGAATTGGAATATGATTTGAGAAGGCTGGCATAATGATCTCTTCGCCATGTGGGCACTCCCTGACAAATTCTGGTGGCCAGCCTTGTTCAGCTAGAGGAATGTCATAACCCTTAGATAGCTTCTCCCAAAAGAGCGCTTTTATTTTCCTAGTTATTTCCCCCTCCATCCGGAGTGTTACTTCATATAACTTGTGGGGTACACTAACCCTGGTGTCGGCAGTTTCAACTTGAATGCATTCATTCAAGTCCACTGTTTCCAGATGGTCCTTCAGGATCTTGCGAGCTATGGTGACTTCTGCTGCGCTTTCTAGCATTGTCTGAGCCCACTCCCAGTTCTTGAGATGTTTCCTCAAGATCCTCGGCATGTCTGATGTTTACACTTGCTACCTTCTTCTTGGTGAATTGAGCTTTCTTATTTTTTGGAACGTGATGATCGACTTTGGACTTTGCGCGTTCTTCCTTTTGTTCTGATAGTCCTCTTCTTTCAGATTTCTGCGAGGAAGTCTGAAAGGTACGAGAGGAACGTGTATCAGTATCTTGATATCTATCAGGTTTTCTCAAATTATCCCAATTCCTGAGGTTATACCTCTTTTCAGAGGACTCCTGTTGAGGAGACCTTCCTCTGGACTGAGAACGCTTCTCTTTAGGAAGTGTCTGTTTACTGTTTTCCCACTTCTTCTTAGGAGTAGTGAGATTATTTTTATTAAAAGACCTTTCAAGGATTTTCTGTTAGTTGGGGTTTTACTGGTTTCCCACCCAAACTATCTCTACCTATTTCTTCATATGATTTTTCAATAATTCTGGCAAGTCCGTACGGTTGCTCAGTAATATGAAAGTCCTTTTAGTTTTTGGCGGATTGCCACGGATGCAGCTTCACCTTTAATGTTAGCTAGTAGTATTGCAGAGACCTGTTTGGAATCTTTTAGTAATTTCATACCAAGATTCAAAGCTGGTTCTGGTCCGTATTCATTTTGAATCTGTCTTAGGACGTCTGGTATTACCGCCATAGACAGAACACCATGTGTTTTTGTGTAGATTGAAGCAAAGACTGTCCCCCAAGTGTCACAGTCCTCCACGTGTGGTGCAATTCCCATTGGTAAACAGATTGTTAGAATTCTGTGTTTCTCATGAAGTGTACTATCGGAAAATACTGCCTCTATTTGAGTAATTTTTTTAGCTAACCAGAACGGAATTTGTTCCCTTTTTGCGGGCAATTTACCAATGACTGATTGTATAGTCTGTGGTGTAATTTTGTTTGTGTTCCCCTGGTGAGGGATGTGCTATGGAATCCTTACAGCAGGTTGGACTGTTAAAGTCCGCATGACATATTGAACCAACTGTCGATGTATTTTAATTAACTGTTTCAGCTGAGTTAACAGTTCTGGACCTGTCATTCTTTCAATGTCAGGATGTGGTGTATAGCTGGCTAGTACTGGCCATGTTGCTCCTGGTCTACCTAGTGGACTGAGCCTGGTAATGTGATGTTGATGTTGTAGAGGGCCTTTAAACCAGAGCTGATGCTCTTGGTAAGTTAGTGGTATTTCTATATCCTCGAAGGGAATGTATTCCACTGGAGGTTCCTGCAATTTGTAGTAGTGGAACTCATGTGTTACTGGATTTGCTGCAGTAAACAGAATCCATGAATAGAACACCTCTGTCTGCCGATATTTATGTGCCTCTATGACAAATATTACTTTACGACCTCTCGATGATACTCCATTATTTATAAGTTTGTAAGTTATGGTTTTCCTTACATTAGCCGGGATGATTATAGCACCGGGATCATCTTCATTAAACCCTGTAACATCTAAAACTGCTTGGGCTGTTGCTGCAGCTCTATTCGTGTTGTCGTCACTCATTTTGTTGTCCGAAAGTTTGCAGAGCAGGTTTCAGGAAACAAAGATAAGGTGCACAATATTTTTGGAACACTGTATCCGTCAATGTTGAACAAACCAAAAAACTAATACATAGGATCTTTCCGGCCTACTTAGTTTTGGCAGATATTTCATCCTTTAACCCACTCTAGGCGTCTATTGGAGTATTTTATGGGAAAAAGGGGTCTCTGTGAAAAGCACGACTGAGTTGCTCGAGCGTTAAATTAGTGCCTTACCAAACGTTGGGCGCCATGTAGCGTAGTTCCTATATTTCCAATAGGCTCTGCACATTGGAATAATATATACTATAGAATTGACGTAGGACTTAGGTCGACTAGGTCTCTATCGAATATATGAGACTTAATTGAGTGCCAGCTAGCTCAGAGGTCACTAGAAACTTTCTCGAATACACAAGAAGGGATTCGTTTCTGACAACCTCATAAACATGACAACTTTGTCTCCCAAGATAAAAATGTATCTCTAGAGTCGTGGAAACATTAGATAGATATTTCACTCACTCAATCGTGCATGCTTCATTTCACTAGAGGTGCAGAGAAATAGAGAGACGGGCGTTTTCAATAAAAGTATTTATTGAACAGTCTTCTTTCTCATGCAAAAGAAATTAATTGCTACCATCGTAATACTGGTTGCAAAGTATAATGCGTACAGTACGAAGTGTATTATAAAATAATACTGTAAAAGCATGGTATGGTCTCCAAGCCATATAAAATAACATACATAAATAACAATGACTAAAAGTACTCAACTGGTGCTTCTAAAATACGTCTACCCCGAGGTACCTAACCTAGGTCTAGTACGAGGGAAGAAGTAAGTGAGGTGTAGCATAGGTTTAGTATTCTTTGCCAAGAATCTTATCCAAGATTTTTCTAAGGGTCTAATCAGCTCCGTACCTTGGTTTAGAATGAAGGAGTTCTGGTATCTCTCTCTCAGGACTCGATTTCCCAACACCCCGCAAGGGGAGCTTGGAAACACTGGAGCTGGATTTCTCGGCAAGAGAACAAGACAGCGTCTCTCTCAGTGCGTCTGCTGGAGGGTCGGCTTCCTTCGGCACTTGCTGCGGCGAGCTGTGTTGTGTAGGCAGATAGCCTAACTGCGCCAAACCACCGTGTGTTTGCTAAGGCAAGTGTGGGCATATTTATACCTTGAAGGTGCCGAGTTTGACATAAGGTTGGGCATAATAACGTCATCAAAGACTCGCAGTTCTTTGAAAACTCCATAACTTCTTAGACAAATCTATATTCAAGCAAGGGGAAGTCCCTGACTTCTGAAAGCGAGTTTTTAAAAGAAATCGTTGTGGATTTTCAGAACTAGTAGAAGTAGCCATGCCGTATTTGGACTGCATGGGCTAAGTCTCAATATGTTTATGATTTCTACGCCTATATAAGGACAGGGTGATTTATACCTATATATGGGCATGAATTGGGAAAATTACACTAGGGTCCTAAAATACTCTACAACAACGCAGTGAATGGGTAATATGTCTATTCTGTCTACTATCAAGTTTAAAGTAGATGTTAGTGGTTAGTGGTTATATTGTCTGTACTGTATACGAATTCCACAGTATGCTGACTATTTAGGTTAGTAGGCAATGTACAGCATGGCTCCCACTGCTTTCCCAGCTCTACAGTTCCACTGCTGTAAGGGGTTAGGTTTAGCCCTCTGTGATAGGAATCTTCCAAACTATGCTTATGCTGAGTTGAGGTTAGAGTGCAATACAATGATTTGGTGTAATGGACCATGGTCCCAGAACAACTGATTGTGTTCAGATTGCTCATTGTTGGCTGGGAAAGCCCAGGGAGACACACTTGGGAACTAAGGCCTGGAGGCAGCAGCGGCCGGTATGTGCGCAAATTGTGTTATTACGCCCTGAGATTAGCCTTCAATATAGGAGGGTTACGAGGAGGGACTTGCATCACATCTTTCGTTTGCGTCTCTATCAGAAGGGTGGCCTTGGGAGCGGGCCCGATTCTCAGCCCTGTGTGCTCCCACTGGTACCACCGGTGGCAGCCTCCTCACCCGAGCGGCAGTCAATGCGGTGCAGCCATACAGCCCCAGGATCTTGAACTCCTCATCCCGCGCCGCAAGGATAGTGACCACGTTGTTGTATGCGGCACGGCCTACTGGCCAAGCAAGGGCACAGACTAAATTTTAGCATTTTTCGACAGGATCAAATCAGTATATGTAAGTAAAAAATTTATTCTTTTTGATTAATTAACCATTACAAAAATACACATTACAAGACTTCGTACGTAGTAAGACAAGAGAAGTGTAATTCTAAAAACTTTAAAAGTCTCTGATGAAAAGGCGCCTTTGTTCAACTTCTTGCGTAGAGGTTCAAACGTCTGTGCTCTGAGTTTACGATTATGTAGATTAAAGCTTCCTTATGTGGTCCTTGCATTTACACGTGGCACTGCTCTCTCTTGCTTTGATTCTACTTGTGACAGGAATTTCACAAGCTTGCCGTTTAGCTGCAGGTCCTTGGAGTTAAAGCATGCAATCACAGCCTGTCTCCCTCATTCATTAAAGTGGGCATTTAGTAATCCTGTCCATGCCTCCTTTAGTTTGATACAGGAGCAGATTACGTGTTCCATGTCTTCAGTGCTGTTCCCACATAATCTGCTTGCTTTTCCACATTTCTCGCTTTGCCAAGGTGGAAGGTGCAGGATGACTGGAGGAATTCTAAGCCTGTATTTTAGGAATTATTCTTTGGTCTTCCTGGAGTACCTCAGAAAGAAGTATGACTGTAGCCCACGTGATTTATAACCACTCAGAGTCATCTAGGCATGTTTCCTGCAGGCAAAGGCAGCTTTGTCTTCGAAAAGGGAGGATTTTTTGATTACTTTTTTTACTGCTTGCTTAAGGAGTAAGTGGGTAGATTGAGTTTCCCATAGGTCGACTAGCCCGGTAGTAGCAAGTGAGGCCTCCCAGTACTTTTTGGCCGGTGAATTGGGTGTGTTAGATAATTCTTGCCAGAGCTGATAGTTATACGTGTTCCGTGGAGAGTTCTCAATTTTGTGCCAGCACGTTATGTATGAACCTTGCCTTGTTTAGTAAGGCCGAACTCCAGGCAAATATGTGCGGGTGAGGCATAGGTTGGAAGGCTACACATAACTCTATAGACCTTAGCCATGGTGTTGTTCAACAGGTTGGCATCCCTGCCTCCCAGAGCCTCACTGCCATAGGTGATGGAGGGTAGGATTTTGGCTTGGGGCGACCCGAAGGAGAGGTAAGAAGATAGGCCCTGTAAGCTTTGTTTTTAAATGTCTTAGTGTTATTGCTGTTGTCATTCCCTTCCTCCTCCTGATAGCCTCAAATTGGTTAGCGAACTGACCACCTTCATCAATTGTTACGCCTAAGTATTTTTAAGCAGGGCTGTTCATGATTGGAGTCTTTTTTCAGGTACCAAGAATGGGTCCATTGTTTGCCGTTTATTGTCAAAGTTTTTATTTTATTGATTTTTACTGCTAAGTGGTTTTCCGTAGTGTACTCATGCATTTTATTGAGCAAGCATTGCAAGCGGACTTGAGTGTGGCTTATTTGGAAAACCTCTTCGGCGTACGACATACTGGAGATAGCTGTGCCATCAAACTGTGGGGCTTGCACATTGCAGGTGCCGAGGGCAGATGTCATATCTACTGTATACAGGTTCAAAAGCATTGGCACAAGCACGCAACCCTGTTTGAGCCCTTTGGTGGTTGATATACGCCTCAAAAGATGGGAGCCTAGTTTTACCCGTATCCATGTGTTGGAATGGAGGTGTATTAAAATGTTCAAAAGAGGTGATGGAATTACCCAGGAGGCCAACTTTCTCCACTGTCTTGATCGGTTGACATTGTCGAAGGTTGCCTTGAAATGGATAAAACAAAAGTGGATCCCCTGTTAGGATGATTTTACCTTGTCAATAAGCAGTAACATGGTTAGTATATTGGTTGATATTCCTGTATCTTTGCAAACCCCTGTTTGGTAAAGGGGGATGATTTCGTTCTCTTTTGCTCAGTCCTGGAGCTCTGTGAGTAAGGTACCGGTGAAATATTTTGCCTCTATGTCTAATAGTGCGATCAGACAATAGTTTTTGGGTGAGTTTTTGTCACCGGCCTTGAAAATTTGAGAGACTATGGAGCCCTTCCATGAAGCGGGTAGGAGTCTAGGACTATCTGATGGTGTGAAAGAGGGGGCCCAGTATTTCTGACCAGTACTCAGGGTCTTGTTGAAAGAGAGTGGAATCCCGTTAGGCAGAGGACGCAAATATAGATTATTATTGGGCCCGGTGACACGAGCCTCACTTGCGTGCGGCCATCTTGGTTGTAAGCCACCTAGCAACCCCCCCCCTATGTACTTATAAAGAGTTGCCTTGGGGAGGCGGCAGTTTCTGGGGCAGCGAGGGGGCCACGTGGCCACCTCAGCTTTTGTGTCATTTAGCCCCGGGAGGTGGCGGTCCCCGGGGCAGCAAGGGCCTCATACACATTCATTTAATTAAATAGACCTTGGGAGGTGATGGTGCCTAGGTCTGTGGGGGGTCATGCAGACCCCCCACATCACTTTTCATATCTTTGCTCTGGGGAAGTTGGGGTCCCCGGGCAGCGGGGAACTGCGGGACTCCTCTGCATATATTAATGTGACTGCCCATGGGAGATGGCAGTTCCTGTGGCTTTGGATAGCCCGCTGGTGCACGTCCCTCCTATATTTGCACATGCCCCCAAGATATGGCCTACCCAGGGACCGATTTCAAATGAAGTGTGGAGTCACGGATCCTGCACAACTCATGCCAAATTATTTATTTTAATAATGCTTTTTTGCCCCCCCCAAGTGGCCTACATGATCAGGGTGTTTCTACCCTGCCCCCTTTTCCTTTTTTTAATGATTTTTCTTGTGACTGAGTTAAACCAAGTCACAAGATGGATGCCTACACTTCCTGGTTTAAAGTGTTAGCAGCCAATCAGACTTCAGGCACGAGATCAGAAGGGGTCACAAATCCTCTGTGGTCTCAGTTTTATATCTTAAAAATATTTAAATTTCTCAGCAACTACGGAACAGATTTACACCATTTAACAAAAACAACGCTTTATGGATCAATAGCTACCTTTCTGCCAAATTTTTTGTATTTTCATTCATCAGTTTAGGCTGTAGCCGTGTCTAAAGTGTCCTTTGAAAATTGAGAAAAAGCTATTTCGGACCCCCCCTTTTTTCTCAACCCCCTGTTGACAGATCACCACAAAATTTTCAAAACAGGAGCTGAAGTGACTGGCAAATTAGTTTTGAAAATGTAGCAATGTGTCAAACAACGCAAATGAAAAAATGCTTTACCTGTGGAAACTACTTCCTAACTATAACTTTATCTACCTGCTGGCAACCACTCTTTCTTTCTTTCTTTCATTCTTTCTTTCTTTCTTTCTTTATTTCTTTCCTTCATTTTTTTCTCATTCCTTCTTTGTTTCCTTCCTTATTTCTTTTATTTATTTAATCAATGCCAGACCAATTGTTTTTATTAAATCGGGGTCAGCCAAGACCTTTTGTTTCTACAAACATTATGTTAAGGACATAGTTACTTATCAGAGTTTTAAGCCAGACTTTGTCCATTAGTCTGTGGTTCTGTCATTCACTGTTTTCTTCAACCCACTTCAGCATGCATCAAGGGGCAATGTGTCATCCAACTTCAGCCATTGGCTCATTTCACTATGAGTTAAACGGTTTGCTGCCCTTCCACAAAGAGCACATCAACACACGCAGTAGTTCCCTTCAGTGCCAGGGAGTACTATGGCAAAGTGTATTTTTTTAGACCAATACATCAATTTTGCCTTTAGCAAATGATTTTGTTTAGGTTAGTAAGGAACTGGCAGCTTCCCGGACAATAACATTTTGCAAAACACCTTCACAAAACAAGAATTGCCAAAAGGGTGGCGATCAATGCCAGACTTTAGTTTGCCAATGCTTGTTGTTGCTTGTGGAAATTTGTTCCCTGAGCCTGAGATATATTGGGGATTTCTTGGTTGGCACAGGCAAACAAAACTTAGAAAGGTCTTGCAGTCATTGTTTCTGCTGCTGGCTTCTGGGGCTTTAGATATGATCCATTAGCAGGTTCTCTTAGGCTGGATCACTCGCTCCTGTGAAAAAAGGTTCAGCGCAAAGATGAACTTTAAATGACCTCTTGCAGGGTGATTCATAGCTTTTGCTGGATAGATGGCTCGGTGTTCTACAGACCGCTGGATCACTAACTTTGGGAATTACTCATTTTCAAAGAGCAGTAGTCCATAGCAAAACCAAGGCCAGTGTTCTGACATCCCTTCCCCTTGCAGGTGGATGGTAGTTTGGAATGTCTTGTTTCAATCAATCAAGGATTTATGTACCACTGCAATTGACCCGGTAGGGTTTCCAGGCATTTACAGCCAGGTCTTGAGGGCCTTTACGACTTCCGGTAGGGAGGTGATGGTCTGGAGCTGCAGGGGAAGGCTGTTCTAGGTCTTTGTTGCAATGTCGGAAAAGAAACATCTTCTGCTTTTGCTCACATGGATTTGGGGCATGTGGGTGGGCGATAAGAAAGCGGAGTTGAATTAGCATCTCTCTTTTCTGTATTGAGAGCTAGTGGAGTTGCCTGTGGTGAGGTGTGATGTGAGTTTGTCGAGGACGAGTCTGGATGCGGTGTTCCATATGGTTTGAAGTCTTTGTAGGAGATGTGAATTGGTACCTGCTTAGAGAGTGTGGCCATAGTCCAGTCTGGTACTGAGCACCTGTGTCATGGTGCATCCCGTGTTCATTGGGAGCCATTGGAAGATTCTACGTAGCATGTGCAGCATGTTGTATCAGGGGGAGGAGGCGGCATTGATCTGCGATTTCATGGTCCACTTGCTGTCAAGGATGATTCTATGGATTCATTCAAGGGCCACCAGACATAATTCTAGGAGTTGATGTTCTTGCTGAAAACCAATACTTCTGACTTGTCCATGCGGACATTCAGGCAACTTTTCTTCATCCACACGGCAACGTTTGTCATGCATACATGAAAGTTGGTCCTGATGGTAGTCGGGTCATCGGAGAGGTAAAGGATGAGTTGGGTATCGTCTACGTAGGATATGATGCTGAATCTGTGTGATATGATGATGTTCTCCAGTGGGGTCATGTAGGTTTTGGAGAGAGTAGGGCTGAGGGATGAAACCTGGGGCACGTGGCAGATGATATCCTGGGGTTCGGAAGAGAAGAGTGGTAGGTGGACCCTCAGTGGTCTCCAGGCGAGGAAGGAGGTGATCCTTCTCGGCACATCCCCTTGGATGCCGATGCGGTGGAGTCTTTCAATCAGTGTATGGTGGGACACAATTACTGTATGGTGGGTGTGAAAAGCTGCTGAGAGGCATTACGAAGTCAGTTATAGTGTTGCAGAAGCTAGGAGGCGGTCCCAAGGGTCGGTATGCAAGGGTGCCTCTGATGGTTTACTTGCCATGTGTGTAGAGCTTAAGGGTGAGGTGTTCAATGGGGATGGTGGGATTGTCAGTGGTGGTGGTGCACTAGATGGTCTTTTTGTGCATGTTGGCTATTCCTCCTCCTTGCTTGTTGAAGCGGTTCTTGTGGGTGGTTTTCCAAGTGGTGTAGCTCTGGCAATGTTGGAGCGGATGATGGTTTGTGCCAGGTCTCAGTGAGGAAGACAATGTTGGGTACGAGAATGACAATGAAGTCCCACAACTTGGTGGAGAGCTTGCAGATCGAGCACGTGTTGAGGAGTAAGCAGTTGAGCAGGTGGTCTGCTTCTGGTGTGGTGTGGCAAGAGGTCAGCATTGAGCTCTGTGGGGTGATGGTGTGTATGCTGGTGCAGGAGAAGGTACAGTTGGTGCAGGAAAATAATCCTACTGTAGAGTGTGTTACAGCAGCAGTACTTGTTGAGGTGTCCGGGGTTCAGGGCATGTAGGATGGCAGTGGTGTAGCTGCTGTGGGCCAGGAAGCAGGTTTCCTGCAGCTGGGCACAATCCAGGCACTGACGTACTTGCCTCAAAAACAGCAGCATGGATGTGCTGCTGTCTCCTGTAAGTAGGTCCTGAGAGGAGGGACTGGCAGTAGGGGGGCTTGGAGGGAGGCTGGAAATGAGTGGAGCAGTAGCAAAACAAGTGGGAGAGGAGTGAGAAAAAAAAACATTAAAGGTCAAAAAAGGTGAAAAACAAAAGGCACAACAGGCCTATAAAGAGAAAAGGAACAGGAAGCAAAAGAAGGAAGAGGCACAAAAGGGTTGCTGGAGGGGAAGGAGTTGATGGGGAAACCTCAAGTTGTCACAGCAACATTAGCACAATAAGGAGATCACAGAGTAGGGAGGCACAAGAAGAGAGGAGGTACCAGGATCGTGGACAAAGCACAGCAAGCGAGGGCAAGAAGAGTGAGGTAGAGATAAGGCTGGTAGTACGAGTTAGAGATGGATCTGCGATCTGCTCAATGTGGTCGCTCTGTGGCCTCCGTTAAGTTGGTCCTGGAAAGAGGGAGAGGTGCTGGGTGGCGATGGGAAGTGCTTGGCGGGAATCAGGATCCAGGCAAATCATCAGTAAAACAAGTGGGAAAAACAGTTACAAAAGGCTAAGCAAGCATTGGCATAGCCAATAGGTCTCGCTTTTGGGACCTTATAAGTATTTAGTTATAAGTTATATAAGTATTTAGTTATGCAGCACAATATCCTTGGTGCAACAACAACAACTTTTGCATGGCTAAGCACTTATAAGGTCCCAAAGGCGAGACCTATTGGCTATGAAGTCAGGTCTCTCCTCACAGGCCAGGGAAGCCACAGGCAAAAGTTGAAAGAGCAGCAGATGAACTTGCAACAACTAGACTGTGCTTCTTGCTGTCATGGGTAGGAGCACACAAACACTGCGCCAAAGCAAGAGCCAACATGCATTTTTTTATCGGGACACATAGCCTGTGCACAATGGCACAATGGCACTTTGCAGTTTGTTATATAATATGCCCTTTCTAGGCATCAGGACAAAAACCAGGGCACTGATTTTACAGTATGGTGCCGCTGACAGACTGTGGGTTCAACAAACACCCACAGGCGAAAGAAATATGCTATTAGGTTTTAAGTAAACACATTTTACTGTTTGAGTGTCTGCCTTCATGACAGGTCATCTCCCAGTTTCAATTATCCTGTACATCAGAACCTTGAACCATAACACACACTAGTAACCCTTTTTCTGCAAAAAATCTCTGTGTTGCAGCATGTCTGTAAACAAGACCTTCAGCACTGAAATGTGCGATTCTGATGACGTTGGTAGGCACGGCTGGTCGAATCACTAATGAGAAACTAATTATCCGCAGAAATACATCCATTATCCTCGACGTAACGAATGGCCTTGAAGAGCCTTCATTCAATGGGGAATTATATTATCCGTGTACTTTGTCCATCTCTAGTGTCATAGAGTATTAAAATAAAACATATCAAGACCTACGAAGCCGTGAATTAATGGAAGCATGACAAATCTGTAACTAGGCGCACTTAGGAACCTTGCAAATGTGCGCACAGTGAGCCATGCAGACAGCCAGATGGACTTACGGGCACACTACAGTGGGCTCAGGGCATCTTATAAATCACTGTGCAATTGGAGAAGCCCTAGAGCAGCACACCTCCTTCACTAGTGTAGGCCCAACAGAATAGCCCCAACTCTGTCATCAGAGGAAAAGGGGGCGGAGCCTATTCTACTTGGGGGTTTTGAATTCCCCAAACTATTAGTGCATTGAAATCAAGTAACTTAAATGGTATGGCGAGTAAAGAAACGTGAGGCAAACCAACCACAGTAATATGAGACAAAAAATCCTGCTGGATAACTGCTCCTTGGCTGCTGAGGGTTACCATTCAGCTTTTGATACCGAAATACCAGAGCAGCATAAAGACCCTCGACTGTTTGGAGGTCCTCGTCTGAGAAAACTATCTTCATCTGGAAAAACAAAAGGCCAATTATGAGAGAAGCTCCAAGAAGTTTGCCTCTCACTCAGAAACAGCTGGACAGTTCTGCAAATGTGTATTCTCCATCTACTCTCACTTTTAGAAAACAATTAAAAATTAAATTAAATGGAATCAGTAGAGAGCTTGATTACAATTCTTAGGCTGTCATAGTAGTAGTGATAACCGGTTCCTTGGCATGGGTTCCCATTAAAGATTGTCTTAAGACCTCCTTTTTTTACTGACTTTTTTTTGCTACCCATAAGATTCTGCACACTTTAGCACTACTAAACCAGTGCTAAAGTGCTGGTGCTCTTTCCTAAAACATGGTAACATTGGCTTATAGCCAGTTGGCATATTTAATTACCTAATAGGTCCCTAATACAGTGCACCACATGGGTCCACCGCCTTTACATTAAATGCTACTGGTGGGTGTGTAGTACTGATTGTGCCACCTACTTAAATAGCCCTTTAAAAATGTCTTAGGTCTCCCATTGCAGAGCCTGAGTGTGCAGTTTTAACCTTTTGCCATGTTCATACCTTATGGTTTTAATAAATATAAGGCACCCCTAAGGTAGGTCTTCGACAGCCCAGAGGGCAGGGTGCATTGTATATAACAAGCAAGACAAAGACTTTTAAGTTTTACATGTCCTGGTAATAAAACACTCCTAATTTAGTTTTTCACTACTGCAAGGCCTATCTCTCACACAGGAAAACATTGAGATTATCTTATTACATTTTATAAGTATAATTTCTCAATGGAAAGTGATGATTGTTTCATGTTTGGTGTCTCGAATCCTAATTTAAAATTCAAATTCATGGTAAAGTCGGATTTTAAATTACAATTCTGAAAAATGCCACTTTTCAAAAGTTACAAAAGTATCTAACTCAGAGTGCACTTCTTCCCTTTCGTATAATCCACAAGTTTATGCGTATTCAGATTTGCGTACGCATCGTTCTTAGTGACCCGCCCCCGGTCACTCTTTCAAAATGAAAACTCAGAGGCACGTAAAAGACACACCAGACTGGCGCACTGCTTTGAATGGGACCTTTTCCCTTCCAGTACATTACTTTCATCCATATTTTATCCAAAACTTGACCTTATAATCGCTGTTTTAATCCATCTTTTACTTATAAATGCCACGGAGACAGCAAAATTCCATTTTGATGTTTATTGAACATTTTCAAATGCGGCTGCTTCCACTCCAGGCTTTTAAACAGCGGCACGTGTAATTTAATAAACATCAACGTAGGCACTGTGTGTGCAACCCAATGCATTTCGAGCCAAAGGCTCTTCGTCAGGGGTTTCTGAAAAATACAACGAGATCAGCTATACCATTTACGCAAAACAAATGTACAATTTAAATAACAAAATACCGTAAACCCTGCTCTCCTCCCGCCCCCTACTAACGTGCTGACCAAAATATTTAAAACCCTGTAAACACGTTCCTCCTTACTCAAACCAACCAACAACTATCCCACCCATCACCCTGAGTGAAATAATTATCTCTCTAATCAGTAACCACTTTTTACCTCATGAAACATAAGCCTGTGTTCTTAATACGGCCGATGTCCTCCTTTCTGACTCTCTCAAAAACTACTCTCACAGTCATGCTCCCAAACGGACCGTTATATAACCACTCACGTGTCCTCAATCATCCTAAACACTCCACCGGCATAATTCAATCCCAACCCATTCCAAATACTACAACCCCCACAATGCACTCCCGAAACAAAAATCCTGCTGACAGATCAATCTCCCATTTGCAAATCTCATTCAAACCTAAACAAACTCTCAATCTACATCACACAGCAGGATTTGAGGAGGCGTTCTAATTTGTCTAGTCAGTTCGACACTTCACCGCTCCCTCCTCCAGGGTTGTAAAGAACTCTTTTGCACTGTCTCAGCGGGTGTTCGGTCGATGTAGGCATTCCATCCAGCCTACTGGTCAGAGTGTTGAACCAGGTGTCCATAGCTCAGAAGGCAGAACGGATCTCCACCAGCAGGGTGTCAGTGCTGTTTGACCTCTCGGAGTCAGGAGCCCAGGTTGAACCATCAGCCATTTCTGCTGCTGTCTTGGATCTGCAACTTTCTGATGAAACACAGCCCTTGGCTATCTGTTTACCAGCTAAGTAATCTGGGGAAGCACACCCAGATGTCGAACACAAGGGTGGGATTGCGAGGCGCAGACAGCTGATGTTGGGAGCCTGCACCCCTGTACGCCTCCATTGGTGGTCGCCCGGCGTCTAGCCCAAGACAGCACCACTGCAGAGTAGCAGCCTCCTCAGCAAGGCACATTGAATTGAACATTGAAGTCCATGATCCCAATCCAAGACGCAGGCGGGCCCTTGAATGCACCACTAGGCCTCCACGCTGGTCTAAGGTCAGGCAATGGGGCAATTTAGACAGGAAGGGTGAGGGGTCTGCTGGATCTGGGATGGTGGCAGTGCAGAGTCGTCTGCAGGGGCATCCACTGCACCTCCGTTCAACCATCATAGGTTGACTACAGGGGTGCCCAAGAAGCAAATCCTCGTGTCGTCCCTGGAAATGTCTGCGGCCACTCCTGGGAGCCACACCGGTACCCCATAGAAAGTGCCGAGCGTACACTCGCTGGGAGGCTGGTGATGCTCGCACCTCTAGGTGCAAAGGGTTCCAGCCACACAGCTCTATCAAGGGCACTTCGCCTCCCCGCAGGCACCCAAAGCCGACCCTGGCAAGTGGGGCTCAGTCTCTGCTTGTCTCAAGGTGAAGGGAAAGCAAAGCAGGGGCCAGATGCCAGACAGCTGGTGGGGGTGCCCACCAGGGTCGTTAGCCCTGGTCTCAGGCCCACCCACAGGACGTACCTACGAGAGTCCGGTCGGGCGCCTCCCCATGCATCAGGTATCATCGCCTCTCCATGCACGCCGGAAATGATATTCAGCATATATCTGCTTCTTTCATTGTTGTAGAATGTGTCATGACTCCAATGGCTGCAAATGGGTGATTGCAGACAAAATTATCGATTTAGAGGCATCAAGGAACCAGGGCTTCACACCCGAGCAGCCATCTTGGAGGCCAGCACTGCCACGTCCCCCCAAATCCATATTTATCCATACAAATCTGTGACACTGTGAAAACCATACTTCCGGCTTGTGTGTAAACCTCCTAAGTCTGTGTTCAAACTCTTTAAAGTAGTTCTTTTAGATAGCCGTGGCCACTGTTGGACCCTCTTTTTATTGCACCTTTATTTGCAGGTACCCTGCAAGAGTTTGTGCTGCAAGAGGCAGACAGCTGTGGTGCCATGGAGGGCAATTGTTTTTCTTCCAAAATACTGTAGTTCAGTTTATAAATAGTTCAGCCAGAAGAACTAAATGTATGTTCAACTGGGAACACAGACCCAGTTTAGGGGGACACATGTTCATCTTTTGATATCTTGCGTCATACAGGTGGCAGCTTTTTGGTACCAAAAATATTCACAGAACCATTTTTTACTCCGCATGCCTGTCAGCACAATGTTTGTAATACAAGTTTGTCTTATCATTGACAGCCTCCATCTCACATTAATGTCCTTGCTTCTACAGGTTCCCTGTCACAGGCCCTGCTGATGGAGGCCGGTGTGGAGCGATGAACAGCGGCTCCATTGAATCCTCCCGATGCATCACTAGTTTATCCTGGATCTGCCAGAAGGAACCTGTGAGCTGCAGCTCCAGGGTGTAATCCTGGAGTCAAAGACATTAGCATCAAGAAAAGCCATGACATATGTAGTTAAATAATTAGAACAACACACTAGAAAACCACATGTCACTTCCACACAGTGTAAAACCCCTGGAAGTGTTGGATGCAGTTAATAAAGTTGTCATAAGACCATGCTTGAATGTGATGAAATCTTAATGTAAACACTGACTCTCTACTTGACAAACATTACCCTGGTCTCAGGCTGGATGTGGCGTCTGTTCAATAATCTGGTAATCAAAGAACTGCCTTCATGATATGTGCGTAGGTCACAGTCCAGTTACTTAGGAGACCCTAGGAGAAAAAATAGCTTTTTTTTAAGGTTGACAGGTTGCATGTCCCAAAAGTATTAAATATTTACCCAGGAATATCCTATAATCAGTTTTAAGAAGTCACCGTTCGGCTTGACTCAAAACCTCAAAGGGAAGACCTAGCTTAGGTTATGTTGACCCTCACACACCCTATATGCTTCATCATCAGGTCTCATCCTGATCGGTATAACCCAGGATAGGCTCAACCATATTCCATGGAGGGATACTGCATCCAAATGGGATTTTATTGAAAAGTAAAAAATATCTTGAGGACAGCCCAGTATCCCCTTAATATTGATATTGGTATAATCTGGTATGGTTTCAAATATTAGGCAGGTGTTTTTAAAGGAATTTAGCATCCCTATGCCCTGATAAGTGTTCATATGTTTCAGCCTTCGTGGTTAGGCCATTAAGGTCTGTTTTTTTTTATCAGGACCAATATGGATGCCCTGCTATTTTATTGTCACTGTCTCTGTTGCTGCAGTCTTAAAATTCAGGCTCTTTGTCAGGCAAAACAAAAACATATAACATATATGTAGGCCTAATTGCCTGTTGTCCAGATAAGTATATGCTAATGTTTGTATCAAAGGAACCATAGTGAATAGAAGTAAAGAGTTTGGTCTTATGATGACTTAAGTATATATGTGGTTGTATTGGGTAAGCAAGAATAAAACATACCTTACACACAACTCTCTTTCATGCAATCAATGCATTAGTATATCCTATTTTCTAGGACAACTTTGCATCTGACTTTTTAGTACGCATATAGTGGGTACTCATTGTGTCGCACTGTGAACCACATCAAACACAGCAACATGAAGTGCGAGGGCACATTATTTGAAAAGAAGCAGAGTCCTGTTAGTATTACCCAAGTAGGAATGTGATAATATCCCAGTAGGACAGGCTCTGACCTGCAAAGCAGGAGTATACAGAAAATTGATTGTGAGTCCTAGACTCTAGAAATTACCTTACCTCTTCCTGGAAGTGTTTGAGTTTGACATCAGTCTCAATACTCCAAGGATACAGTGCAACTGGCAGTAGCTATTTTCATCTCGCTCCGGCCTCCTCAATGTTTTTGCTACTTGTTGGGTGCTGCTATTTCAAGTGTTTGTTGTCTCAGCATGTCTGAAGAGTGGGGATGCACAACTGAGCATGTGCTTGCATCTTCATTAGCACATCACAAGATCCCACTAAGGATCATGGGAGTTGGAACTATTTCTGTCAGTAGGGTGCTCCAGGCCTTCCGGGCAGTTAGACCTGACAGCTTTTGAGTGGGCTTCAATAACCTATGGCTGTGTTTGCCTCACCTTCTTGCTGATTTCGTTTTGTTGGCATAGAACTGTGTGGGGCAGATTTACAATTCCTGGCGCATCCCTGCAGATCAGCAGGGATGCACCAGGAAACGTGCAACATGCATTACAATCCTTGCGCCACCACAGATGTGCCGCATTTACAATGGGACGTACCATGGCGCAAGGAAATGCAGATGCGTGTCGCATCTACCGGCGTAAGGTTAGCAAAGGGCTGGAGTCGTGTCGCGGGCATGACGCAACTCCAGCACTGTTCCAACCCAGCCAATCTGCAACATAGCGGGTCAAGCCTTACGCCTGCTTCAAGCAGGCGTAAGGTTAAAAAAAAAAGTGTCGGAAAAGTGACTGAGTAAAATCTTGTAGACTTCACTCAGGCACTTTTCCGAGGCGTTCCTGCGCCGGAATGCCCACATGAACCTGACGCAGGTTTCATGTGGCACAGGGCTTTACAACGGGACGCATCTCCCTCGATGAGTCACGTTGTAAATCCGTCACAGCATGGCGCTAGCTTTACGCCATCGCTGCGTCAGGGAAGTGACGCAACGGCGGCGCAAAAGTTGCGCTCGGGGCTTATTGTTGTAAACGGATCTAGGACTCTAAATTAATATTCCCGATTTATGCCCTTATATAGTTATACCAAAGCATGGGCCAGATGTCGGTAATCCGATTTTACCGATTCTAAAATACCGAATTTGACCGAATCGGTATTCTAGAATCGGTAAATGGGATATAGATAAAAATTCTGTAAAAAATATCGAATCCGTAAAATTCAGAATCGGACATTCGGAAATTACCGAATCGGTATTTAATATAGATTCGGTAATTTCCGAATCGGAAAGCAGACCAATGTGAAACTTAAGTAGGCAGCCAATCAGGTGCTACCACCCTCCCCCTCCCTACCTGGAAGTGGCTACACAGGCAGCTGCAACTAATTAGAAGCTACTGGAAAGGCAGTTGGAGCTGAGCTGAGTCACTGAGCAGCAGAAAAAGTTTTCAGCACTTTTAAAACGGCAAAATGGCAAGTAGCAAAGAAAAAGAGCAGACAGAGAGGAGGATGAAACTCAAATTCAGCAGCATGGAGCTGCAGGTCCTTGATGAGGAGGTGGTGAAGGTGCACCAAAAACTGTTTGGCAGGCAGTTCCTCACTGTGGCTGAATCTGCCAAAAGGAAACTCTGGCTGCACATACTGGACAAAGTCAATGCAGTTGGGGTGACTACCAGAGATGCAGAGGACCTCAAAAAGCGATTTTACGACCTCAAGAGCCAAACTAAGAAGAAATTGGCTGAACACCACAAGCAGGCAACAAAAATTGGTGGAGGCAAGAACCCAGCACCCCCCTTACTGACCTGGAGCAGATGGTGGCCTCAACCATTGAACCAGACAGCGTCTGCGGACTGGGAGAAGTGGACAGCTCAGCCAGAGCTGCAAGCAGAAAAGGTAAGACACATGCACAGCATTCCACCCCCCTATCATCATCCTTACCTGTACCCTTAGTGGCCAAGTGAACCCCAGACCAGTACTGCTAGCACTATGCAGGAGCAATGCATCATGGTACATGTAGTCAGGAAATGTAAGCAATGTGAGAAAAACAAGGACCCCCTGGGTAATAGTTATGGAAAACTCCTCGGGCAGGGAAAATCAAGTGTGTGCAAAAATCCTAGGCAGTCTTAGTGATAGACAACAAGTTATGATACCCACTTATAACTAGGACCCGGCGTGCAAAAAGTACATAATCATACGTAAAAGACAAACATTTTTAATAAACATGGTAAAATTCATATATAAAAAATACACAGTGACAAACAATACACTGTTACAAATAATTAAAAAGACACCACAATTACTTTCTACAGGTGCCCAGAAACAAATGAAGAAGAAATACTCGACGCGCGTTTCGGCGAAAACGCCTTCTTCAGGAGTCACAAATAGCAATCTGCAAATAAATATAACAAACAATAGATACATTATATTTCTTTAGTGACTTACATCTATAGTTACTGCTTATAAATCAACAGATAATATATAACCATACATAATATATTACATAATTATATCACAAACTACATAACAATTTGCCGCCAACCTAACATAGTAGGGTCTAACATTTTTACTTTGTGTCTAACTCGTGATACGATACACATGTTACGGTCAGAAGATTGTAAAGTACTCAAAATTCAAATGCCAAGTCTATCCATAGCATTTAGGTAACTATTCGCCTAGTCAGGGAAACAACTTCTAGTACATTGATATATGCATAAATTAATATAAACTTACAAAATATCACAAAAACAACCTTCGGTTTGGTAGTTTCACGTGAAGAGATGGCCAAACAAGTACCTGGGAAAACATGTGTATGAAGACAACATATGCATTAGGATATGGCAATATAGTGGTCTGATACAAAAAGCCTTTTAATGAGTCCAATAAACACAACAATGCCATGTAGACGCAAAGGAAAATAAAGTGTTATCTTTAGACTACAGATCTCACTCTAGGTAAGGGCAAATCTGTACAGTCGTAAAGCCTACAGATGTGGCATTCAAACCTAGTTATACTAAGGAAAATTCTATATATAGGTCTTCAAGAGATATAGCTCATAGTACCTGTTAACAAGATGTAGTATTTCTTTTGATAGACGTCGATTAGAAATCACAAGTGTCTGAGGAGGGTCATTTCACTGTGTGTCGTATGACTGTAAAACACAATAATTGTATTCCTTATCGATTAATTGTTCAAGATTAGGAATATATAACTAACCATTCTGAATCTACCAAAGATGAAATGTGAAATAGGTAAACAATTACCTTAAAGTTTTAAAATGGCCATATATTCAAGATCCGTATATTCAGGATTTATCGGAACCGTGGAAATTGATAAAATCAATAAATCTAAAAAAAGAAGAATAAATGTAGGAGTAAGTCTTTAATGTTTAGAAGGACAACTTGATGGTCAAAGTAATATTTGAATCGTTTACCTGAGGGAGAGAAAGAAGCATATATTATCTCTCCTAGCGGTACATTCGGTAAAAGTTCACCGTAGGGTTACAGGCGTGTTTATTTTAGGGTCGTACGATAATGGCTGTAAATAAAAAAGATGATCATATTAGATGTAAAGGACATTTTATGAGTAGATGTCTCATATAAAATTTAACCCAAAAACTGTCAGACCGTTATTAGGCCAACGGAACTTCATTTACAGGGAAGGTTCCTAATGGAATTAATAGAGATTCTTAAACGCGCAAAACGTGAACAATCTGGTAATGCAATTTTATGCGATAAGGATTCTAATATGCGGCGAAAAATGATTAACAGGGGCTTCAATATGTATCTTATCCACTGGTTAAAAAAGAAAAATATGGGCGCTGAACAGGTGAAAATACGTAGATCGATAGTGAACCCACCAACTGAAAACGCCGACCTCAAGTGTAACTTACTTGATGTTTAGACACGCTGAAGACCGAATAACACTGACGGTGTTCCCGTGATATGGCGTGCCGTCAGCGAAGCAAGAATCAACCGACATCTGGGAGCCATTCTCTTTAAATATGTTACTTAGGGGTGGAGTTATCACAGTTGCTCTAAATTAGTCATAAAAATGAATAAAGAACTACAAAATACAGAGTGAAGGAAGTGGAAAAGGGGACTAAGAATATTGTCAATGCCACGGTAGCACAGGAATAATCATAAAAATAAAAAAGCGGCTGCCAAATGGAGAAATAAATAATAAAAGAAGTGGAAAAAAGACTAAAGACTAAAGATGTCGTCAATGTAAACCTATCTCTAAGGGTATTGGTATATATCGTAAATATCGGGAAAGGTATTTTTGTAAAATATATAAATTAAATATATATATATTGAAATTCGATATTTAGAATTCAGTATTTGGAGTCAATCGATCTCGGAGAAGGTCTATAATGCAATGTGTGTGTATATATCATAAATTTCGAGAATGGTGTCTATGAAACCAAAAATTGTTCTTCGATGTTTAGGTTTCAATGTTTAAAGTTCAATGTTTAGAACCAAACGATATCGAAGGGAGTTTTTTGGAGATGCGATGTACTTAAAATCATATTCATAAATAAAATAACGAAGAAAAATATGTATCTACTAACCACTCGTAGAGTGTATAGTTAGAATAAAGAATACAAACTAGAAAAAATGTATATATATTGTCGATCCAGTATACAGTATTGACAAAACACAATGTTTTGATAAGAACTTACTTGTTGCTACACAAAGGGGGTTGAAATGAACAGAGGCACTCCCAACAATTTGCAAGGGCCTCAGTTGATAGTTGTTGATTCATTATGGAAATGGCAATTCAAACCTAAATGTGAAGCCACAGATAAGTGACGATTGCTGAAGGGACAATACTAAAGCTTTATTGGATAGCATTTTCCCAAGGAATTTCTGAGTTAAGGCCGTTATTAAAGGTCCCGAGTGAGAAAATCCAAAAAACTTCTCGTTTTTTTCGGATTTTGCCTCCACCTTTACTTTCGGGGAGTCTTATTTTTTCGATGATTCGCTATTTGAAATCATCTGGACCATAGTGTTTCTCATGAAAATGTTTTACCAAGGGAGCTGTTAGTTTGTGGGTGCGGATGGCTGAACGATGTTCGGTAAGCCTAACTTGGATGGGTCTAGATGTTTCGCCCACATATCCCAACTGACAAGGGCATATGATGAAGTAAATACAGTTAGCAGTCTTGCAATTCCACATATCCTTTGCATCAACATGGCAACCATTATGTTCAAATGACTCACCTCCTAAAATGTTTGTGCATTATTTACAAGAAGAACATTTTACGGTACCTTTAACTGGAAAGTTATTATCAATCGTTCTTTGAATGAATTCAGATCTCAAATGATTACCAGTAAATCGCGAGTGCACAATTAGGTCCTTTAAATTTTTGTTTCGTTTATGTGCAAACAACGGTTTATCCAGTTTCATCTGTGATGCTGGTGATGAAGCAAAGCTTCGCATTTGCGACTTGCTTTTGTCATGAACCTCGTTCATGTATAACCAGGTAATAATTTGTACGTCTTACTAACGTTTATTTCATGTTTAAAATGAAATCAATGAAGCTTGCCTATGTGTATTTCTAATACGACTAATTTGAGTTCTAAAAATGGCCGCTGCTTTGAAATAGCTCCTGCGCATGCGTCAGTCACACTCACGTGTCCTGACGTGTTTGCAGGTTTGGAGGGAAATAGTTGCGCATGCGTAATACATAGCTTTGGCCATAACGTGGTACTGCTCGTGCCATTGCTCTTGTGCCCGTATATATGTAGCTAACATTTAGACTGCATAAGTATATTTTATAGTGATAAGTTTAAAGTACAAACCCAATGATGTGTTTTCATAATCGTTATTTCTATGTATTAATTTGTTCTCGCTTACTTTTCATGTACCGCGGGAAATGGGGGTTTGACTGAGCCAAAGCCATCTTGGAGGTCCTTACTGCGCATGACCGTCCGCCTGGGGAGAAGTCAACCTTGGCTGGTGGAACTCAGCCAGCTGGCAGGGATGGGCAAGATGCTCCTGAGAACTGACCTGCGAACTCAGCAGGACGGAGTCATGTGTCCCCATTTTGAAACAATGTAAAATTGTCATTGTATTTCCCTGAATTTTCTCATGAGAACCCCAATCTCGCTAGGCGGTACCCAGAGATGCAAAGTAGGCATCGAAATAGTGTGTTCTGATTGGTGTGTTACCCAAAGCCTACCTTAAGACCAATCCAAATTGAGGGATTCTGACACTTTGCAACATTGGGGGGTGGTACACCGTCCCCAAACTGTATATCTACCCTGGGTTCACCTAGGGAAATTGTCCGACTTGTCTGGTTTAGCTGACCTGTCACCGACCCATCGCACTCAATAGGTGACTGAAGATACAGAGGGCTGCGGAGCACTCTGTCCGAAATTGACCATAGACTAAGGTTCTACTGAACCTTAAAGTGCTGGCGAAGCACTTTGCTGGGAGTTCGCTGACCCAATCGGGGTCTTGATCGATAGCTGCAGAGAGGGTGGAGCGCAGGCGTTGCTTCCGAACTGCGGGTGCTGGTCTTGTCCTGAGGGTTTCCTGTCCTGTCCTGAGGTCCTGTCCTGATTCCTAATCTGAGGGTTTCCTGTCCTGTCCTGGGTGTCCATTCTGCACCTGTTGTCCATTGAGGGGTATCCTTCCTTGAGGGTTTCCTGTCCTTAACTGACCTGTGGCCAGGGTTTGGTTTTCACACCAGTCTAGGTAAATATTGCTCTAAATTCTTTGAACTTGCACCTTTCTATATTTCTGTCTTTGCTTCAATAAAGAGACACCTTTGCACATGTTGATTTTTCCATGCTTTGCTGCAATTATTGAAACGTAAAGACATTGCATATTTTCATAACGTGTTCCCATGTTACCCTACCTGTTAGAAATCATATTTTGCATTGCAGTTTGTCATTTCCTGATATGGTCAAGAACGGCCTTACTTAAACTGTCTAAAGAACTTTTACCCTGAATGCATAGCGTTTCCTGTTGCATCTCATATTAGCATTTCCATGATTACCCTGACTTTATTTCTCTATAGTTATGTACTTTTCGTTATCTTGATTATTGATTGCCTTATTCTTGTAAATCTAATGCTTACCGAGAACGAACTTTAGATAAAGATTTTAAAACTTCCAGTTGTCCGTGGTCATTTACAACAGTATTGAATGTCATTTTGAGTTTGAATTTTGCTGCCTTTCCTTTACAGCTAGCTCCCTGATCCGTTGTGGTCATAGGTACCCGTGTCGGTGGAGGGTAAGTCGGGTACGCTGAATAATAACAGTAGGGAATTCACACAAATTGGTAGCAGCCCGTGAAGTCACCCGGTCAATGTATATTGTGAATTGAAATATATGGGCCCGAAGCCGGAAACGGTGAAATTATTGGTTGGGTGACCTCACGCGCTCTATCAGTTTTTCTGGCTAGCAGAGGATGGTTAGGGACTAGTAAAAGGTTAGGCAGGATTAGTTAGACTAGTTAAGTCGGTAGCTGCTAGTATATTAATGCTGCTACAAGAGTGGCCGTTCCGAGGGACCTGATCATTCTCTTGAGAATACGCTGCTTTGAAAATTCATGAATTGTTTTATCATTGTTATTCTTGTTCTTATATTGTTATATGTATTAATCCATGCGTTTGTAAACCGTCTTGTTCATTGTTGTCCGAACTCCCCGGGGAATCGAATGGCAAAGTGGTGAATAGAATCCATTTGCCTTGAGGTCGCAGGCTCAAGGAAAGTTAGGTGCAGGTTAGGTACAACCGGGAAGCACTAACTAGGGTTTTTCTGAATACGTGTGTGAATAAATGTCAGTAACGAGGTTCATTGGCAAAATTCCCATAGTGGCGTAACCTAGTAAGGGTCACATCGGAAGAGTAGCAGGTTCATCGGAGCTTGGGTGAAAGCAGAGGGGTCCGCTGGGAAACCTTAGACTCAGATATATCCCGGAGAAGTGGATGAGTTTAGGGGAATAACAGGTTCACCGATGCTACAGTGAAGGGTAGGCGGAAGAGATCTACCCGCAGCGTGTGAAAAGTAAATGGAAGTAGTTTACTTGCAGTAAAATGACTCTTTCTCTGTCTAGACACTTGAGCACTGTGGCGAATGTGTATTTGTTGTAAAAATAACCAAGCACTAGCACTTTAGAAAGAAAGAAAGTTTCCGTTACCTTGTGAAGGGAGGGAGTCAGTCGCGAAGCGTCTCTGACGTCACTCCGTGCCGCGCTGGGATTGGTAGAAACAGCGGGCGGGTAGCGGGGCTGGAATTGTAAAGGAGGGGTGAAGCGCCGGAGCGTGAGGACAGTCTCACGAAGGGGCCGCGCACCCATTGGCCGAAATTAATTTGAACGCGTGCACCCCATTGGTCGCACGGAATTGCAAGACGCGTTCTGATTGGAGGTGACTTTGTAAACAGAGTTAAGCGTAGAAATCGTATGTGGCACTCGTATTGTCCAGAGACTAGACCCGATCCAAGAAGCCAAGGGTTTGAAAGGGATCAGTGGAAAGCCAAGAGATACGATATTATGTACGGAACTAAGAGAAAATTGTCCCTTGTAAATAGGGTAAAGAATTATTTCAAAACGGACAAACCAATTAAGTCCAGAGAGGGCGTTATTGTCCCGCCACCGAATACTCCCGCCTCGTTCATGATGTTTGACCGAGGGTACAATACCTGTGTGTGGTTGGAAAATTGGGTGAAGTACACAAAAGATGACGGAATATTGGCTTTTCCGTTAGACAGTACTTTCAATGGTAGGATTTTATTTAATTTGAGAACCCGAATGAATGAATTGCATCCCAGACCGAGACTAACGCAGTATGAGGCATTAGAGGAATGGGAGATTGAGGCTTTTGAAAGAGAGAAACCCCGGTTGGACAAAGGTCTGACCAAGTGGTACCCAAGGCTGAAACAAGAGACCAGGGACAAAAGGATGAAACAGTGGAGACAGAGCATGATTGTTGAGGGTCTGTTTCCCATGATGCCAGCAGGTACCCCTTCTGCGGGAGAGAAAAGGACAGAAAAGAGTAAGCATTGGGGAGCGCTTGGTGAGTCAGACGATGAATTATTAGATGACATTTTTACGCGAAGCCCGCCCCCTTATAATGAGGGAGCCCGACCTTCCAGTGCAGAAGAAAATCCCCAGCGTCCATCTATTAAGGAGGAGGACAGATCCCTAAGTAGGGGGGGAGGTGGTCAGGTACTGCCCTATTTTGAGAATCCTGGACCCGCGGAGGTACGAGATATATATCCTAGAGTGCCCGTGAGTCCGGAGGAAAAATATTCCCGTGAAAGAGCCTTTTTCCCCGGACCTCTTTATGAAAACGAAGAAAAACCATTAAGTTCAGGAATGCCCTTTTTGCAGCCTCCATATGGGGAGGAGCGCAGGTCATTTGGCACAGGAACTTTGTTCCCAAAACCAAATTATGGTGGAGGACCAAGTGAAACTCATCCTACTGCCCCGAGTTTTACCCCTCACCTGACCCCACAGATAATACCTGACCGAACCTTAGGAAGAGTACTAGATGAAAGGGAGCAAGAGGCCATAGCTAGACAGAGAACAGAAATAATTCAGAAAATCTCCCAGTTAAATGCCAGTCCTGAGGCTTTGACTATCCCGGTAACAATCGGACCAGTGGTTCCGTTGTATGGGAATAATCAAGGAAGTCCAAACCCTCCAGTTATGAACCCAATCATGGCCCCACCGAGGCAGGAGCCCCTACTGATAGACGATCAGTCCAGTGAGTGCGAGTCCGAGGTTGTGTTCTTAGACCTGCCAAACAAACAGACCGGGAAGGGAGTGCAGAAGAGGCATAATCCTTTTAATGCAAAAGAAATTAAATTGGAATCAACGTCAGGTACTAGGAGTGTCTCTCTGGTAACTCCAGAAGAAATTGAAAATTGGAGTCGTGAATTAGAAAAACAGACTCCGCAAACGAAACCTTTAGACCTCTACAAACTGAGGGTAGAAATAGAGGAATTAATGGCAGGAAATGTGGGATTAGATAGATTAAATACCTACTCTGAAGAAGAGTTGCTGTTTATGTGTAAAAGCCTTACCAGAAGTACCAGGGTGCTCCACGAAAAGTTGACAGACACTGCAGCTAGTATGGGGGTAGATATTTCAAGATCCAAGCCCTTGCAAAAACCTTACAGAGCTGAATTCTCAGACAAAGATATAGAGAACTTGAATGTGTCAGGGAAAAAGTTGCAGATTAAGGAGTTACTAGCAATTTTGCAAAAATGGGGAGACGTGGAAAAATGGAGAAGCAGGTGGGCACGAAAGAAAGATGAGGCTCGATCCAGACAAGCGACCCCTGAGTTCCCTTTGAGAGAAGTAGACAAGCCCGAAACGTTATGCCCCATGCGTGAAGTGCCAGGTGGGAGGTATGTGCACGTTCCATGGTCCAGACAGGATATTGTGTCCTTTACTAACGATTTCCCGAAATTGCGCGAAAAGCCAGTTGACTGGTACCGGCAGGTGGAAAGGTTCGTAAAGGTGCAAAAATGCCTGTGGAAAGACCTGGATGGATTTTTCGACATTGTGGTCCCGGTAGATCTATGGACCGAGTGTAAAATAGCCATAGCCTGGCCTAGTGAGGAGTACCCGAGGGACTCTAACACAGGGGAGCCGTCGATTGAAGTGATGAAAAAATACGAACAAGTAATTCAGCATTTGAAAAATAAGGTGCCCGCAAAGGAAACTGATTGGACCAGGATAGATAGAACAACGCAGGAAAGAGACGAGACAGTGCACTCCTATTATGAAAGGCTGTTGCAGGTGTTTAAAACATACAGTGGTATAGATAACATCGAGATGAAGGATATGACGCATTTCATTTACAGGTTTGTAAACGGTTTAAGACCCGAAATTTGTCAGTGGATAAAGGATAATAAAATCTGTTGGCATACCAAAAAGGTAGACGAGGTCCTGCGGTACGCGAAGTACTGTGAGGACGAGATGGCAGAAAAGAAAAAGGCCCTCAAAGAGAAGGTTATGTGGGCTCAAGTGAAGCTCGCAGAACAGCAGGAAAAACAGTTGAGTAATATGGCCAAAAACACTCAGAACCAAGGTCCTGGGGGTGGGGGAGGAGGTAAGCCCCGGCCCAAAATGAGCAGAGAAGAGGCTATGAAGAAATTTCCCTGTCACCAGTGCGGAGAAATTGGACACTGGCGAAACGAGTGTCCTTATTTGCCTGACGATAACCCCAAAACACCTGATTTAACTCCACAGACGCAGAAAGAAAGACCAAGAAAGACTCAACCACAGGTAAAAACGATTCAGGTGCCCCGAGCTCCAAAGCAAGCACATAGGGGAAAAGTCACAGAGGGTGATGAAATAGAAGTCTGGGAAAGCAATGAGAACAGAAATGCAGCAACTTCGCAGTATTTGTTAAACGATACCTTCCTTTGTGATGACCAGTACTGACGGGGCCTGAGAGGGGAGGACGAGGAGTGCGTACTTGGCGCCTCCTTGCCGGTAGACCAGTCCGGACCATACATTGAAGGAAAAGTTGACGGAAATGATGTCACTTTTCTGTTGGACACTGGTGCTACCCGTTCTACTGTGAGAACAGTGGACGTTCCAAACCTACCCCTCTCGGGAGAAGCCATCCAAGTAGTAGGTGTATCTAATCAATTGATTAGTACTCCTGTTACCAAGCCCATGGAGATCTCAATTGGAAACTTTAAGGAAATGCATAGATTTGTCGTTTGCGACACCAGTCCAGTGAACTTACTGGGACGTGATTTGCTGTGCAAAATGAACTGTACCATCTTTTGCACACCAAAGGGTGTTGAAATTCAGACCCCAGATGAAGACGGCATTTATAAATTAATGTTAATTAGACCTGACTCAGAAATTAAACGAATGACCATGCAGGATTTGCCCAAAGAACTCCAAGAAGCAGTGAAGCCAGAGGTATGGGACTTTACTGGGAAAGATGTAGGGTTAATGAAAAACGTGGACCCCATACAGATAGCCATCAAGGACAATGCAGTATACCCCAATACTAAACCCTACAGGATGAATGCAGAAGTGAGAGCAGGTGTCACTCTGGAAATACAGAAATTGCTAGAAGGAAACATCATACAGGAAGTAATGAGTAGCCCATGTAACTCACCGATTATGGGTATCAAGAAGCCTAGTGGCAAGTACAGAGTAGTGCAGGACCTACGAAAAGTCAACAAGATAGTAGTCCCCTGCTGCCCTATTGTCCCGAACCCAGCAGTGATTCTGTATCAGATTCCCTGGGATGCTGAGTGGTTCACTGTGATAGACCTATGTCATGCATTCTTTTCCATTCCCTTGCATCCAGATAGCAAATTTCTTTTCTCATTTGCCTTTAATGGTCACGTGTATGTCTGGAACAGGGTCCCTCAAGGGTACACAGAGAGCCCCTCTATCTTTAATCAGATCTTGAAAAAATGTTTGGAAACTTTGATCTTACCTGGGAACTCTGTCCTAGTGCAATACATAGACGACCTCTTGGTGGCGTCTAAAAGTCATAGGGATTGTGTGATTGACACCATTGCCCTACTGAATCACCTGAGTGAAAAGGTACATAAAGTGGCCCCTGACAAATTACAGTTCTGTGCAAAATCAGTGAAATATCTGGGGCACCAGATAGAGAAAGGTGTCAGGAAAGTGACATCAGAAAGAGTGAGAATAATTCAAAAGATGCAGTTACCCCGTACTCAGAAAGAGATCAGAATGTTCCTTGGAGTGATAGGATACTGCAGGCAATGGATTCTGGGATTTGCAGTCCTAGCTAGGCCCTTGATAAAAATGACCAAGAGAGGAACACCAGATATTGTAGAATGGGATGATGAAAGCTTAACAGCCTTCACGAAACTACGAGATTGTCTGTGTACAGCCCCTGCGTTGGGAATGCCAGACTATTCCAAGGAATTTGCCCTATTCTGTGACACTCGCGATAATTGCGCGTTGTCAGTCCTGACACAAGAACATGGCACAACCAGAAGGCCTGTGGCCTATTTCTCTTCCACCCTGGATCCAGTGGCTGCTGGATTACCGGAATGTCTGAAAGCAGTAGCTGCTACCTGCGCAAGTTTAGAGCAGAGTGAGTCCATTGTCATGGGACATCCTGTAACTGTGTATGTTCCACATGGAGTGGTAATTTTACTGACCAGAACCAAAACTCAGTACCTCACCCCTAGTCGGCTGACTAAATACGAGAGGATTCTTGTGGGTGCTGCAAATGTAAACATTGTTAGGTGCAGTATTCTGAACCCCGCCACTTTGCTCCCCGACCCAATGGATATGGAAGGTGGGGTGGATGATGAGCATGATTGCATTGATTTAACAGAATTCAACACCAAGCCCCGCCCAGACATTAAAGAAACACCATTGCCTGTGCATGACAAGGAATTATTTGTGGATGGTTCATGTCTAAGACATGAACAAGGAGGCCTGAGTGCTGCCTATGCGGTAGTCTCCTTAACCAAAATTGAAGAAGCAGGTTATCTATTTGACGTAAAGTCTGCACAAGTAGCCGAATTGATCGCTATGATAAAAGCTTGCAAAATTGGGAAAAACCTAAGCATAACAGTGTATACTGACAGTCAGTACTGTTATGGGGTTGTGCATGACTTTGGCCAGTTATGGCTACAGAGGGAGTTCCTGACTTCATCAGGTACCCCTATTCGAAATGGAAAGGTTGTTCAAGACCTTTTAGAGGCAATCCAGTTACCAAAGGAACTGGCAGTGGTAAAGTGTGTCGCTCATAAGAAGGACATGGACACTGTATCACTGGGAAATGATTTTGCTGATCGAGTGGCCCAATGGTGTGCCAGAGATCGGTATATCATAAATCCAAAACGAGGGGGGCCAGGAACCAGCTGCCAACTTCAAGTGTTTGAAGAAGTGCCTACATGGGATGAAGTGAAAGAGTGGCAGCAGGCGGCACCTTGGCAAGAGAGAGAGAAGTGGAAGGAAGATGGGTGTAGACCAAGACGTGTGGATGGTGTCATCTTGGGCCCAACTGGTATGCCTGTGTTACCCAGACACTTACTTAGCACAATTAATTAATTAATTCATTGTGGGTTTATATAGCGCTAGGATCAACTCCCGGAGGAGTATCTCCGCGCTTCGACCGCTGGGGAACCCGTCCTGGCTCACCCTGAGAGATGGTCCCTAATGGGTATCTCTAACGTGCGACCAAGCATCCCCGGCGGTCTGGGGGGCCGTTGTGAAGATGAGGCAAGCTAATGCCCAGAGTTGCCGAGTGTGGTCCCTGACAAGAGTAGGCACCGAGGCGAGAATTATCGAGCCCGCTGACCCTGGTCCACGACCCTGCCGCGTCGGGAATCGAACCCTGGTCCCGGGCCGTCCTCTGCTTACGGGTCTGCCGCCTCTAACCAGTGAGCCACACCACTCCACTCCACAATGGCGAGATTGATACATGAAGGATCACACATTGGTAGGGACGCCATGATTCTAGTGTTCCAACAGACTTGGTACAGTAAAAAGTTCAGGAAAGTAGCAGAGTCCCTCTGCCAGAGGTGCCTGCCATGTCAAAGGATGAACGCAGGCAAGAAAACTGCGGTGGAATTGGGGAAAATTGGGAGGTCAGGGGGTCCCTTTGTAAGAATACAGGTTGATTTCATCACCATGCCACGTTGTGAAGGGAAACGATATGTCCTTGTTATGGTCTGTTTATTTTCAAAGTGGGTGGAAGCTTTCCCTACTCCCCAAAATGACGCAATGACAGTAGCTAAGTGTTTACTAAAAGAACTGATACCTAGGTTCGGGGTTCCAGTCACTATTGAATCAGATAGAGGCCGACATTTTCAGAATGAGGTGATCGACGAACTCTGTAAGGCCTTTGGAATCTCACAAAAGCTTCACTGTGCATACCGTCCAGAGGCTTCTGGAATAGTGGAACAAGTAAATGGAACTATCAAAAAGAGACTAGCAAAACTGTGTGATGCATCTGGTATGACCTGGGTGAAGGCCCTGCCCTTGGTCCTGATGGGACTCCGAAGTGTTCCTGACCGCAAGACAGGCCTAAGTCCCCTTGAAATCTTGATGGGAAGAGTGATGAGACAAGCATGGGTACCAGGAAGCAAACTGTTGAGTATTACTGATTATTTGGTGCTTGAATACTGCAAGAGATTAGGTGACCAAGTGCGTTCTATCTCTCGCCAGATCGGAGAAGACGCCATCCTCAATCCAACGACTCCTCTCCACAAACTGGTTCCCGGAGACTGGGTAAAAATAAAGAAGCATACTCGGAAGAACTGTCTGGAGCCAAGGTGGGGAGAGAAGCGTCAGGTGATCCTGGTAACAACCACAGCAGTAAAGTGTGCAGGGGTTCCACATTGGATACACGCCAGCCACACCCAGAAGGTATTACCAGACGGAGAGCCTGAAGAAGAAGGGCGACCAGCAGAGGACTCTGCAGGAGCCAGACCAGAAGTAGCTGACGACGTACAGCCCAGTACCAGTCGAGCTGCAGAATCAGCAGACGTTGGCCCAGGAGTAGTTGATGACAAACTGCCGAGAGTCCAGCCTGCTGAAGGGGTCCAAGAAGCTGAGCCAGAAGTAGCTGAAGACGAGCTGCCGAGCATATGGCCAGAGGAGTGGATACCATTGATTGATCTCACCGAAGACCCCATCAGAACAAGTGAGCGACTTTGGGAAGGTAGAGAGTGGACTAGAGAGGAAAAGCAAGGCACAGGCGAAGAACCTCAGGATCTTGAGATTCACATCAAAACTGAGGAAGGAGAAGGTCAGACAGGGACAGAACAAGTGATTGATACAGAACAAGTGATTGATACAGAACAAGTGGTTGATACAGAACAAGTGATTGATACTCCTCCACTGACTCCTGATGTCGAAAAGGGACAGACTAGACACAGTGTAATAGTTCGAGCAGAAGAAAATCAAGAGATCGAAGTGCTTGAACAGGATCAGATAGGATTAGGAGAACGTGTTCAGGAAACAGAAACAGAGACATTTGAAAAGCAAAAACAAAATTCTCCTGAACAAGGCCAGAATAGTAACCAGGCAGAAGAAATAGATGCTAGCCCTGGAAATAGTCAGATAGAAGAGGAAGAAACTGAAACAGAATTGCCACAAACTAATGAAAACAAGAGGGCAAGAGAAGAGAACGAGGTCTCAGTACCAACAAAAAGACTTAAGAAAAGAAAGCACATTGAGCCTGGATACATAAAGAAATTGAGACTGAGAATAAAAACAGTAGAAGAAAAACGTGCAGAAGAAAGGAGAAGTGCTCGCATAGCAGAACAACCCGAAGATACTTCTAAGAGAAGGAGTGATCGAATAAAAAGACAAAATAAAAAGTACAAGTCTCCTGAATGGACGCTCGTTTTAGAAGAATTTGAAGATCTTGATATAACTGACGAGAGCGACGGAGAACCAGTCGCTGAGTACTCTGCTGAAGAAGAAGACGAGCCACCGTGAATTTGCACAAAGTAAGCTACTGGTGGAAAGACACAAAGAGGGGTCGAGAAACTTCTTCTGAGCCAAAATGTCTGATTCAAACGTGAATGGTAGACCTAGTTGCAGTCGTTGCAAAACATGCTGCAAGGTATGTGTATGTAGTATAGTTATACTGATATTACTCTGGATAGGACTAACAGTTTTCATTCCTTTTGCGGTGAGCAAAAATACTAATATTGTCCCTACTGAAATTGTAAATACTGACAGTGAGGAGCTGACAACACAGAGTGTAGCAAGACATGAGAGAGCACTTAGACAAACAAATCGAGACTTAGAAGCATCAGATGAGGGAGAACTACATTATCATGGAATTAAGAATAAGACGCATTTAAACGTTTTCGCAAACCTGTTAATACACTATGTAGAACTATGGAAATTGAAGATTGCTATGTCTGCATGAAGCTACCTACCTCTGTAGCTGAAGGCGTGACATACCATCACCTGCCCTTGACCTATGGAATTTCCTGTAGCATTTTAGCTAGTTTATTTTACAAAAGAGGACCGTTACAGTACTATTACTCAAACAGTGACGTGATCTTTTCTGAACTTCCTATACGTGGGAACTTGAATCCTGTACATACCAAAAGTGACGTTACTCGCTATATGGGTGAATACTTTCTGACTATAGGTAATATAGACCTAGGTGACGCACACAGAGATAACTTGACCTGTTCTTTGCGTGAGCAGGAAAAGATGTTCCTGAACATGGCAGAGAAAAGGAGAATAAAAATAAAAAGAAAGGCAGATGACGAAACACAGAAAAGGCCAAAATGGGCAGAGAAAATGGAAGGTACCTCTAATGGTGGAGCGGGTCCTGCTTTGTTGCTGGATTTTGAAAAGAAAGGCAAGCTATGTCTTCACCGCGAGAAGACTAGCTATTATAATAACATTTTCATTGGTTCCAGTGAATGCGAACATAATTACAAGGTAATTGGAGGTTGGGGTTTCAAAAATGGGTCAGAGCCTGTGTTTCCTGGAATTTATTATATATGTGGGGACAAGGCTTATTTCAAATTGCCGGATCACTGGTATGGAAGCTGCTACTTTGGCATTGTCTTCCCGAAAATATACCATGTGAACAAAGTTGCTGGAAGCAGTGAAAATACTAATGGCTTAGTGCGTAGTAAAAGAGAAAGCATAGGTGAAATAATGGGTAGTATTTTCAGTGCACTGATACCTGGAGTGGGAGTGGTTCTGAATACTCACAGAATTTGCAAATTGTCCACTATAGTGGATGCGTTGTCTACTGACACAGCTCATGGATTTCTGCTGGTCAATACCGAAATGGTTGCGATCAGATCAATGGTTTTGCAGAACAGACTTGCTCTTGATACCTTATTAGCAAAAGAGGGCGGAGTCTGCCGGATGTTGAAGGCGCAACATTGTTGCACTTATATTCCGGACAAAAGTGTGCAGCTCAAAAGATACGTGAAAAACATTACTAATTTGGAAAGGGAACTCAAACCACTCGAGGTTGACAGTGCCTGGAAGAGACTGGTAGATGGTCTCTCAAATGTAGGTCATTGGTTTGCTAGCTTAGGTAAAAGCTTATTGTTTAAGATACTGATGCCAATTGGAATTATAGGTCTTATCCTATTTTTCATATTTGTCTGTTGCAAATGTCGCAAGCACACCGGAAAGCATCAAGTGAATGCGAGAGGAGTGAAACGAAGTGTGGATGAACTTGAATTGGAGGAAATGAATAATCAGATATACAAAAGGGTGAAGAATTCTCACCCTACCAAAAATGAGAGAGAAAAGCTGGATAGTTTGCTGGAAGAGATAGAGCAGTATAAGGTGTGAAAAGTTGGCATCTGGTTCCATTTATTTTGTGATGATAGTAAATATCATCAAAGAGGGGATTGATGAAGCAAAGCTTCGCATTTGCGACTTGCTTTTGTCATGAACCTCGTTCATGTATAACCAGGTAATAATTTGTACGTCTTACTAACGTTTATTTCATGTTTAAAACGAAATCAATGAAGCTTGCCTATGTGTATTTCTAATACGACTAATTTGAGTTCTAAAAATGGCCGCTGCTTTGAAATAGCTCCTGCGCATGCGTCAGTCACACTCACGTGTCCTGACGTGTTTGCAGGTTTGGAGGGAAATAGTTGCGCATGCGTAATACATAGCTTTGGCCATAACGTGGTACTGCTCGTGCCATTGCTCTTGTGCCCGTATATATGTAGCTAACATTTAGACTGCATAAGTATATTTTATAGTGATAAGTTTAAAGTACAAACCCAATGATGTGTTTTCATAATCGTTATTTCTATGTATTAATTTGTTCTCGCTTACTTTTCATGTACCGCGGGAAATGGGGGTTTGACTGAGCCAAAGCCATCTTGGAGGTCCTTACTGCGCATGACCGTCCGCCTGGGGAGAAGTCAACCTTGGCTGGTGGAACTCAGCCAGCTGACAGGGATGGGCAAGATGCTCCTGAGAACTGACCTGCGAACTCAGCAGGACGGAGTCATGTGTCCCCATTTTGAAACAATGTAAAATTGTCATTGTATTTACCTGAATTTTCTCATGAGAACCCCAATCTCGCTAGGCGGTACCCAGAGATGCAAAGTAGGCATCGAAATAGTGTGTTCTGATTGGTGTGTTACCCAAAGCCTACCTTAAGACCAATCCAAATTGAGGGATTCTGACACTTTGCAACATTGGGGGGTGGTACACCGTCCCCAAACTGTATATCTACCCTGGGTTCACCTAGGGAAATTGTCCGACTTGTCTGGTTTAGCTGACCTGTCACCGACCCATCGCACTCAATAGGTGACTGAAGATACAGAGGGCTGCGGAGCACTCTGTCCGAAATTGACCATAGACTAAGGTTCTACTGAACCTTAAAGTGCTGGCGAAGCACTTTGCTGGGAGTTCGCTGACCCAATCGGGGTCTTGATCGATAGCTGCAGAGAGGGTGGAGCGCAGGCGTTGCTTTTGAACTGCGGGTGCTGGTCTTGTCCTGAGGGTTTCCTGTCCTGTCCTGAGGTCCTGTCCTGATTCCTAATCTGAGGGTTTCCTGTCCTGTCCTGGGTGTCCATTCTGCACCTGCTGTCCATTGAGGGGTATCCTTCCTTGAGGGTTTCCTGTCCTTAACTGACCTGTGGCCAGGGTTTGGTTTTCACACCAGTCTAGGTAAATATTGCTCTAAATTCTTTGAACTTGCACCTTTCTATATTTCTGTCTTTGCTTCAATAAAGAGACACCTTTGCACATGTTGATTTTTCCATGCTTTGCTGCAATTATTGAAACGTAAAGACATTGCATATTTTCATAACGTGTTCCCATGTTACCCTACCTGTTAGAAATCATATTTTGCATTGCAGTTTGTCATTTCCTGATATGGTCAAGAACGGCCTTACTTAAACTGTCTAAAGAACTTTTACCCTGAATGCATAGCGTTTCCTGTTGCATCTCATATTAGCATTTCCATGATTACCCTGACTTTATTTCTCTATAGTTATGTACTTTTCGTTATCTTGATTATTGATTGCCTTATTCTTGTAAATCTAATGCTTACCGAGAACGAACTTTAGATAAAGATTTTAAAACTTCCAGTTGTCCGTGGTCATTTACAACAGTATTGAATGTCATTTTGAGTTTGAATTTTGCTGCCTTTCCTTTACAGCTAGCTCCCTGATCCGTTGTGGTCATAGGTATCCGTGTCGGTGGAGGGTAAGTCGGGTATGCTGAATAATAACAGTAGGGAATTCACACAAATTGGTAGCAGCCCGTGAAGTCACCCGGTCAATGTATATTGTGAATTGAAATATATGGGCCCGAAGCCGGAAACGGCGAAATTATTGGTTGGGTGACCTCGCGCGCTCTATCACTGGATTAGAATTTAAAATGTGCCAATTGCTATTCACAATGTATTTCACTGTGTTGTCTAGGGTAGAGTGCTTAGTGACACACACAAGTTGGGTATTTTCTTTTGTAGCTTTTTTCCTTAGAAGCGAATCTCGATCATAAAATCTTGCTCGTTTAAACGAGTGCCTCACTAGTCTATGAGGATATCCTCTGTTCAAGAATTTTTGGCGCATAATGCTGGCTTGTGCATCATAGTCAGTTGGTACAGTTTCTCCTAATTCGGAGGAATTGTGAGAAAGGGATGCTTTCGCGCTGACAGCGAGGATGAAAACTATTAAAATGGAGAAGAGTGTTCATAGCAGTAGGTTTCACAAAGAGATCAACAATCAATTTGTTATTTTCATGTTTGATGCTTAGATCTAAAAACTCCACTTGATGTTCGTCATGGTGAGCTGTGAATTTCAAATTAACATCAGTAAGGTTAATCCATTGAAGAAACTCAAGTAGAGTATCTTTCGCACTGGTCCAGACAAAAAAGATGTCATCGATGTATCTGGACCAGTGGGAAACAGACTCATAAAATGGAGCAATTTCGTTGTAAATGAATTTCTTTTCAAAAGCAGCCATATATATGTTGGCAATCGAGGGAGCTACCGAAGCCCCCATACTAACACCTCTTATCTGTCGATATAAGGTGTTCCCAAACTCAAAAATGTTTTCAGTTAGAACAATGTGTAAGAGATCCAAAATAAATTCTTTGGGGCACATGATGTTAAACTGGTCAATAAACCAGCTGGTAGCTAGGAGCGCTTCTTTTTGAGGTATATTACTATAGAGCGCTTCCACATCCATAGTTGAATTTAAAATTTCTTATAGAGCGCACGTATACCTGCGGTTTCTTGGCGCTATTACTGACAGGATCCTAGTTTGAAAAAGCTGAGGGAACAGGAGAGTTATTAATCGAAGGATCTCGTGAATAGGTAGGTCTTAAGTTGTTTGCGGAATTGTCGGTAGAGAGAGATGGTGCGGAGTTCGAGAGGGAGGGAGTTCCAGAGGGTAGGGGCAAGGGTGGCAAATTTGGAGCCTCCCCACTTCTTTCTCCGGTAGCGTGGGATGGTGAGGAGGGACTGGGAGGATGAACGAAGTTCCCTGGTGGGAACATAGGACACAATCTCGGAGGAGATGAATTCAGGTGCGAGTCCGTGTCGGGCCCGAAAAGTAATGGAAGCAAGCTTGAATTCAATTCTGGCTCGCACAGGGAGCCAGTGAAGTGATTTCAGGAGCGGGGTAGAGCGGTGAAATCTGGGGAGTTTGAAGACCAGGCGGGCCGCCTGGTTTTGGATCTGTTGTAGGCGACGCAGACTGTAGGCGGGGATGCCGGCATACAGGGCGTTGCCATAGTCCAGGCGGGATACCACCATGGCCAGGATGATGAGCTTTAGAGCAGAGAAAGTGAAGAAACGGGACACCCTGCGTATAGTACGCAGTGAAAGAAAGGAAGAAGATACCACAGAGCTAACCTGGGAGTGAAGGGTGAGTTGAGAATTAAGTTTTATACCAAGTGTTTTAACTGAGGATGCGGGGGTAGGAGGAGGGCCAAGAGAAGGGGGCCAGAAAAGAGGGAAAATTCAAATTTTAAATTCAATTCCACATCCATAGTTACCATAATATCTGTTCTCGGATTGAAAGCTATATTTTCAACTTTATTTATCATGTCGCCCGTGTCTCTAACATAGGACATTATTCTCGGTATGTGTGGGCGCAGAAAGAAATCTATAAATTTAGAAAGGGGTTCGGTGTTAGTTCCGATTGTCGACACAATGGGTCTGTAGGGAGGATCTGAGAGGCTCTTATGAATTTTTGGCATGCCATAAATGCATGCAATTTTGCCTTGATTGTAGTTAAGGAAATCATGATCTTTTTGGCCAATGTCTCCAGATATAAGAGCCTGATTAGTTAATGTCAGGATTCTATTGGATACTTTACCCAGAGGATTTATTGTAATCTTTGAGTATGTGGTGGCATCTGCCAGCATGGTGTTCATTTTAAGTTCATAAAGGCTCGAATCTAACAACACGATGCCACCACCTTTGTCACAACTCTTGATCACCAACTTGTCATTATTCTTTAGGGATTTTAATGTTTCAGATTCGTCCCTGCTGAGATTATAAATAGGTTTTGGTATAAACCGAAGGGCTCTTTCTAATTGTTGAAGAACAACAAGTTCGAATGTCGCTACCTCTGGACCCAATTGGTCCAGGTTTGGATAAAAAGTGGACGGAAGGGACAGACGTCTGATTTTGGATTGTGTTTCATTAGAATCTACCATTGATTCAAATAATTTTTTGAGTCTGATCCTTCTGAAGAAGGAGATTATATCTGTTTGTAACTTAAAGATGTTTACATGGGCGTGTGGTACGTATGAGAGACCCTTAGACAGTAGGGATTCTGTGTGAGAATCTATAATATTAGATGAAAGGTTGAAAATGGGGATTACATCCCCTGACCCCAATATTGGCGGTTGCGTGTTTCGCGAATGAATTGGGGTTCCTGCTGTTGATTTTGTTGCTGTTGGGGCTGATATTGGTAATGTGATTGTTGAAAGTTTCCCCTGTTGTGACTCTGAAAGCGAACTCTTGGGCGTCCCAGGCGGAGGCCACTGTTGGATAAAAAAGGCCTAGGGCGGGGGCCATTGTATTGATGGTAATTACTCTCTGTGTCATAGAGCGTATTCGTTCCCTCATTTTCAGAGTCAGATGTGTCTGTAAAATTGTTTACTCGTTGTGGTGTGGATCTAGTCTCATCTACGTAATGATTTTGCTTGTAAAAATCTTGTTTGAGATAGGGGTAAGTACCTTCTAATGTGAAGAAGCGCTTATCTTTGATTAATTTGTCATGTTTGCGTTTATCGAGGTAGGCGCTGAAGGATTCCAGTTCTTTTTTGGCTTCTTCAATTTTCTTCATTGCTTCCTCTAGGTTCCCTGATGCTTTAAGCTTAGATTATAACTCATCAATTTCAGTTTTGATAGCTATTGCCAATTCTTTGGCAGTCTCAACAATCAAGATCATGAGATCTCTGGAGCATCTATTGGCAATGAGGCTCCATCTCTCGAGGAAGGGTCTATGATGGACAAAAAGTCCAGGGATGTTTCGGACTTTCAGTCCCATGGGGATTATGCCATTTCTGAGGTAGGCTAGCATAAAATCTCCATGGGCTTCCATTCGTTTTAATTTCTTTTTAAGGTCTAATAATTTGAGACTATCTTCATTTTTATGGCTGGTTATATTGCCATTATTAACTGAGATGGGGTTAATGCCTACTAATAGTTCAAATTCCTCATCAGAAAAGCCAAACGTTTTTAGTTGGGCCATATTGGTCCCCTATACCTATGTACAAGATGAAGATCTAATAAATGGCAGACAGTCAGTCAATGGACTGGAGTACTAAACAATCTTTGATATAGTATGTAATGATACTTCAGAAGGAACAGCCCTACACAGACAAGCTGTGGGTTATCAATGTGAGAAAAACAAGGACCCCCTGGGTAATAGTTATGGAAAACTCCTAGGGCAGGGAAAATCAAGTGTGTGCAAAAATTCTAGGCAGTCTTAGTGATAGACAACAAGTTATGATACCCACTTATAACTAGGACCCGGCGTGCAAAAAGTACATAACAAACATATTTTTAATAAACATGGTAAAATTCATATATACAAAATACACAATGACAAACAATACACTGTTACAAATAATTAAAAAGACACCACAATTAATTTCTACAGGGTGCCCAGAAACAAATGAAGAAGAAATACTCGAAGCGCGTTTCGGCGAAAACGCCTTCTTCAGGAGTCACAAATAGCAATCTGCAAATAAATATATATAAAGGTACTATGAGCTATATCTCCTGAAGACCTATATATAGAATTTTCCTTAGTATAACTAGGTGTGAATGCCACATCTGTAGGCTTTACGACGGTACAGATTTGCCCTTACCTAGAGTGAGATCTGTAGTCTAAAGATAACACTTTAGTTTCCTTTGCGTCTACATGGCATTGTTGTGTTTATTGGACTCATTAAAAGGCTTTTTGTATCAGACCACTATATTGCCATATCCTAATGCATATGTTGTTTTCATACACATGTTTTCTCAGGTACTTGTTTGGCCATCTCTTCACGTGAAACTACCAAACCGAAGGTTGTTTTTGTGATATTTTGTAAGTTTATATTAATTTATGCATATATCAATGTACTAGAAGTTGTTTCCCTGACTAGGCGAATAGTTACCTAAATGCTATGGATAGACTTTGCATTTGAATTTTGAGTACTTTACAATCTTCTGACCGTAACATGTGTATCGTATCACGAGTTAGACACAAAGTAAAAATGTTAGACCCTCTTATGTTAGGTTGGCGGCAAATTGTTATATAGTTTGTGATATAATTATGTAATATATTATGTATGGTTATATATTATCTGTTGATTTATAAGCAGTAACTATAGATGTAAGTCACTCAAGAAATATAATGTATCTATTGTTTGTTATATTTATTTGCAGATTGCTATTTGTAACTCCTGAAGAAGGCGTTTTCGCCGAAACGCGCGTCGAGTATTTCTTCTTCATTTGTTTCTGGGCACCCTGTAGAAATTAATTGTGGTGTCTTTTTCATTATTTGTAACAGTGTATTGTTTGTCATTGTGTATTTTTTATATATGAATTTTACCATGTTTATTAAAAATATGTTTGTCTTTTACGTATGATTATGTACTTTTTGCACGCCGGGTCCTAGTTATAAGTGGGTATCATAACTTGTTGTCTATCACTAAGACTGCCTAGGATTTTTGCACACACTTGATTTTCCCTGCCCTAGGAGTTTTCCATAACTATTACCCAAGGGGTCCTTGTTTTTCTCACATTGATTACCCACAGCTTGTCTGTGTAGGGCTGTTCCTTCTGAAGTATCATTACATACTATATCAAAGATTGGTTAGTACTCCCGTCCATTGACTGACTGTCTGCCATTTATTAGATCTTTATCTTGTACATAGGTATAGGGGACCAATATGGCCCAACTAAAAACGTTTGGCTTTTCTGATGAGGAATTTGAACTATTAGTAGGCATTAACCCCATCTCAGTTATTAATGGCAATATAACCAGCCATAAAAATGAAGATAGTCTCAAATTATTAGACCTTAAAAAGAAATTAAAACGAATGGAAGCCCATGGAGATTTTATGCTAGCCTACCTCAGAAATGGCATAATCCCCATGGGACTGAAAGTCCGAAACATCCCTGGACTTTTTGTCCATCATAGACCCTTCCTCGAGAGATGGAGCCTCATTGCCAATAGATGCTCCAGAGATCTCATGATCTTGATTGTTGAGACTGTCAAAGAATCGGCAATAGCTATCAAAACTGAAATTGATGAGTTAGAATCTAAGCTTAAAGCATCAGGGAACGTAGAGGAAGCAATGAAGAAAATTGAAGAAGCCAACAAAGAACTGGAATCCTTCAGCGCCTACCTCGATAAACGCAAACATGACAAATTAATCAAAGATAAGCGCTTCTACACATTAGAAGGTACTTACCCCTATCTCAAACCAAATTTTTACAAGCAAAATTATTACGTAGTTGAGACTAGATCCACACCACAACGAGTAAACAATTTTACAGACACATCTGACTCTGAAAATGAGGGAACGAATACGCTCTATGACACAGAGAGTAATTACCATCAATACAATGGCCCCAGCCCTAGGCCTTTTTTATCCAAAAGGGGCCTCCGCCGGGGACGCCCAAGAGTTCGCTTTCAGAGTCACAACAGGGGAAACTTTCAACAATCTCATTACCAACATCAGCCCCAACAGCAACAACATCAACAGCAGGAACCCCAATTCATTCGCGAAACACGCAACCGCCACTATTGGGGTCAGGGGATGTAATCCCCATTTTCAACCTTTCATCTAATATTATAGATTCTCACACAGAATCCCTACTGTCTAAGGGTCTCTCATACGTACCACACGCCCATGTAAACATCTTTGAGTTAAAAACAGATATAATCTCCTTCTTCAGACGGATCAGACTCAAAAAATTCTTTGAATCAATGGTAGATTCTAATGAAACACAATCCGAAATCAGACGTCTGTCCCTTCCGTCCACTTTTTATCCAAACCTGGACCAATTGGGTCCAGAGGTAGCGACATTCGAACTTGTTGTTCTTCAACAATTAGAAAGAGCCCTTCGGTTTATACCAAAACCTATTTATAATCTCAGCAGGGACGAATCTGAAACATTAAAATCCCTAAAGAATAATGACAAGTTGGTGATCAAGAGTTGTGACAAAGGTGGTGGCATCGTGTTTTTAGATTCGAGCCTTTATGAACTTAAAATGAACACCATGCTGGCAGATGCCACCACATACTCAAAGATTACAATAAATCCTCTGGGTAAAGTATCCAATAGAATCCTGACATTAACTAATCAGGCTCTTATATCTGGAGACATTGGCCAAAAAGATCATGATTTCCTTAACTACAATCAAGGCAAAATTGCATGCATTTATGGCATGCCAAAAATTCATAAGAGCCTCTCAGATCCTCCCTACAGACCCATTGTGTCGACAATCGGAACTAACACCGAACCCCTTTCTAAATGTATAGATTTCTTTCTGCGCCCACACATACCGAGAATAATGTCCTATGTTAGAGACACGGGCGACATGATAAATAAAGTTGAAAATATAGCTTTCAATCCGAGAACAGATATTATGGTAACTATGGATGTGGAAGCGCTCTATAGTAATATACCTCAAAAAGAAGCGCTCCTAGCTACCAGCTGGTTTATTGACCAGTTTAACATCATGTGCCCCAAAGAATTTATTTTGGATCTCTTACACATTGTTCTAACTGAAAAAAAATTTGAGTTTGGGAACACCTTATATCGACAGATAAGAGGTGTTAGTATGGGGGCTTCGGTAGCTCCCTCGATTGCCAACATCTATATGGCTGCTTTTGAAAAGAAATTCATTTACAACGAAATTGCTCCATTTTATGAGTCTGTTTCCCACTGGTCCAGATACATCGATGACATCTTTTTTGTCTGGACCAGTGGGAAAGATACTCTACTTGAGTTTCTTCAATGGATTAACCTTACTGATGTTAATTTGAAATTCACAGCTCACCATGACGAACATCAAGTGGAGTTTTTAGATCTAAGCATCAAACATGAAAATAACAAATTGATTGTTGATCTCTTTGTGAAACCTACTGCTAGGAACACTCTTCTCCATTTTAATAGTTTTCATCCTCGCTGTCAGCGCGAAAGCATCCCTTTCTCACAATTCCTCCGAATTAGGAGAAACTGTACCAACTGACTATGATGCACAAGCCAGCATTATGCGCCAAAAATTCTTGAACAGAGGATATACTTCATAGACTAGTGAGGGACTCGTTTAAACGAGCAAGATTTTATGATCGAGATTCGCTTCTAAGGAAAAAGCTACAAAAGAAAATACCCAACTTGTGTGTGTCACTAAGCACTCTACCCTAGACAACACAGTGAAATACATTGTGAATAGCAGTTGGCACATTTTAAATTCTAATCCAGCATCACAGATGAAACTGGATAAACCGTTGTTTGCACATAAACGAAACAAAAATTTAAAGGACCTAATTGTGCACTCGCGATTTACTGGTAATCATTTGAGATCTGAATTCATTCAAAGAACGATTGATAATAACTTTCCAGTTAAAGGTACCGTAAAATGTTCTTTGTAAATAATGCACAAACATTTTAGGAGGTGAGTCATTTGAACATAATGGTTGCCATGTTGATGCAAAGGATATGTGGAATTGCAAGACTGCTAACTGTATTTACGTCATCATATGCCCTTGTCAGTTGGGATATGTGGGCGAAACATCTAGACCCATCCAAGTTAGACTTACCGAACATCGTTCAGCCATCCGCACCCACAAACTATCAGCTCCCTTGGTAAAACATTTTCATGAGAAACACCATGGTCCAGATGATTTCAAATGGCGAATCATCGAAAAAATAAGACTCCCCGAAAGTAAAGGTGGAGGCAAAATCCGAAAAAAACGAGAAGTTTTTTGGATTTTCTCACTCGGGACCTTTAATAACGGCCTTAACTCAGAAATTCCTTGGGAAAATGCTATCCAATAAAGCTTTAGTATTGTCCCTTCAGCAATCGTCACTTATCTGTGGCTTCACATTTAGGTTTGAATTGCCATTTCCATAATGAATCAACAACTATCAACTGAGGCCCTTGCAAATTGTTGGGAGTGCCTCTGTTCATTTCAACCCCCTTTGTGTAGAAACAAGTAAGATCTGTACTGTATACTGGATCGACAATATATATACATTTTTTCTAGTTTGTATTCTTTATTCTAACTATACACTCTACGAGTGGTTAGTAGATACATATTTTTCTTCGTTATTTTATTTATGAATATGATTTTAAGTACATCGCATCTCCAAAAAACTCCCTTTGAGATCGTTTGGTTCTAAACATTGAACTTTAAACATTGAAACCTAAACATCGAAGAACAATTTTTGGTTTCATAGACACCATTCTCGAAATTTATGATATATACACACACATTGCATTATAGTCCTTCTCCAAGATCGGTTGACTCCAAATACTGAATTCTAAATATCGAATTTCAATATATTGATAATTATTTTTTACAAAAATACCTTTCCCGATATTTACGATATATACCAATACCCTTAGAGATAGGTTTACATTGACGACATCTTTAGTCGTTTTTCCACTTCTTTTATTATTTATTTCTCCATTTGGCAGCCCCTTTTTTATTTTTATGATTATTCCTGTGCTACCGTGGCATTGACAATATTCTTAGTCCCCTTTTACACTTCCTTCACTCTGTATTTTGTAGTCCTTTATTCATTTTTATGACTAATTTAGAGCAACTGTGATAACTCCACCCCTAAGTAACATATTTAAAGAGAATGGCTCCCAGATGTCGGTTGATTCTTGCTTCGCTGACGGCACGCCATATCACGGGAACGCCGTCAGTGTTATTCGGTCTTCAGCGTGTCTAAACATCAAGTAAGTTACACTTGAGGTCGGCGTTTTCAGTTGGTGGGTTCACTATCGATCTACGTATTTTCACCTGTTCAGGGCCCATATTTTTTTTTTTAACCAGTGGTTAAGATACATATTGAAGCCCCTGTTAATCATTTTTCACCGCATATTAGAATTCTTATCGCATAAAAACGCATTACCAGATTGTTCACGTTTTGCGCGTTTAAGAATCTCTATTAATTCCATTAGGAACCTTCCCTGTAAATGAAGTTCCGTTGGCCTAATTACGGTCTGACAGTTTTTGGGTTCAATTTTATATGAGACATCTACTCATAAAATGCCCTCTACATCTAATATGATCATCTTTTTTATTTACAGCCATTATCGTACGACCCTAAGATAAACACGCCTGTAACCCTACGGTGAACTTTTACCGAATGTACCGCTAGGAGAGATAATATATACTTCTTTCTCTCCCTCAGGTAAACGATTCAAATATTACTTTGACCATCAAGTTGTCCTTCTAAACATTAAAGACTTACTCCCACATTTCTTCTTCTTTTTTTAGATTTATTGATTTTATCAATTTCCATGGTTCCGATAAATCCTGAATATACGGATCTTGAATATATGGCCATTTTAAAACTTTAAGGTAATTGTTTACCTATTTCACATTTCATCTTTGGTAGATTCAGAATGGTTAGTTATATATTCCTAATCTCGAACAATTAATCGATAAGGAATACAACTATTGTGTTTTACAGTCATACGACACACAGTGAAATGACCCTCCTCAGACACTTGTGATTTCTAATCGACGTATATCAAAAGAAATACTACATCTTATTAACAGGTACTATGAGCTATATCTCCTGAAGACCTATATATAGAATTGTCCTTAGTATAACTAGGTTTGAATGTCACATCTGTAGGCTTTACGACGGTACAGATTTGCCCTTACCTAGAGTGAGATCTGTAGTCTAAAGATAACACTTTAGTTTCCTTTGCGTCTACATGGCATTGTTGTGTTTATTGGACTCATTAAAAGGATTTTTGTATCAGACCACTATATTGCCATATCCTAATGCATATGTTGTCTTCATACACATGTTTTCTCAGGTGCTTGTTTGGCCATCTCTTCATGTGAAACTACCAAACCGTAGGTTGTTTTTGTGATATTTTGTAAGTTTATATTAATTTATGCATATATCAATGTACTAGAAGTTGTTTCCCTGACTAGGCGAATAGTTACCTAAATGCTATGGATAGACTTTGCATTTGAATTTTGAGTACTTTACAATCTTCTGACCGTAACATGTGTATCTTATCACGAGTTAGACACAAAGTAAAAATGTTAGACCCTCTTATGTTAGGTTGGCGACAAATTGTTATATAGTTTGTGATATAATTACGTAATATATTATGTATGGTTATATATTATCTGTTGATTTATAAGCAGTAACTATAGATGTAAGTCACTCAAGAAATATAATGTATCTATTGTTTGTTATATTTATTTGCAGAATGCTATTTGTGACTCCTGAAGGCGTTTTCGCCGAAACGCGCGTCGAGTATTTCTTCTTCATTTGTTTCTGGGCACCCTGTAGAAATTAATTGTGGTGTCTTTTTAATTATTTGTAACAGTGTATTGTTTGTCATTGTGTATTTTTTATATATGAATTTTACCATGTTTATTAAAAATATGTTTGTCTTTTACGTATGATTATGTACTTTTTGCACGCCGGGTCCTAGTTATAAGTGGGTATCATAACTTGTTGTCTATCACTAAGACTGCCTAGGATTTTTGCACACACCCGTCAGGAAATGTAAGAACATGTCATACAGCACAGCAAGCACCAAGTTAGGGAAATGACTGCACAGAGAATAAAGCTAAAGTGTTAAATATTTAATGGTAGTGACTGTGAGACAGTAGCGCTTAGCTAATGTACGCTCATATGTCCACAGGTGAAGCGTCTCGCAGGCGTTCGCAGGAGACTGAAGCCACACTACCAGAGAGGGAGGAGAGTCAGGAGCCAGGTCCAACTACCCAGAACGTACCACAGGACACAGGTGCACCAAGTAGCCACCCTCCTGCAAAAGACTCAGAAAGGGCTCCAGAGCTGCAGGCGTCGCCTGTAAGGTCCCAATCACCTCTGCTGCTGTCATCCCCAGAAATGCCAGAATCACACCAGGACACAACACCTGCATCACAACCAAGCAGGAGGCATGTTGTGGCCCCACTTGTAGAAATGGAGTCAGCAGCAGCTGACATGGCAGGGTAAGAATCCCAGAACTTGCCTGCAAATGATAGCCCTGGCACACTGCACTCTAGTGCAGAGGTGGGCCATCGTGGTGGAAGACGCCGCAGAGTCCTTGAAAGGCATGCAGATACACCTGTGGAGGGTCAAAGTGTGTTCCATGGCCAGGAGGGGTGCATGGTGAGAATCCAGAGGATGCAGGGAAGAGCCATCCAGTCATGCTAACGCCAAATGAGGTCCCTGAACAATAACATAGGAGACATAGGAAAGGGCATCAGGGACCTTGTAGAAGTGAACAAAGAGATGGCAGCAGGGATGCGCGAAATGAGCCATTCAGTGCAGTTGCTATGCACAAAAATAGACACTGATTTTCAGTCAAGGCGCAAGGAAAGGCAGCGTGCTCTGGACAAAATAAAGCTATCAACCGCCTGCCCACTGCCACATCCCTGCTATGCAGGAGAAGCAGTAACATGCAGGATGCAATGACCCAAAATACCAATGAGGTCATTAGGAGCATGGGCAGGATGACCAGTGCTCTTGAGGCGCTGTTAAATGCCCAAACAGCACAAACAGCTGCTCTGGATGTGCCTGTGAGTGAGGAGAGCACAAGCAGGAGCAGCATGGCAAGCTCCCATGCCACAGAGACAAGGAGGAGCAGCAGGCGCCACGCTGAGGCCACAGGCCAGCAAGAAAGTGAGCACAGTGAACAACATACAAGTGGCCCTGGTAAGCGAGGGCAAAAATGACTATGAAAGTTCATGGTGAAGTTAACCAGGAATGACATCATTTAAGTTAAAACATGTTTGTTGCACATTTGTGCTTTAGTAACCTACGTCATGACACAATTAAACTACATTAGGTGCATACTCCACCTGTCTGTGTCTCTTTACTTACTTAAAAGAAGTTGCATGTGACCTCTTCCCGTCTGTGTTTGCCATCAGTTGGTGTTGCAACTCCAGATGTGTCTGGTTCAGGCAGTGCTTGGTCATCATCATGGTCCTCATAATCTGAGATATCCACTTTGGTGCCCTTCTTAACTGCAAGGTTGTGCAGCATTGCACAGGCTGCAATCATCTTGCAGCAGGTGATCGGTGAGTTCTGGTGGGCCCCTCCACTCTTATGCAGGCAGCGAAATCTGCTCTTCCACATACCAAAGGTGCGCTCCACAATGTTTCGGGTTGTTTGTGTGCCCTGTTGTATCTCCTCTGGCTTGGTGTTGTATGGTTGAGGTAGGGTGTGAGGATGAAGGACCGAAGGGCATATGCGCTGTCCCCTAATTGCAAGAAGAAAAAACATTACTCACATGCACACACACACATACACCTGCTATACTTATCATGGGAGTTTCACACAGTGTGTTATCTAGCAAGTATCCTTCGCCAAATTCCCCCGCTGTCAGGCGTGCGTAGATCTTACTGTTTTGGAAGATGTAAGAGTCGTGGGTACTCCCGGGAAATTTGGCTACTATGTCAGTGATCAGGTACTTGGAATCACAGATCACCTGTACATTTATGGTGTGGGTGGACTTCCTGTTCCGATAAATGTACTCAGTGGCAGCAGGTGGGCATATTGGTATGTGGGTACCATCAATGCAGCCAATGACGTCTGGGAAATGTGCCATCTGATAAAAGTCTGTCTTTGTCCTGAGCAGTTCTGCATGCATTGCAGGGAAGCAGATGTAGTAATGCATTCTCTGCAACATGGCGTCAAGGAATTTTTTCAAGAAACGGGACAGACAGCTCTGGGACACCCCACCTACCGCAGCAACCACACTCTGGTAACTCCCAGATGCAAGCAGGTGTAGGCTGCACAGCACCAGCACATGGGGTGGGATGGCGTGCGCCCTTGGGGTTGGATGGTCCAACAGTGGATGGAGATCCCTGATAAGGTCCAGGATAGTTTGTGGGGCCAGCCTGTACCTCTGTAGGATCTCAGGCTCAGTAAGCTGGAATAGAGTGATCCTCTGCCTGTACACCTGCTCCTCCCTCCTCCAGACCCTCTCTCCTTCTGCCTGGTGCCGTAGCCGCCTCGCAATGACATAGAATGCCGCCATTCTGGTGAAAGTGGTGCATTTTGGGGCCTTTTTGTATAGCCTGCACCTGGTTACCACCTGATTTCAATCCATGGTAAATACCGACTCTTAAATACCAAATTTCATGCAAATTCGGTATTTAAAAGGGTACCTACATCTCGAAATTCATTTTTTCCATTTCTTAATTACCGATTCAGTATATTTACCGAATCGGTAACTTTACCGATTCTGTAAATTTACTGAATCGGTAAATTTATCGATTCGGTATATTTTCCGATTCGGTAAAGTTAACGATTCGGAAACTTTACCGAATCGGTAAATTTGCCGATTTGGCTGCTTTTGGGTCCCCTACATCCCAAATGCCCAATACCGGTCGGTAACGGCCGAAATTCGGTAATTTCGGCCTTACCGACCGGTATTGGGCCACCTACATCTGGCCCCATATCGTTATATAGGCATAATAATCATACCCATATTAAGACATAGCCAATGCAGTCCAAATACGGTAAGGCTACTTCCACAGACTCCTAGAAAGCACAACGTGTTCTTAGAGATAACAAACCTCCAGCAGCCCGGGACTTCCCCATCTGCCCTGGCAAACACACGGTGGTTTGGAGCCGATCGACTAACTACTTGCCCGACGCCCTGCTGTAGCAAGTGCCGAGGAAAGCCTACCCTCCCTGCTGATGCACTGAGAGAGACGCTGTCTTTTCTCCTGCTGAGAAATCCAGCTCCAGTGTTTCCCGGATACACTTGCAGGTTCCTGGGAGAGCGAGTTCTGAGAGAGAGATACAAGATCTCCTGCATTCTAAAGAAGGTATGGAGCTGATTAGACCCTTAGAGAATTCTTGGTTCAGATTCTTGCCAGAAACTATTTTAACTTTAAACTGCTCCTCCCATACTTCTTCCCATGTACTAGGCTTAGGTTAGGTACATTGGGGTAGGCGTATCTTAGAAGCACCAGTTGATTACGTTTAGTCATATTTTATCATTGTATGTATTTTATCCATTTTAAACACTGTATGGCTTAGAAACCATGCAACCATGAAACCATGCTTATACAGTATTATTTCATAATACTCTTTTTACTGTACGCACTTTACTTTATGACAAGTATTGCGATTGTAGCAATTCACTTCTCTTGCATGAGAAAGAAGACTGTTCAATAAATAACCTCTTTTATTGAAAACACCTGTCTCTCTGTTTCTCTGCACCACTGGTGAAACTAAGCATGCACAAGTGACTGAGTAAAATAGCCATCTATTGTTTCCGTGGCTCTGGAAATTTCCTCCTCATTCTTGGAGAAGCAAAGCTGTCATGTTTATGCGGTTGTCAGAAACTAATCCCTAATTGTCTATTCAGGAAGATTAATCTCTTCTTGTGAATTCGAGGAAGTTTCTAGTGACCTCTGAGCTAGCTGGCATTCACAATTAAGTCTAACATATTCAATAGAGACCTAGTCGACCTCAGTCCTACGTCTACACTATTGTTTATGTTATTTGAATGCGCAGAGCCTATTGGGAATATAGGAACTACACTACATGGCGCCCAACGTTTGGTAAGGCGATAAATTTAACGCTAGATACTAGAGTAACTCAGTCGTGCTTTTCACACAGACCCCTTTTCCCGTAATGACTCCAATAGACGTCTGGAGTGGGTGAAAGGTTAATATCGGCCAGAACTGGGTAGGATGAGAATCCTATGTAGAAGTTTTTGGTTTGTTCAACGTTGAAGGATACAGTGTTCCAAAATATTGTCCACCTTATCTTTGTTTTCTTGAAACTAGCTCTGCAAACTTTCGCTCAACAGAATGACACATAGTGAAGACGAAAGAGAACAGGAAAGAGATGCTTTGGCAGCTCAACTATTGGCAGACGACACAAGTCTCCAACAAAACTTTCCGGATGCAATAATAATCCCGATAAATGTAAGAAAGAGTGTAACTTACAAACTTATAAATAACGGAGTATCATCGAGAGGTGGTACAGTTATCTTTGTAATAAAGGCACATGAATATCGGCAGACTGAGGTATTCTATTCACGGATAACTCTTCCAGCAGCAAATGCTGTAACATGGGAGTTCCACTACTACAAAGAAGAGGAACCTCCAAAGGAATATGTCCCTTTTGATGACATTGAAATTCCACTAACTTACCAGGAGCATCAGCCCTGGTTTAATGGCGCCCTAAAACATCACAATGAAATTACCAGGCTCGGTCAACTAGGTAGACCAGGAGCTACATGGCCGGTATTAGCTGGCTATACACCACATCCCGACATTGAAAAAGAGAGCTGTTAATTCAGTTAAAATAATTAATCAAAATACACAGACAATTGGTCCAGTATGTCATGTGGACTTTAACAGTCCAACCAGCATTAAAAATTCCACAGCACACCCCTCACCAGGGGAACACAAACAAAATAACACCACAGACTATACAATCAGTCATTGGCAAACTACCCGTGAAACGGGAACAAGTTCTGTTCTGGTTAGCTCAAAAGATTACTCAAATAGAGGCAGTATTCCCTGATAGTACACCTCATGAAAAACACATAATTCTGACAATCTGTTTACCAATGGGGATCGCACCACATGTGGAGGACTGTGACACTTGGGGAACAGTCTTTGCTTCAATCTACACAAAAACACATGGTGTTCCGTCAATAGCGGTAATACCAGACGTTCTGAGACAGATTCAAGATGAATACGGTCCACAACCTGCTTTAAATTTAGGTATGAAATTACTGAAAGACTTTAAGCAAGTCTCGGCTTTACTTTTAGCCAACATAAGAGAAGAAGCAGCATCTGTGGCGATCCGCCAAAAATGAAAAGAAACAGAATTAGCAGACCAGCCTTTTGAACTTGCCAGAATAATTGAAAAGTGCTATGAAGAATTAGGTAGAGATAGTTTGGGTGGGAAACCACTGAAACCACAGCTACCAGAAAATCCTGAAAAATCTTTTAATAAAAATAATCTCACAACTCCAAAAAAGAAGTGGGAGGGTAATAAACAGACCACTCCCAGAGAAAAACAGTTTCAGTCCAGAGGAATGTCTCCCCAAAGGAGAGAAAGATCTCCAGAACGGGGGGCCCGGTCTCCCCAACGAGAGCCCGCTAAAAAAAGATACAACCTTAGGAATAGGGATAATTTAAGAAAACCTGACAGATATCAAGATACTGATACACGTCCCTCTCGATCTTTTCAGACTTCCTCACAGAAATCAGAAAGAAGAGGGCGGTCAGAACATAAAGAAGAGCGCGTCAAGTCCAAAGACAAGGAACCTGCTCAACAAAGTAAAAAATCCCAGTTTTCCAAAAAGAAGGAAGCCAGTATAAAAATAAAACATGCAGAGGATCCTGAGGACCCAACTCAAGAACGCAGAGTGGGCCCTGACAATGCTAGACAGTGCAGCAGAGGTGACCATAGGTCGCAAGATCCTGATGAATCTTCTGGAAACGGTGGACACGAATGAATCCATTCAGGTGGAAACTGCAGCCACCAGAGTCAGTGTACCCCATAAATTATATGAAATAACATTACGTATAGAGGGGGACATAACTAGGAAAATAAGAACTCTCTTTTGGGAGCAACTATCTAAAGGCTATGATATCCTTCTAGCTGAAAAAGACTGGCCACCAGAGTTTCTTAGGGAGTGCCCACACTGCGAAGTAATAATTAGGCCTGCCTTCTCAAAACATGTTCCAATCCATAAAATACACACTTATGCCATGAAATGGGCTGTAGCACAGGCTCCAGCACTATATAAAAATCATGTAGGATGGGAGGAGGACTCTCCTCACCATAAAATCCAGTTAAAAAATCAACCCACTCCACAAAGGCAGTATCCTGTAAAGCAGGAAGCTAAAAAAGAAGTCAGGGAGATCTTGGATCAACTTGAATACCAGGGGGTGATTGAAACATGCACCTCACAAATGAACAATACTTTGTTTCCTGTCTCCAAACAATACAATTCACATCATCTAGTATTGGACTAAAGACACTTAAACTCTTGTTGCAAAACATTTGCAGTACAAAATTCACACAGTGCAGCACTGATGAATAACATTGTGCGCAAGAAATATAAAACAACATTAGACATTTCAAATGGTTTCTTTTGTCAAAACATTGCACCAGAAAGCAGGTATTTGACCGCTTTCTCCAGTATGGGGGCCCAGCGGCAATTCTGTTGTCTCCCCCAGGTATTCAAGAATAGCCCAGGATTAGTTTCAGCCAGGGTAACAGAGTTACTACAAATATATGATGATGAGGTATTATCCTATGTCGATGACATCTATCTTGCAGACGATGACTTGGACACACACATTAAAAGAGTGAACACCATTATACTTGGGTTCGCATCTGAAGGGTACAAATTCAACTTTAAAAAATAAAGAATTGCCCACCTCACTGTCCTGTTTCTAGGATATGAGTTATCAAGTGAAGGCAAAAGCTTAGCAGACAACTTCTTAGAGAAGTGTGCAGTGCTCCAAGCGCCAAAAACGCTGAAAAACTTACAATCAGTTCTAGGTTTCCTGAATTTCGGAAGAACATACATTCTGAACTACGCAGAGAGGGTTAAACCTCTCTACGAACTAATCAAACCTGATTTTAAACCAATTAATAGGACACAAAAACACACAGAAATTTTACGTTCAATGCAAACAGACATGTTAACTAAAACAAAGCTACAAGAACGCTACAAAGAACGCAACCTTGTAATCCGAGTCATCCCAGGAAGATGCGGATTCACATACCTGACCTCTAATGAGGAAGAAACGGTACCAATAGCTCACAAATCACACTTGTACACACAAGCTGAAATGAAATTCAGTTCTACTGAAAACATTCTTAGTGCGGTTCAAACTGCTGTAGCAAAAGAAAGAGCCCTAGCACGAGGGAAAAGAATATCTGTTTTAACAGCAGTACCAGCCCTTGAAGCAGTCACAAGACCGTGCATTACAAATGCTAAAGCATTAAATCCAAAATGGATACAATGGGTTAATTCTCTTGCTGCAACAGATGTATTACACGCTTTTGATCCAAAAATGAAAAAACTAGAACAACTAGAATACGAACATGAATGTCCTCTGCCTACTGAAATTCTGCCTCTCGAACAGTACGCCTGTGTAATCTACACAGATGCATCTGCACAACACTACGTTGTGGATAAGGAAAAATACAATGCAGCATGCGCGATTGTCAAAGGTCGCTGGCGCATAGGTAAATTCAGACCAATGGTCACTAAAACTGAATCACTCAAAAACTGTACAGCTCAGCGAGCTGAACTACGAGCTTTAAAGATGGCGCTTGAAAATGCTGATCGCGAATGCCCCACACTAATAGTGTGCGACTCGCATTTCTGCGTCCTGTTTTACAATAATTTCATGCAGACCTGGATTGAAAGAGGTTACAAAGATGAAGCAGGTGTCACAATAAAGCATAAAAAACTATGGGAACAAGCAGTTCTTTTACAGAAAGAACTACGAAAGACTCACGTGATACATACGCAGAGTCTTCGACGTGATGGCGTTCACGTTGCAGGGAATTCATTGGCTGACAAAGCCAAAACGGCAGCTGCTCAACCTGCTTCTGTAGCTACAAAAAAGCGTTGTAAAAAACAAATAGATGGAGAAACCATGCTGGCAGTAAAAACCTCATTAAACGGAGAATATGCAGCATTACCTCTAAATTATCCACTCAATAATACATACATAATTGATGCCAACTCCGTTCCTTTTGTTCGAATCCCTGGAGTGGGGGACAGAGTAATTCCAAACAGGAACCGGAGGGCTTACTTGATTCAAGAAGTACACATGGGAATGGGTCGAAGGCATCAGAGGATCCTAAAAACTATAATACAATTACAAATGATGTACTGGTGGCCGGGGATGAGCGTGCAAGTTTATAACTTTGCAATGGATTGTCAGGACTAAAATAGAGATCGCAGTGGTGAACTGGACCAGATACCTGACTCGGGCACAGTAAGACCAGCCCAGACACCACTATTAGACAGCATTAGACTATCTACACGCAGACGTCCACACGGACACATGCGATACCATAAATATTAAGACAAGAATCACTTAGATGTGGCCACAGCGCTCGGCTGACGCCAGAACTGGTATTAAAGATCTGCGAGTCTTTATCGGCACATACGCAATTGACACGCTACATTCTGACCAGGGTCCTGCATTTAGCTCTCAGGCTTACAAGGAGGCCATGGCCAGCTTGGGCATTGCATTGCGGTACTCTCCTCCCTTCCATCCTGAGGGAAATGCGGTAGTGGAGAGCAAAAACTGTGACAAAAAGCAATCTATAACAGCGAGGGTATTAGGTTCGGGTGATGGGTGGGTCAAACATCTAACAAGTGTCCAACGTAGTCTTAATAATCTGCCAAGAAATTCTCTGGGTGGAATAACTCCGTATGAACTCCTATTTGGAACTAGAATGTTGATCAGTGACCTCGATAGTCACACTTCAGTGGTGGAACAAAAAACCTTTGATATCAAAGATCGTTTGGCTGTTTTACAGGACTTAAATGAAACAAGAAGAAGTCTAAGTAACATAAAACAAAAGCAGCCAACGACCACTGAAGAAAAACCACCTGTCCCAGCAAGACCTGTCTGGATTCCAAAGATTGGGGATCTGGTCAGAGAAAAGATCGCGGTGAAGAAGGAATTTGGACCTTCTTACAGAAAAGCAGTACCTGTCTTAGCAATTCAAGGAACAAGATCAGTTGTACTACCGCCCCTTGCTGGTAAAAAGGAGAACAGAGTTGTATCAATCGACCTGGTAAAACCACAATCATGTGGCCAATAATAAGTAGTAGGCCCAGTGGACTCCCAAGATGTTAAACTTCTGAAATATCCACATCAATTTAAAATTTCATTTGGTGACTTTGTCTCACCAAGTACTTTCTCTGATGATTGGGACTTTTTTTTTTTTTAAATATTTTTATTTTTTTCCTGGCAGAGGTAATACATACAAGGATATAACAAAAATAAGAGATCCAACAAAATTCTTTACAAAGAACAACCATTGTGCATTTTAGATCCAATTATCAATTGGTGACCATAACTTCCGACCGAAAGTTTTCTTTTTTAGTCCTTTCAATTTATAAACTGCTTTATCCATTCTATAAACATTTAGCAGCTTTCCCAGCCATAACTCAAAGGTTGGTGGATCTGCATCCAGCCATCTAGAAGTAATACAGGCTCGATAAATAGACATTCCCATAAACAAAAAATGTTCTTGATCTATAATTAAATTCCGAGAGGGAAAATAAACACCAAAGATAATAATAGTAGGATGGAGCGTAATCCGTACATGTAACAAATTAGATAGAAACTTTTCAATCTTCTCAATATATACAGCAAGTTTAGAACAACTATAAAACATGTGAATTGCATCAGCTGCTAAAGTTCCACAACGACTGCAGTTAATACCTTTTAGAGCTTTCCATTTTACCAGTTTTGCAGGTGTGTAATAGAGATCTAGGGTAGACATAAAATGTTGACTCTTAAGAGAGCTATTAATTAGTGTCTTATTGCTCATCTCAAACACTTTTACCAGATCAATCCCTGTAATACAGAGCTTTCTCTCCCATTTCAGAGTGTGATGATCAAGATCATTCTGCCTCCTATTATTCATTAACTGGTAAATAGTACCAATACGACTGTTCTTCCTAGAGCTTTCTAGAATATCGACAGTTTCCATGGTATCGGTTAGTAAAACATTTTTTTTTTCCAGGAAGCTACGAATCTGTAGGTATTTAAAGAAATCGTTCCTAGATAAACCAAATGTCTCTTGTAGTTTAGAAAAGGACATAAAGGACCCATTTTGGTACAATTGACCAAGTAAATAAATCTGTCTCATGTGCCATCGGTAAATTACCATATCTTGGAATATTACGGGTAATAGCTTATTATCAGTCAGAGGTGTGTAATAATTCAGTTTTGGGATTATACGTAAAACTTTATTCATTTGCCTCCAGATTAAACATGCAGCAAGAATCACCTTGAACTTTGTTTTTTTATAATAACTGGGTTCAATGACTTTCAGCAGGCATTGTCGCGCATGAGTACCCAAGAGCATTTCGAAAATAGAAGGTGAAATGGCTGGGTCTGATACATAATCATAAAAAAGCAAAACTCGAAAAGTTTTCAGAGCGATAGCCCAATAATACAATTTAAAATTCGGAAGCCCCAAACCGGCACACTCTAATGGAAGGGTACACCATTTTAAAGATCTTCTAGCACGGTGGTACCCCCACAAAAACCTAGACACCATTCTATCTATTCTATTAAAGAGAGACATTGAAAAAAATAGGGGAATAGTACGAAAAAAATACAAAAATTTTGGAAAAATCATCATCTTAATAACATTAGTTCGACCATATAATGACAGGTGCAAATTATTGAGTCTTTCTAACGTTCTGTTGGTAGATATAAGTAAGGGGTCTAAGTTTAATGAAACAATATCCTCAATCTTGGAAGATAAAATAACACCAAGATATGAACCAGTAGTATTTAGTGGGATGTCAGTAGGTTTACCCGCTTCCGAATGTATGATCTGGGTTTTTGTGATGTTTAACTTATAACCAGAGACCTTCCCGAACTCATTGGCCAGATTAATTATTGTGGGTAGTGCAGAGGAGACATCAGAAGTGACAATTGCAACGTCATCCGCGTACGCTAGAACTTTATGATCAACTTCAAAAAGACGAACTGGTGGAATATTAGGTTCCAAAATAAGTCTGCTCAAATAAGGTTCTAAGTATAATGCAAATAAAAGCGGGGAGCAAGGGCACCCTTGTCGAGTCCCTCTCGTGATTGGAAAAGATCTCGAATAGTCAGTTCCTAATCTTATTATACCCTTAGGGCTAGAATAAAGTGAGCGCACCGCCTGAGTAAATTGTGGGGGGAACCCCTTCCCTTCTAGCACAGTCCAAAGGAATCCCCAGTCTACTCTATCAAACGCTTTTTCAGCATCGAGTAAGATCACCCCGACTGGGGATTCCTTTGCCTGTGCCCAATCTAAAAGTGTAATAACACGTTTAACGTGATCGGTAGTATCTCTACTTCTAATAAAACCGTGTTGGATATTAGACACTAAACCGGACATTACTTGGTTAAGTCTATTAGCAAGAATTTTAGAATATATCTTGCTGTCTGCCGTAATAAGAGATATGGGTCGATATGAGCCTAATTCTTTTGAGTCCTTGTTCTTCTTTAAAAACACCACTATAATAGCGGTGGACCAGGAGTCAGGTGGTTTCCCTTGAAATGCTGAATTAAAGATCTTTACAAATTCCGATTTCAGCATATGTCTGAATGTCCGATAAAATTCAAGGGGTATCTGATCAAATCCCATGGCTTTACCTGCCGCAAGACTCAGAATGGCTTGCTCAATCTCATCCCAGCTTATTGGGCGTCCAAATAAATCAGTCTCTCCATGCCCCAATAATAATTGGTTAGTACTGTGAAAATAATGTAATGGATTCAGAGTCTTATCTACTTCATTGTTAAAGTCATTATACAATATTTTATAAAACTCCAGGAATGACTCTAAAATTCCTTCCCTACATTCATGATAATCACCATTCATGTCATTGACACCCTGAATTTCATTAATGGAAGATTTCTGACGGAGACGTTGTGCTAGAATTTTACCAGTGCGCTCACTATACTCATAGCGTTCGGTTTTGTATTGCTTAAAATCTAATGCTACTTTATCAGCAATATGGGTCCGTAGACCAGAACGTTCAATTACTAAACGTAATTGTGTATCTTCTATACCTATGTTATTTTTGCATGCCGTCGCAAGATCCATCTCGGTTAGCCTAATCTTATTTAACCTCTCCTTAAATTCTGTTTGTATTTTTTTCCTCTTAAAGTTTGCGAAACTAATTGTCTCTCCACGTACGATTGATTTAAAAGCGTCCCATACCACTGGTGGGGAGGCCGTATCGTTATTTATTAAAAAATAATCATTAATAATAGTCGCCATAAATTGCAAATAATCTTCATCACATAACAAATTTCTCTGAAATGACCAAGATCTACTTGAGTTCTGGCATTCTGTAGAGACCTCGATCTCAGCTATGATGGGATTATGGTCTGAAATGACTTGGGGTAGAATTTCGACACTAATTTTCTCCAAAAACTACGAGGACGTGAAAAAATAATCTAATCGGGCAAACTTTCGATGCGGACTAGAGTAAAAAGTATATCCAGGATCTTTAGAAAACATTTTATACCACACATCCGTTAGTCCATTATTCAAAACCAACTCCCTAAGGGCGCTGTAAGTTCTAGGTTTATAACCCATATATATCCTTCCTGATTTAATATTCCAATCAGCCGGCAAATGAATATTTAGATCCCCGCATATTATAATGGGTTGCGTCCACATAGCTAGTTCTTCATTAATCGTATTAAATACTTCCGCATCATCTAAGTTTGGCCCATACAAGCAACATAAAGTGAATTTGGACCCACCAATAATTAACTCAGCAAGTCCCCATCTACCCCATTTATCAGCTAAAGTTTTCAAACACTTCCCAACACCCTTTCGCATACATATAGCAATACCTCTTTTTATACCCATCTGCTTAGAAACAAGTAACACGTCCAATCCCAGCCTGTCCAAAAGTGAACGCTTATCCCATGCAATATGAGTTTCCTGTATACATAATATGTCAATAAACAATGCCTGAATCATAGAACGAAACATTCCAATCTTTTTAAAGTCATTAAGACCATTGATATTAATTGTACATATTTTCACCTTTTTCACTTTTTTCTCCATATTAAATTGATGATTAAGAAAAAAAAAATTAGCAAACATCAACAATGTATAACCCTCACTACTACCACTTAAATTCCAACTTAAATTCCAATTGAACATCCTTGCAGCGAATACCTCTGCCTTACACCCCCACCACCAACCCTTACCCCTTCCCACCCCCACCCATTGCCCCAGAACCCCTCCCCCCACCCTCCCCGTTATAGGAGGCATAGGAACTACCAGTTCCTAAAACGTATGGGTGCCGTGTCCCTGGGCCATAGCGTCCATACAGGAAAAAAGGGATGAGAGAAAAACTATTAGAAAAAGAGAGAAGAGGATTAGAGGAAAAACGAAAAGAGAAAAAAAGAAGCTTGTCAGTCCTACTTAAAAGAAAGAGAAGATTGAGACTTCGACAGGAATACTTAAACTAACAGCCGTTATAGCCCTTATAGTCCTACAAAATAATAGCCTTATAATTAGTAATTCCAAACAGGAACCGGAGGGCTTACTTGATTCAAGAAGTACACATGGGAATGGGTCGAAGGCATCAGAGGATCCTAAAAACTATAATACAATTACAAATGATGTACTGGTGGCCGGGGATGAGCGTGCAAGTTTATAACTTTGCAATGGATTGTCAGGACTAAAATAGAGATCGCAGTGGTGAACTGGACCAGATACCTGACTCGGGCACAGTAAGACCAGCCCAGACACCACTATTAGACAGCATTAGACTATCTACACGCAGACGTCCACACGGACACATGCGATACCATAAATATTAAGACAAGAATCACTTAGATGTGGCCACAGCGCTCGGCTGACGCCAGAACTGGTATTAAAGATCTGCGAGTCTTTATCGGCACATACGCAATTGACACGCTACATTCTGACCAGGGTCCTGCATTTAGCTCTCAGGCTTACAAGGAGGCCATGGCCAGCTTGGGCATTGCATTGCGGTACTCTCCTCCCTTCCATCCTGAGGGAAATGCGGTAGTGGAGAGCAAAAACTGTGACAAAAAGCAATCTATAACAGCGAGGGTATTAGGTTCGGGTGATGGGTGGGTCAAACATCTAACAAGTGTCCAACGTAGTCTTAATAATCTGCCAAGAAATTCTCTGGGTGGAATAACTCCGTATGAACTCCTATTTAGAACTAGAATGTTGATCAGTGACCTCGATAGTCACACTTCAGTGGTGGAACAAAAAACCTTTGATATCAAAGATCGTTTGGCTGTTTTACAGGACTTAAATGAAACAAGAAGAAGTCTAAGTAACATAAAACAAAAGCAGCCAACGACCACTGAAGAAAAACCACCTGTCCCAGCAAGACCTGTCTGGATTCCAAAGATTGGGGATCTGGTCAGAGAAAAGATCGCGGTGAAGAAGGAATTTGGACCTTCTTACAGAAAAGCAGTACCTGTCTTAGCAATTCAAGGAACAAGATCAGTTGTACTACCGCCCCTTGCTGGTAAAAAGGAGAACAGAGTTGTATCAATCGACCTGGTAAAACCACAATCATGTGGCCAATAATAAGTAGTAGGTCCAGTGGACTCCAAAGATGTTAAACTTCTGAAATATCCACATCAATTTAAAATTTCATTTGGTGACTTTGTCTCACCAAGTACTTTCTCTGATGATTGGGACTTTGAAACAATTAATAATATGATGTCAGATTTAGAAATGTCAGCCACATTGACAGAACATGATTATTTAGAAGGTTCTTCAAATTATGAACAAATGTACTGTTTTAATCATTATGGTCATCACTACCTGCATAAATCTGCTAATCCTAGAAATGTTTTTACTTATAATCAATGGGAACATTGTCCAACACCGCCAAAAGGCAGTTCTAAAACATTTTTTGAGAAATTCCCATACTTCTCAGGGTTTGACACCACAGATCCAGAAACGTTTTATTTTAAAATTATGAATAAAACAAGAATGAAACATATGCTGACCAACACCAAACAGATATATTCTGCGAAATTATATGAACAGTTATCCACATTTGTTTTTGATTTCTGGAAAGAAAACATCGAAACAAAAACAATCTGGGGTTTAAAAGATTGGCAAGTGCAAGGTATAGAATCATTATTCAGGGCCTTCATGATCCCAGAACAAATAATTTTCCTGAATGACACCATTCAACAGACGACCTGTCTTGGCGTAGCCAAGATAAAAGATTTAAATAAATCGTCTATACCAAAGCCCATACCTGATAGTAATAGCACATGTAGTGCTAGTGCTATGAGGAGATAGACGTATCCCATATTTTTAACCATAACAGAACAAATCCTGATTGGAAAAAATGGTTGATCTGGCCCACAGACACTAATAACTGTCCAGATAGATTCCTGAACAAAACACAGGGGTTCAAGCAAAACAGGCCAGACCCAAGATATTCCCAGAGACAACTTTCAGGGATAGTAACAACATACAGTGTAGGAAAACTATGTCTCGAATGGCTACAGAAATCCTCACTTCCTGAAATTAAGCAACACTTGACCTTACTTAAAGAAGGTGCTGACTTACGAGATTTCTTATAGGGACCTCGCAAACAGCGTCACAAATGTTTCATATAAGCCGGTATATATGCCCTTTACAACGAGGCTTGGAAAGTAACGCAAATTGAAACTGCTGAAAAAATACGAGAAATTGACCGTATTAATTTGGAAAAATACCTATCTGTAGTAGACAATGGGTTAATGACTCTGTCCTCCAGAATGTATACATTGGACAGCATTGTATCATCTGCAATAGATATAATAGAACAAAATATGCTAATGTTACAACATGGCCAATCACAATTGCGTTCTATTGTACAATTAGGCTGGACGTTGCAAAACCTCCGTTCAGGATATGTGCCCTGGCGCCTGATTAACACGATGTCATTACTTTCTATCTTTAACTTAATAGATAAACAAATCTCTTTGGCACAAAGAGGAGCAGAATATACAGTGCTGAGCATTGAAAAACTCAAGAGATTACCACTGACAGTTTCCGAGAAACCTGTCATTGAGTGGATAATACATGGAACAATAACAGTCCCAATTACAACATTTCAGTTTCAATATTGCTTAAAGCATATACCAGCAGGCCTGTATGAAAGGTTGGTTAATGGGTACATCAAGTCAACCTGGAGCTTACCTTACACACATAAATGTAGAAATGGGGTAAATAAAGAGGTATTCCTTAGTGGGAAGAATTGTAAAAACTCACTAAGCGGTACACTCTTGTGGCAAGAAATTAACTTACATGGAGCCTGCAAAGGTTCATCTAATGACCTTTCTTGCCACCTGCACGGCACACCAGCTTTACAGATAGAGCCCTTTTTCAGACAGCTTTCCAACGGTAGCTACGTTATGTTGAGTGACAACAGCTGCTGTGGCATGGTGCCAGGAACGGCCTATCTCGTCAGTGTTACTTCCAGGGTCACTTGTTGTATGCAAGTATTGTATCCAAACATTAAGCCAGACAAGGATGCAACGATATGGCCTTCATTGAATATCTCTTCTATTTGAATTGATGCTTTAAGCAGAATAATAACCATTCTTTTGCAAAAAACTGTGCCTTTGACCTTGTCTAAAGAAATGTATGACCTGCAAGTAGCATGGACTTCTGCAGAGATACATGCATTATTATCAACAAATTGCCCCGTGCATTTTGTAGAAATGCTTAGCCAAATTTTAAACATGTCTGATACCAGTGGCATCGCACATGTATTTAAGACAACTTTTTCAGGACTATTAGCACTCTGTGTTTGGCGGCCTGCCTCTCATTTTGGGACTCGTAGCGGGAATCTTATTTTTGTTTCTTCTGCTCTAAAATGGCAAGTCCAGTCACAGGCAATACCCAGTTTACCATGGAACAGACGCTCCTTGCGATGCGGTACCGAGATAGGATTTCCAAAGTACTCAGATTGGCTCGGCTGAGAGATCTGAATACCACCTGGTTCCTGTCATTCAGACCAATCTGGCAAGATTGCATCTTACCTGTTCTACGATGCCTGCTCTGCTTAGAAGAATGCGTGTTAGACGTCTGTCTCACACTCCCATCAGCAGTACCAAAGGATGTCGATACTTTGCTTGTATCGGTAACGGCTCACGCAATGTGTTGTCCCCAGCGGCTACCTATTCTGATGACGGCATTCGTTGAGACCTCACAGCAACAAGCTGGCAGTGAGGTACGAGATGAAAGCGGCACACAGGTACAACCTTCAGTAACCATTGCTGATCAAGACAACGATGACGGCAATGCATCGCATATATGCACTATTTCTACTTTTTCAGACATGGCTGAACTCTCACCTACTGTGGTAGACGAATTCTTTAATACCATATCTGAGATAATGTTCTCCCCTAACAACGAAAATAACTTTTGAAAACAGGAGCACACAGCGTTCCCTGAACTTTGAATTTGGCCTTCAATTTTGATAAACAGAACTTCCAAACCTGTTTTGAGATTTTTTCCTTTTACACACGGAGATTATTTTTCCCCGTTCCCAAATTATTTACCTATTTTTTTGGCACATGATACTCTGCTTAAAGTAGAACTATTCTTAGAGAACACGATTTCTATTTTGAAAACCTAGAGACAATATTTTCACTTAGCCTCTAGCATATGTACAGCCTTGTATAAATATGTGATGAAATGGTCTCGACCTTCTCTTCTGTATTAAGAGCCATTTCATAAATGTAAATTTCGTGATTCATTTGAAGTACAATATATTCATTATTTTGAATGATACCACTGCTTAGAAAACGTACAGTACAATACTACTTTTTTGTGTACATGCCGTTTCAAATGCATTTGATGTATTTTGGGGTGGAATGGAAAACACATGCTTAGATATGTTTTATTACTTAGTATTTAGTAATGATGGACATTATACGTGGAGTGGGTGTTGTAAACGAATCTAAGACTCTAAATTAATATTCCCGATTCATGCCCTTATATAGTTATACCAAATCATATCCTTATATAGGCATAATAATCATACCCATATTAAGACATAGCCAATGCAGTCCAAATACGGCAAGGCTACTTCCACAGACTCCTAGAAAGCACGACGTGTTCTTAGAGATAACAAACCTCCAACCTCCCCCTGCTTCTGTATTGATTTGTCCTAGAACTCTTGAAAGAACTGCAAGTTCTTAGTGACGTCTTATGTCCAACATTACGTCAAACTCGGCACCTACCAGGTATAAATATACCAGCATCTGCCCTAGCAAACACACGGTGGTTTGGAGCCGATCAACTAACTACTTGCCCGACGCCCTGCTGTAGCAAGTGCTGAGGAAAGACGGCCCTCCCTGCTGACGCACTGAGAGAGACGCTCTCTTTTCTCCTGCAGAGAAATCCAGCTCCAGTGTTTCCCGGCTACCCTTGCAGGTTCCTGGGAGATCAAGACCTGAGAGAGAGATACAAGACTTCCTATATTCTAAACAAGGTACGGAGCTGATTAGACCCTTAGAGAATTCTTGGTTCAGATTCTTGGCAGAAACTATTTTAACTTTAAACTGCTCCTCACATACTTCTTCCCAAGTACTAGGCTTAGGTTAGGTACATTGGGGTAGGCGTATCTTAGAAGCACCAGTTCAGTACGTTTAGTCATATTTTATCATTGCATGTATTTTATCCATTTTAAACACTGTATGGGTTAGAAACCATACCATGCTTTTACAGTATTATTTCTTAATACTCTTTTTACTGTACGCACTTTACTTTATGACAAGTATTGCGATTGTAGCAATTCACTTCTCTTGCATGAGAAAGAAGACTGTTCAATAAATGATCCTCTTTTATTGAAAACGCCCGTCTCTCTGTTTCTCTGCACTTCTGGTGAAACTAAGCATGCACAAGTGACTGAGTAAAATAGCCATTTATTGTTTCTGCGACACTGGAGATTTCCTCCTCATTCTTGGAGAAGCAAAGTTGTCATGTTTTTGCGGTTGTCAGAAACTAATCCCTTCTTGTCTATTCAGGAAGATTAATCCCTTCTTGTGAATTCGAGAAATTTTCTAGTGACCTCTGAGCTAGCTGGCATTCATAATTAAGTCTAACATATTCAATAGAGACCTAGTCAACCTCCATCCTACGTCTACACTATCGTTCATGTTATTCCAATGCGCCAAGCCTATTGGGAATATAGGAACTACACTACATTATAAATCTGCCCCTGAGTACTTTACCACTGCTAGCCAGTGCTAATGTACATGTGCCTCTACCCTAAACATGGTAACATTGACTTATCCATAATTGCCATATTTAATTTGCTTATAAGTCCATATTAAAGAGCACTACATCTGTAAATTAAATGCTACCAGTAGGCCTGCAGCACTGATTGTACCACTGACACCAGTAGTGTGGAGGAACTTCTTTTCTGCTGTGCCACCCTGCTGCTTGTTGCTCTCTGTCCTGCTGAGGAAGGACTGCATCCATCTCACTTGAAGCCAGAGTGACCTCAAGGGCATGTTGGCTTGTCAACTGTTTTCTGAAGTCTCAGGGATATCAAAGACTTCTCTCTGCAACCATCCACCAGCACATGGACTCCGGCTGCTGCAAGACATGCTCTACCAAGTGGTGCCAATCCAGTCCTCGGCCCCCAGAAGTGAAATGAAAGTGCTGCATCTTTAAAAATCCATGTACTGATGAGGTTGCACTGGTCAGAAATGACGCATCTCCTGCGATGCCGACATATCACTGATACCGCAAGTACTGAGCACATCGCATTGCATCGCCGGCTGCTAGGCTTTTCCCCTCCAATTCCCAACCCTTCTTCTACAGTCTCTTGACGATGATGCATTCCTGATTTACGCACCTCAACAATGATGCATAGCCTACAAATCCTGTACTTCGGCACTGACCCATTGCCTTATGCTTTATGCATCTCGGCTCTGTCAACAGTGCAACCAAGGTACTTTTCAGCAGGACCAACCTGGTTCCTGTACTCAACACACGCTCCAGCGTCGTCAGCCTGAACGTTTGGATTTACCCCAATCACGTGGGACCAGATAGCGCTTTTGGTGCTTTAAGCTTTCAAGCACCATTTATATATTTATTCTTTAAAGAGTCATAACTCAGGTTCTACTTATTGGATTTTTGTTGTTTTGGTTTTGTTTTATTTGTGAAAATATACATTATTTCCTAAAAACATAAGCAGAGTATTTTCGTTTTTAGGTCTCGTCTGATCCAGCGCATGCGCTGCTCTGGCCAAGACATTTAGTAGCTGCTTTTAAAAGTGCTACCATGCCGGCCACTAGCTTGAGCTTGCTATTACGCGCGCAAGAGGGTGTGCGACATGCACAGTTGGTTTCTTTGATCGCACGTGCGCGTGGATGCCCTCCCCTACCCCCTTCCATCTGCTACTCCCTCCTCGTCCATGGCTATATTTCTCCTGGGTATTCTTCCTTGAAGTGTCTCTGTCTGCACCACAAAAGCTTTGCAACTCTGTGCTTTTCCTTCACGGCTTAGACCCTCCCGAAAACGATATTCTTGCCTCTCTTCTTTGCGCCCGTTTACAAACTATTCCTGAACAGCACCACTCTTCTTTTTTAAGGAACCATTCCCTAAAGCCTTATCCCCAATAAACCCAAAGCACTTTCCCTTCTCAATATATTTATTTCTGAGCCCGTATAACTCCATACACAGCTTAGGACCGCATAAGGCTCTTTTTCAGCATCCGTGTGAATCCTCCCCCAGAGTCCCCGGCCTCTCAATGTCTCACTCTTTCGAGCCTCCGACACCTTCTCGGCTGCCCTCTTCTCGGCCTGGAGCAGCTTCTGGATACCCTTGGACTGACTGGCCATAGCTGGAGACGGGAGCCGCTATTATCCGTACAAGCCAATGATCACTGAGCCTGTCAGCTGGCTGCCGCTTCCTGTCACCAGACAGCACTCCTCGCACGTCAGCTGACCAAACTTCTGCCTTCTCGCCCAGAGCTCCCCCCCTTCCCGCATAGCCCAGCCTAGAGTCATGTTCTAATTCAGCACTAGACTAGATTCTCATTCAATGTGTCTGCCCGGGGCAACATGTTTCTCTACAAAACAACTTTTGGATTCTTAACTTTTCTTTACAGCATGCTGTTTGTGTAGTCCATGGGGCAAAAAAGTGTGGTCTCTGGTGTGACAGAGAGCAGCACAGGTACAGGGGAGTAAGGTGGTTGTAGGGAATCGAAGCATGTACATCTAGTGGATGAATTGAACAATCCCGGTTTTCACGCTTGACCAAACTGTAATCCTGGGCAATTCCTTTATTATACTTTTCCTCATTTTCCTTAATATCCACATGTAAGAGGACCTCGAAATACATGACTTCAGAATGTGACTGTACAACAACGTCTCCTGTGTTCCATTTAATGAACTATAATGTTGTTCATGTATGATAACAACCCAGCCACGCACTGGGTGCACATAACTGGTTTGCGTCTTAGTTCACTATTGGCATTGTTGCCAGGGTGGTGGGGAAGCATGAATGTTTCTAAATTCATGTTTGAAAACTATCAGCTTTTAAAAACAAGCATTGGCATACCCAATAGGTCTTGCTTCTGGGACCTTATAAGTATGTAGATATGCAGCACAATAGCCTTAGTGCAACAACACCAGCTGTTGCATGGATACACACTTATAAGGTCCCAAAGGCGAGACCTATTGGCTATGCCAATGCTTGTTTTTCACTGTTTTACTGTTGCACACATATGTTGCACATTGCCTCTTAAGTTAAGCCGTCCTGCTCTACAAGAAGCTACCAGATGGCGAACACAGGTTAATTTATGGTGTGTATCTGACTTACCCTGACTAGGATTGTGGGTCCTGCTAGGACAGGGTGCATACCTCTTCCAACTAGAAACCCAATTTCTAACATTGTGATCAGCAGTGAGGACAGGGCTTGTGTTTGTGCAGTGTCATACAGTGACGTGTTGTACACTACCACTCCATATCTGGACCATACACTACCACTCCATACCAAGACCATTTCAAACTCTTTTCAATTCTCCCTAATTGGCATTTTTATTTTTTTCCTAAAACCATGTCTCTGACTGGAGGTTCTACATCTGCCCCTGCACCTGCAAAATGGCATTTGAGCTGGCCAACCTGATAGGTTATAGTGTGGCCCAGCTAATGATTTCTGCAAAGTGGTTGGCATTCCTGCTAAGGGCTCCCTCAGGAATGTGCAGCTGCAAAAGGCCTTGAAGGCCTGGGCAGAAGCCTGTGCTGCTTTGAATGAAGCATTAGAGGAGGATGAGGAGATGGTTGAGGAGAATTTCGACTAGGAAGGTCTGGTACTGCAACCTGTGGAGGAGAGGGTAAACATCCTACCTGAATTAGTCATTTCACCCTGAAAATGGAGCAATGTTTCATACATAGGCCTGTCTAGGGGAGGAGATGGAGGACGGGAGGGAGAAGAGGAAATTAAAATTGGAGCTTTACAAGTTGAAAATGGAGACGGAAACAGAGCAAAGAAAGCTGTTGAAGGAGCAAGCTCTAGAGGAGAAATGGCTGTCCATGGAGGAGAGGAGGATGGCTCATGAGATAAGTCTTAGAGAGCTGGACATTAGAGCCATGCAAGTGGAGTCCTTGAGCAGTGATGTCAGCATATCTGCAGTGTCTGCAGAAGAAGGGAGAGTTCCTATCCCAAAAGGTTTGGTACCCAGGTTTGTTGTGCGTGATGACATCGACAAAGGGTTCTCCACCTATGTGGTGGCTTTAATGGTGCACAAGGTTCCTGAGGAGTCCTGCGGAGTTTGCTTGTGGAGAGGGATATACTCTTGGAATTAGATGTAGAGGATCAAACCCGGTATACACCTTGAAGACCATACTTGTTATTAAATTTGTGTTGACCCCTGAAGAGTATAGACAGAGATTCAGGGGCAGTCACAAAATCTCTTCACAAACATGCATGGACTTCCTAAATTATGCTAGCAGGGCACAGAAAGGCTGGGTTAGGGGCAGCAATGTTGATGAATATTCTGGGCTGTAGAACTTAACTTTGATGGAGCATATGCTAGATATTTGTTTTCCAGAGCTGCACCAACATCTGCTTGATAGCAAGCTGACTCACCCCATGAATCTTGCTAAGGAGGCAGATATCTGGGTCAGCACCAGAGTGTCCAACAAGGTGTTTGGGGGAATGCCAGAAGGGTGCTCAGAGTTCCCATCAGAAGAAGGAGGGGGTAGAAAAAGGTGTTCTCTCAAGGCCCCCAAAGTAGTTCCCAAGGGAAAGGGTCTTATTCCCAATTTGACCATCAGAAAAAGAGCTTCCCTGACGAGAAACAGCCAAAGATTCCTAAATGCTATGAGTGCTTTGAGTATGGGCAGTACAAAGGGGATCCCAAGTGCCCAAATAGAGCACAACCTCTCACTGAAGGTAAGACACCATGGAAGGTGAGCATAGTACTTGAGGGGAGTTTGTCTAGTAAGTGGGGGGAGATCAGTAAGGTTACCCTAGTATCCCTGGGTGACAGAGACATGGTTCCTAAAACCCATGTGCTCTCCCATACTGCAAAGTATAGGCAGTGGGTTAACATCAATGGGCAAGGTGTTGAGGCTCTGAAGGACACAGGGGCCATCACGTCTATGGTAAGGAATTGGCTGGTTGCCCCAAAGCAAGTTATACCCAATGTATTCCACCCGGTTGAGGTGGCTGACAACTGTAAGGGTCACTACCGAGTGGTCTTGCTCCATTTGAGTGGGGGGTCTTAGGTCTTCTGAAAGTTGCTGTGAGCCCCGCCAATCCTATAGACTGTTTATTAGGGAATGAACTGTAGTGTAGTTCCTATATTCCCAATAGGCTCTGCGCATTGGAATAATATAAACAGCAGTGTAGACGTAGGACTGAGGTTGACTAGGTCTCTACTGACTATATTAGACTTAAGGTTTGCCAGCTAGCTCAGAGGTCACTAGAAACTTTTTCGAATAAACGAGGAGGAGTTTAACCTCCCTGGATAGACAAGAAGGGATTTGCTTCTGACAACCATAAAACATGACAACTTTGCTCCCTCAGAATAAGAGTGTATCTCTAGAGTCGTGTGAAAAAAATAGACCGCTATTTCACTCAGTCAAGTTTGCATACTTAGTTTCACCAGAGTGCAGAGAAAAGAGAGACAGGCGTTTTCAATAAAAGATGTTATTTATTGAGCAGTCTTCTTTCTCAGGCAAGAGAAATGAATTGCCACGATTGCAATACTCGTAGTAAAGTAAAGTGGGTACAGTAAAAGGAGGATTATAAAATAATACTGTATTGATATGGATTGATATGGTTTCTGAGCCATATGATACTTTAAAATAGATAAAATATATACATGCCTATATACATTGACTAACGTACTCAACTGGTGCTTCTAAATACGCCTACCCCGGTGTACCTGACCTAAGCCTAATACGTGGGAAGGAGTAAGTAAGTAGCAGTTTAAGTTAAGTTAGTTTTGCCAAGAATCTGACTCAAGAATTCTCTGTAAGGGTTTAGTCAGCTCCGTACCTGGGTAATAGAAAGCAGGAGGTCTGGTATCTCTCTTTCAGGACTCGATATCCCAGTAACCCGCGAAGGTATCGGGAAACACCGGAGCTGGATTTCTAGGCAGGAGAAAAGACAGCGTCTCTCTCAGTGCGTCAAAAGGGAGGGGCAGCGTCCGTGGGCTCTCGCATCAGCTGGGCTCTCGGGCAAGTAGATAGCTGCTCTGCTCCAAAACCACCACCGTGTTTTTGCTTAAGGAAACGTTGGTATATTTATACCTGAAAGGTGCCGGGTTTGACGTAAGGTTGGACATAAGACGTCAATAAAGATGTCACTAAGAACTGGCCATTCTTACAGTGCTTCACTGGAGTTCTAGGACGAAATAAAAACAAAAGCAATGGGGATTTCCCAGGTTGCTGGAGGTTTGGTTTGTTTAGAGAACTTGTTGTGCTTTCTAGGAGTCCGGGGAAGTAGCCTTGCTTAATGTGACTGCATGGGCTACGACTAAATATGGATATGATTCCTATGCCTTTATAGGGATATTATTTATTATAACCGTACAAGGGCATAAAATAGAAATATCGATTTAGGTTCCTAGACAAAAACACAATACCCACTCCACGATCTAATGTTCATCATTACTAAAACTAATAGTAAACATATAAAAGTGCATGTGTATTCCAACCCACCCCAAAATACATTTATTGCATTTGAAATGGTGCATACGAAATACGCGAAAATGATTATTGGTACTGTACGCTATTCAAGCAGTGTAATCATTCAGAAAAATAAAAAATGCATATATATATATATCAGCTGAATGATTTGCGAAATTTACACATGAAATGGCTCTTAATACAGAAAAGAAGGTCGAGACCATTCTATCACATATAAATACAGCTGTTGTAAATGTGCTAGAGGCTGAGGTAATATATTGTCTCTCGAGTTCCTAAAAATAGAAGCTCTGTTCTTTAAGAATAGTTCTACTTTAAGCAGAGGACAAGTGCCAGAAAAAAGGTAAATATTTTGGATTTTGAAAAAAAAAAATTTTGCTTTCAGGGGAATAAAATATTTCCAAATATTTTCAGTAGCTTTTGTTTATCAAAGCCGAAGGCCGAATTCAGAGTTCAGGGAACGCTGTGTGCTCATTGCTTAAAAGTTATTCTTTTTGTTCAGGGGAGAACATCATTTCAGACAGACCTTCCAAATAGTGGTCTACCGCTTCAGGTGAAAGTTCGAAAAAGTTCGAAAATGCCGCAACAGTGCAGTCTTGAGCATGATTGCTATCGTCGATGTCAGGATCAGAATGCTCACAGAAGGTCGTACCTGGGTGATGTTGCTCTCATCTCGTACTTCACTACCCCCTAATCGTAGTGGTGAAGTCTCAATGAATGCCGTCATCAGATTGGGTAGCCGCTGGGGACAACACAATGCATGAGCCGTTACAGGACTTAGCAAAGTATCTGTATCCAATGGTACTGCTGATGGTAGTGTAAGACAGACATCCAACACGCATTCTTCTCCACATAGCATACATCGAAGCATAGGTAAGATGCAATTCTGCCAGATGGGTCTGAATGAAAGAAACCAGGTCATATTCAGATCTCTTAGCCGGGCTAATCCAAGGACTTTAGTTATGCGGTCCCGATAGCGTATAGCTAGGATCGTTTCTTCCATCGTTGCTGGAGTCTTGTCTGCGACTTGGCTTGCCATATCGGAGCAGAAGTATCAAAAATAAAATTCCTGCTACGAGTCCTAAAAGGAGTGGTAGGCCGCCAAAGACAGAATGGACAAAATTGGGAAAAATGCCCAGAACTGTTTCGAAGGGTGTTAACAGTCCTGAAAAAATTGTCTTAAATATATGTGGGTTACCACTGGTATCTGACATATTTAGGATTTGGCGTAGCATTTCTGCGAAATGCACAGGGCAATTTGATGATAAAAGGGTATGTATCTCTGCCGTTGTCCTTGCAACTTGCAGATCATACGTTTCTTTTGATGACGTTAAGGGCACAGTAGTCTGTAACAGAACAGACTTCATTCTGCTTAAAGTATCAATTCGAATAGAAGAGATATTCAAAGAAGGCCAAATTGTTGCCTCCGTATCTGGAGTGCTGTTTGGTTACAATACTGCATACAGCAAGTGACCATGGAACTAACGCTTACGAGATATGCTTTCCCTGGCACCAAGCCACAACAGCTGTGGTCCACTATTAGAATATAGCTCCCGTTAGAAAGCCGTCTAAAGAATGGCTCTATTCGTGTTGCAGGTGTGCCGTGCTGGTGAGATGAAAGGTTATTTGAAGTCCCCTCACAGGCCCCATGCAAATTAATACCTTGACACAGAAGTATACCGCTTAGTGATCGTTTACAATTGTTACCACTAAGAAATACATTCTGTTCCTTTTCACTATAACATGTGTGTGTGTAAGGCAATTTCCATGATGAGTTAATGTACCCTTTACCCAACCATTCATACTGGCCCGCTGGTATATACTCTTGGCAGTATTTAAATTGGAAAGTTGTTATCGGAATTGTTATTATTCCGTGTTTTATCCATTCAATGAAAGGTCGTTCTGACATTGTCAATGGTAATCTCTCAAGTTTTTCAATGCTCAGAATCGTATAGTCTGCTCCTTTTTGTGCCAAACTGATTTGTTTATCAGTAAGGTTAAAGATAGAAAATAATGACGTTGTGTTGATTAAACGCCATGGTACATAGCCTGAACGCAGATTTTGCAACATCCAGCCAAGCTGTACAATAGAACGTAATTGGGACTGACCATGTTGTAACATTAGTAAGTCCTGCTCTATAATATCAATAGCAGATGATACAATACTGTCCAGTGAATATATTCTGGAGGACAGAGTCATTAACCCATTGTCCACAACAGAAGGTGATTTTTCCAAATTAATATGATCAATTTCTCGTATTTTTTCTGCTGTTTCAATTTGCATTACTTTCCAAGCTTCGTTGTACACAGCGTATACACCGGCTGCTATGAAACGTTTTTGACGCTGTTTGCGTGGTCCCATTATGAAATCACGCAAGTCAGCACCATCTTTAAGTAAAGTCAAGTGTTGCTTAATTTCTGCCAGTGTGGATTTTTGTAGCCATTCAAGACATAGCTTCCCTACACTGTAGGTTGTAACTATCCCTGGATGTTGTCTCTGGGAGTATCTAGGGTCTGGCCTGGTCATTTTGAACCCCTGTATTTTGTTCAGGAATCTATCATGACAGTTATTTGTGTCTGTGGGCCAGATCAACCATTTTTTCCAATCAGGATGTGTTCTGTTTTGGTTAAAAATGTGGGATACGTCTATCTCAACATCTGTAGTGCTATTACTGTCAGGTGTTGGCTTTGGAATAGACGGTTTGTTTAATCTTTAATTTTGGCTAGGCCAAGACAGGTTGTCTGTTGAATGGTGTCATTCAAGAATATAATTTGTTCTGGGATCATGCAGGCCCTAAATAATGATTCTAAACCTTGGACCTGCCAAGCTTTGGTACCCCAGATGGTTTTTGTTTCAATGTTGTTTTTTCAAAAATTAAAACCAAATGTATTCATTTTCTCATAAAATGTTTCCAAATAGATTAATTTAGTGTTTGTCAGAATTGTTTTCACCCCTGTCTTATTTAACAGTTTGAAGTAAAACGTTTCTGCATCACTTGTGTTAAACCCTGAGAAATATGGGAATTTCTCGTAAAATGTTTTCGAACTGCCTTTTGGTGGAGTTGCACAATGTTCCCATTGATTATAATTAAAAACATTTCTAGGTTGAGCAGATTTATGCAAATAGTGATGTGCAAAGTGGTTGTAGCAGTACATTTCTTCATAATTAGATGAACCCTGCAAGTAATCATGTTCAGTAAATTTTGCTGACATAACTAAATCTGACATCATATCATTAATGCGTTCAAAGTCCCAATCATCAGAGAATGTACTCGGTTTTACAAAGTCACTTAAAGAAATCTTGAACTGGTGTGGATATTTCAAGAGCTCGACCGGGCCATAGATTTCATAATCCGTTTTGTCCCAAGCTACCCCACCGGGTATTGGATTGGCTGTGACATTCACTGATAATAGTTCTCTTTTCTCTATGTGAGATGACTTGTGTGGCTTTAGGACCAAGTTGATGTTCTGACTTGCTGTGTCCATTGTACTGTATTTTCCCTCAATGAATTTTCCCAAACAAAGAACCATGATGAGCCAAAGCAGGAGGAAAAGTACACCTAACACAATCCAAAATTCAATCCATGGGGAAATCAGATAGGTTTCCTTGATTTGATGAAAGAGTTCTGTTACTTTATCTTTAAAAGTTTTTCTTGCTGGCGTTTCTTCAGGTTCGCTTGGATCTTCAGAAAAGATATCGAAAATGATGAAGTAGCCAGATGCAGTTCTGTCAATTGTTGGAATCGCTTTCGGATTTTCGTTTGCTTTTGGAATTTTCGTTGAGACATTAGTATAGTCTGAGGCTACATCATTGTAGACTGGTGTTTCTTGACGAACTGTTGCAGTTTGGGTTTCAAGAGGCACACGTTCCATGGCATTGTTGCATAGTCCTTTTTTATTCACTGCAGGTTTATCAAATGTGATTAGTCTCTCAGTTTGAACCTCTTGTATTGTAGCAAGTTTTGGTACTCTGCTATTTCTTGGGAGTCCACTGGGCCTACTACTTATTATTGGCCACATGATTGTGGTTTTACCAGGTCGATGGATACAACTCGGTTCTCCTTTTTACCAGCAAGGGGCGGTAGTACAACTGATCTTGTTCCGCTGACAGCTAAGACAGGTACTGCTTTTCTGTAAGAAGGCCCAAATTCCTTCTTCACCGCGATCTTCTCTCTGACCAGATCCCCAATCTTTGGAATCCAGACAGGCCTTGCTGGGACAGGTGGTTTATCTTCAGTGGCTGTTGGCTGCTGTTTTAACTTTACGTTGCTCAGGTCTTTTCTTGTTTCATTTAAGTCCTGTAAAATAGCCAAACGATCTTTGATATCAAAGCATTTTTCTTCTACCACTGAAGTCTGACTATCTAAGTCCTGAATATGCATTCTAGTACCGAACAATAGTTCGTACGGACTGAAACCTTTTAGAGAATTTCTTGGCAGATTATTAAGACTACGTTGGACACTTGTTAAATGTTTAACCTACCCATCACCCGAACCTAATACCCTCGCCGTTATAGATTGCATTATGTCCCGGTTTTTTCTTTCCACAATCCCATTTTCCTCAGGATGGAAGGGACAAGAGTACCGCAATGCCCATGCTGGTCATGGCCTCCTTATAAGCTCGAGAGCTAAAAGCAGGACTCTGGTCAGAATGTAGCATGCCAATTGAGTATGTGCCGATAAAGACTCGCAAATCTTTTATAACAGTTCTGGCGTCAGCCGAGCGCTGGGGCCACATCCAAATGAATCTCGTGCAGGAATCCACTGCGAACATGATATATTTATAGTTGCCATCCCTTTGTAAGGGACCACAGTGGTCCAGGTAAACGCAAGCTAATGGTTTATCTGAGATTAGAAGGGGCGTCTGTGCTGGTCTTTTCACTGTTGATACTTACATTCTTTGGCATATTTCGCATTCTAGAACATAGTTTTTAGTTGGTATTCTCATGCCCGGCCACCAATATCTCTGTTTTAATAATGATATTGTGGCGGAAACACCAGCATGTGCAGAAGCCAGCCCTTCGTGTGCCGCTGTAATTAGTCCTAACCTGTGTTCCATGTTTGGAATTGCCCTATCCCCCACTCCAGGGATTTGAGCAAAAGGAACATTATTCGCATCAGTTATGTATAAGTACTTTACTGGAAAGCCTTTTGGGAGTGATTTTCTATCATCTTTTACCAAAGCACCTACAGCTTGCATTACATCGCTGTCTATTTTTGTTTTTGACCGGGTGATAGCAGCTACGGAAGCCGTTTGCACAGCTGCCTTCGCGGCTTCATCAGCCAATGAATTCCCCGCAACGTGAACGCCATCACGTTGATGACTCAGTGTATGGATCATGTGAGTCTTTTGTAGTTCCTTCTGTAAAAGAACTACTTGTTCCCAAAGCGTTTTATGCTTGATTGTGCCACCTTTTGCATCTTTGAAACCGTTTTGAACCCAGTTCTGCAAGTAATCATTATAAGACTGGATGCAGTAATATGAATCGCAGACTATTAGGGTGGGGAATTCGCGATCGGTGTTTTCAAGCGCCATCTTAAATGCTAGTAATTCAGCTCGCTGAGCTGTACAATCTCCTAGAGATTGGGTTTTAGTGACCAGTGGTCTAAATTTTCCTTCGTGCCAACGACCTTTAACAATCGCACATGCAGCACTGTAAGCTTGTTTACCCCCAACTGCGGGTTGTGCTGACCCGTCTGTATATATTATACAGCCGTAATGTTCTAGAGGCAGAATTTCAGTCGGCAGAGGACATTCATATTCATATTGTAGAAATTCTTGTGTTTTTAAATTAGGATCAAATTCGTATACTACGTCTGTTGCAGCAAGAGAATTAACCCATTGGATCCATCTCGGATGTAGTGCTTTAGCATTTGGAATGCTTGCTTTTGTTACCGCTTCTAGGGCTGGTACTGGTGTAACGATTATTATTCGTTTACCTTTTGCTAGGGCTCTCTCTTTTGCTACAGCAGTCTGAACCGCAGTTAGAATTTTTTCAGTTGAACTGAATTTCATTTCAGCTTTTGTGTACAAATGTGATTTGTAAGCTATTGGTACCGTTTCTCCCTCATTAGAGGTCAGGTACGTGAATCTGCATCTTCCTGGGATGACTCGGATTACAAGGTTGCGTGTGTTTTCGCGAGTTTGCAATTTTGTTTTAGCTAACATGTCTGTTTGCAATGATCTCAAAATTTCTGTGTGTTTTGAGTCCAATTGATTGGTTTAAAATCAGGTTTATTAGTTCATAGAGAGGTTTAACCCTCTCTGCATAATTTAGAATGTAAGTTCTTCTGAAATTCAGGAAACCTAGTATTGATTATAAGTTCTTCAGCGTTTTAGGTGCTTGGAGTACAGAGCATTTCTCTAAGAAATTGCCTGCTAGGCTTTTGCCTTCACTTGATAATTCATATCCTAAAAACAGGACAGTTAGATGGGCAATTCGTGAATTTTTAAAGTTGAATTTGTAACCCTCAGCTGCAAACCCAAGTATTATGGTGTTTACTCTTTTCAAGTGAGTATCCAGGTCATCATCTGTGAGATAGATGTCATCGACATAAGATAATGCCTCATCATCATATATTTGTAGTAACTCTGTTACCCTTGCTGAGAATAATCCTGGGCTGTTCTTGAATTCCTGTGGGAGTCGACAGAAATTTTCTGCGACCCCATTATTGAGAAAGCAGTCAAATACCTGCTTTCAGGTGCAATATTTTGACAAAAGAATCCATTAGAGATGTCTAATGTTGTTTTGTATTTTTTGCGCACGAGGTTATTCATTAGTGCTGCACTGTGTGAGTTTTGTACTGCAAATGTTTTGCAACATGAGTTAAGGTGTCTGTTGTCCAATACTAGACGATATGAATCGTCTGGTTTGGACACAGGAAACAAAGGATTGTTCATTTGTGAGGTGCATGTTTCAATTACCCCCTGGTATTCAAGTTGATCTAAGATCTCCCTGACTTGCTTTTTAGCTTCTTGTTTAATTGGGTACTGCCTTTGTGCAGTTGGTTGACATTTTAACTGGATTTTGTGAGGAGGGGAGTCCTCATCCCATCCGACATGATTTTTGTATAATGCAGGAGCTTGGGCTACTGCCTATTTTCTTCCATATCTATATTTTTTATGAATTGAAATATGATTTGAGAAGGCAGGCACAATCATTTCTTCGCCATGAGGGCACTCCCTGACAAACTCTGGTGGCCAGTCTTTTTCAGCTAAAAGGATGTCATAGCATTTGGAGAGGTTATCCCAAAATAGACCCCTTACTTTCCTAGTCTTATCTCCCTCTATACGTAATGTTATTTCGTATATTTTATGAGGTTTGCTAACTCTGGTATCTGCAGTTTCCACTTGAATGTATTCATTCGTGTCCACTGTCTCCGGAAGATTCATCAGGATCTTGCGAGCTATGGTCACTTCTGCTGCGCTGTCTTGCATTGTCCGGGGCCATTCTACCTTTTTCAGTTGTGTCCTCAGTATCCTCGGCATGTTTAATTATTTTAATACTGGCTACCTTCTTTCTTGGAAGTTGTAATTTTTTACTTTGAGCAGGTTCCTTGTCTTTGGACTTGACGTGCTCTTCCCTGTGTTCTGACCGTCCTCTTCTTTCCGATTTCTGCGAGGAAGTCTGAAAAGATCGAGAGGGACGTGTATCAATATCTTGATATCTATCAGGTTTCTTCAAATTATCCCTATTTCTAAGGTTGTATCTTTTCTCAGAGGGCTCCCTCTGGGGAGACTTGTGTCCTTGGTCAGGAGACCTTTCTCTCCGCCGAGGAGACCATCCTCTGGACTGGAATCTTTTTTCTTTGGGAGTCGATTGTTTATTTCCATCCCAATTCTTTTTTGGAGTGTTTATATTATTTATAATAAATATCTTTTCAGGATTTTCTGTTAGTTGGGGTTTTACTGGTTTCCCACCCAAACTATCTCTTCCTAGTTCTTCATAGGATTTTTCTATGATTCTGGCAAGTTCAAATGGTTGTTCTGCTATATCTGTTTCTTTCAATTTTTGGAGGTAAGTTATATCCTCCGTTGCCAATTGAACTAACTCTCTATATGCCTTTGTTAATTCTTTTATTTTAACTAAGAGTTCTTCGCGTGACATTTTTTCAATGTCTGGATGTGGTGTGTAGCTGGCTAGAACCGGCCACGTTGCTCCTGGTCTACCTAGTGGACCGAGCCTGGTGATGTGATTGTTATGTTTTAGGGCGCCTTTAAACAGAGCAGGTGCTCTTGGTAATTTAATGGTATTTCCACCTCCTCGAAAGGGGTGTACTCTTCCGGAGGTTCCTCTATTTTGTAATAGTGGAAGTCGTGTGTGACATCGTTTGCTGCTGGAAAGTTTATCCATGAATAGAATACCTCTGTCTGCCGATATTCATGGGCCTCTATCATGAATATGACTATACCACCTCGTGATGTCAGTCCATTTTCTATAAGTTTAATAGTTATAGTTCTTCTTACGTTGACCGGAATGAGTATAACATTCGGGTCATTCTGTTGGAGAGTTGTGTCTTCCAACAACAGTTGAGACGCTGTAGCATCTCTTTCTTCGTTTCCGTCAGGCATTTTACTGACAGAAAGTCTTTTGTTGCAGATCAAGTTTCAAGGAAACAAAGATTAGGTGCACAATATTTTGGAACACTGTATCCTTCAACGTTGACTAAACCAAAAACTATACGTAGGAATCTCTTCCTACTAATTTCCGGCGGTTTTTAACCTTTTACCCACTCCAGACGTCTTTTGGAGTATTTATGGGAAAAAGGGGTCTGTGTGAAAAAGCACGACTGAGTTACTCTAACGTCTTGCGTTAGATTTATCGCCTTATCAAACGTTGGGCGCCATGTAGTGTAGTTCCTATATTCCCAATAGGCTCTGCGCATTGGAATAATATAAACAGCAGTGTAGACGTAGGACTGAGGTCGACTAGGTCTCTACTGACTATATTAGACTTAAGGTTTGCCAGCTAGCTCAGAGGTCACTAGAAACTTTCTCGAATAATCAAGGAGGAGTTTAACCTCCCTGGATAGACAAGAAGGGATTAGCTTCTGACAACCATAAAACATGACAACTTTGCTCCCTCAGAACAAGAGTGTATCTCTAGAGTCGTGTGAAAACAATAGACAGCTATTTCACTCAGTCAAGTTTGCATACTTAGTTTCACCAGAGTGCAGAGAAAAGAGAGACGGGCGTTTTCAATAAAAGATGTTATTCATTGAGCAGTCTTCTTTCTCATGCAAGAGAAATGAATTGCCACGATTGCAATACTCGTAGTAAAGTAAAGTGTGTACAGTAAAAGGAGGATTATAAAATAATACTGTAAAAGCATTGATATGGTTTCTGAGCCATATGATACTTTAAAATAGATCAAATATATACATACATATATACATTGACTAACGTACTCAACTGGTGCTTCTAAATACGCCTACCCCGGTGTACCTGACCTAAGCCTAATACGTGGGAAGGAGTAAGTAAGTAGCAGTTTAAGTTAAGTTGGTTTTGCCAAGAATCTGACTCAAGAATTCTCTGTAAGGGTTTAGTCAGCTACGTACCTGGGTAATAGAAAGCAGGAGGTCTGGTATCTCTCTTTCAGGACTCGATATCCCAGTAACCCGCGAAGGTATCGGGAAACACCGGAGCTGGATTTCTAGGCAGGAGAAAAGACAGCGTCTCTCTCAGTGCGTCAAAAGGGAGGGGCAGCGTCCGTGGGCTCTCGCATCAGCTGGGCTCTCGGGCAAGTAGATAGCTGCTCTGCTCCAAAACCACCACCGTGTTTTTGCTTAAGGAAACGTTGGTATATTTATACCTGAAAGGTGCCGGGTTTGACGTAAGGTTGGACATAAGACGTCAATAAAGATGTCACTAAGAACTGGCCATTCTTACAGTGCTTCACTGGAGTTCTAGGACGAAATAAAAACAAAAGCAAATGGGATTTCCCAGGTTGCTGGAGGTTTGGTTTGTTTAGAGAACTTGTTGTGCTTTCTAGGAGTCCGGGGAAGTAGCCTTGCTTAATGTGACTGCATGGGCTATGACTAAATATGGATATGATTCCTATGCCTTTATAGGGATATTATTTATTATAACCGTACAAGGGCATAAAATAGAAATATCGATTTAGGTTCCTAGATAAAAACACAATAGAACTTCGGCACAATACCGGGAAGGAAGTGGAGCTCAAGACTCACCTGGAAATGTTAGGGTTGCCTGAGTGCATATGTGCTACCACCGGGTCCATAGCTGCCCAGGAAGGGAGGCAAGGAAGTCTGGATACTGTCAAAATAGCACAGGCAGCTTTTGAAAGAGGGAAGGACAAGGGATGTGGGAAACATGCCCCTGAATGTCTCACATCTGAGGTGGATAGGGTGCCTGAGTAGAGCACCTGGAGCAGGTGAATCACCACATTTACTGAGAGGGAAACCTCTTGTATAGTGAGCCTAAGGTACCTGTGTATGGGCCATTGTTGGACTTGGCCCTTATGGCACGTTCACCCCTAAACATTTTGCTTTTTGAATGTGAATTGGTGGTGGTGATTTTTGGTTTCTGCGCACTTTCACTGTGTCCCAGTGGAAAGTGCGTGTGCACTCTGAGTGCGTGGAGTAAAGTTGGCCTGCCCTCCCATAGGAATGCATGGGGAATGTCTGTGTCCCTGGTAGTTCCTGATGGGTGAGGTGTGCAGGCTCGAGTTTGGTATGTGCGGACTCGTGTGATTGAATGTTGCGCAATCATGCGTGCGACGTGTATGTGTCTAGTGTGATAGTGCCACTTCTAGACATGGGTGTGCGTGTGCAGTGAGTGTGCTAGCACGTGATTGGCTGGAGCTGGCTGGTGAGCCTGGCTCCAGGAGTCTGGATGGGTCTGCCCCGGTGGTGAATGGAGAGATTAGCATGCTGATGTGAGGGAGGGGTGCACCTGGGTCCTGAATAGGGCTGGGCTGTCCCCACACAATGCTGGCTCCGCCCCCTGTGGTGCGTCTAATGTCCCTAGCCCTGCCAGTGAATAGAGTGAGGGGCTGAGCACATCAAGAGTGCTCACAAACCATCTGCGACTGGTTTTTCGCCTCACCCTGAAGCCAGACAAAGGATTTATCAGTATAAAAAGGGTCTGTGCCCCCTTACAGGTTGTTCTCTTCTTGGATTAATTGGCTGAGGGGGGCTGCTACTGGGCGCCAGGAGGACCGCCACTGTGGATTGCCGCCCTGCCTAGGAGGACCCTGTGAGCTGGCTCTGGGCCCAGCCTTGCCCCCCCCCACTTCCTACAGGACTGTGCCTGGACTTGTGTGCACCCAGCGCTTGGGAGTGCTTTTCTTTTACTCTCCTGGTCCGTGTAGCGCTTGCGAGCGCTGCAATCATCCCCCTAGCGCTTGGGAGCGCTTTTGTTCTCAGCCGGTGCCCACTCGGCATTTGCCCTGTGTATTTGCCGTTTTGTGGCCCCAGGTGAGTGCCCACCTCGCTTGATTGTTGATTTTGGGGAAGCCAGACCCTCGTGTGTCACCCTGAAGTCACCGCCGCCGGCCCAGCGAAAGCAGGGAGCAAAGCGGGCCGCCTGACTGTGGGCGGGCCCGCAAGATGGAAGCAGTGGCAGGAAACCGGAAGTAGGAGGGCGGGAGCCTACCCCGCCTCCCTCGGAAGAGTCGCGGCTACACGAGCACCAGAGCAGGCAGGAGCCTACTCTGCGCCCCGGTGCACTCGCCAAGAAGAGGGAGACGCCGCCCGTTCAGCAGCAGGTTCCCCGTGGTGTGGGGAGAGTCCCGCAGCTGCCGGCGAAGAGAAGCAGGCGACCCTCCCGAGCTAAAGGAGAAGAGCCCCGCCTCACCCGGAGAAGCCGGTGAGTGGGGCCCGGGGTTGCTTGTAATAGAGGGGGGCGTCGGGGCACATTGCCGGTGCCCGCCCCTCCAGTGTGCTCTCTCCGCGTGAGGGCAGTTTCCTCTTTTGTTCCTAGAGCGGCGCCGGTTGACAGAGGGCCGCTCCAACGAAGGGGGCATTGAGGCATTTCTTTGGAGCCCCGAGAGGCTCAGGGCTCATTTGTGTATGTCGAGTCCCCCACGAGGGATTCCAATGACGGGGGCATTCTTAAGAGCCCAGGAGAGGCTCAGATGGGCCATATTTGTTAATTCTGAGTCCCCCGAGAGGGACTCCCACGATTGAGGGGCATTTGCGAGGGTAGAGTGGCCCCGGTTGTCTGGGCCGCTCCCCCAAGGAGCCCACAGTTGTTGCAGAGCCCAAGAGGCTCAAAGGGGGCCATATTTTTTCTCTCGAGCCCACGAGGCTCCTAAGGACACGAGTGTTTGGTGGCCAGAGCCTGAGAGGTTCAGGGGTACATTGTATTTGTTTAGGGCCACGAGGCTCCAGCGTTGGCCCCATGGTCTCCTCAGCTGCCCAGCACTTAGTGGGCAGCTGCCACATTTAGGCTTGTTCTTTGGCTGCCTGCAGCCAGCCCTGACATTTGGGACACAGGGCGTTCTAAGCTCCAGAGAGGTCAGTTGGCCTGGGGACAGGTTATGTATTTATGCCTAAATGTGATTTCTGCGCAATTGCTCTTTGCTGCACCTCTGAATGTTTTTATGCGGCATGTGCTTTTCTCCTACACCGCTGAATGTATGTTTATGCATCATGTGTAAAGTGTTATGCCTATACCCCTAAATGTATGGTGATACTTAGGTGGTTGTTTTTCTCCTAGTACAGGTGTTGCTAGTGAGGTCCTGGTTCCTTGCGTAACATTCTCCTAAGGTGGTTAGGGTTGCGCAGGTGATACTTACCTGTTACTGGTTGTGTGCGCTATTTCCTATTTTTGTGCTACAGTAATTTTATATTCTATGTTCTAAGTGCTTGTTCTAAAAGTGCCTATTCCTGACGGTGGTCCATGTGGCCCTGTCTTGTACATATCCCCTGTAAATTCTGCCCGTGCCTGTTGGCACATTGTAAAGTGTGTGTTTTTATCTAATGTGTTTTGGTATATTACAAAGGCTATTTTTCATATAACCTTGTGTGGATTTTCCTTTGTGGTGGGTCTTGGGTGTTGTTGCTGGGTGCGCGCGCAAACACTTAACCTACATAGCCTCCGAGATTAGCCTTGCTGCTCGGGTCACGTTACCTAGAGGGTGAGCAGGGGTTATCTTGGCGTGTAACTCCCTTGCCCTGACTTAGAGTGGTGGTCTCTGACTGACTTTGGCGCGAGCCTTGGCCAGCCAGAAATCCCATTTCTAACAGCCATCAAGGGCCCTGGTGGTCTCCTAATGCTACAGGGCCTACTAGAGTCGGCTCATGAGATACCCTCTGGCAGCACATCTGGACCAGGACAAGGCCTTTCACAGGCCTGTTACCCGCTTTTATAGGTCCCACATGAAGATTTCCTCAGATGCTTTCTGTAGGACTTGGTTGACCTGCCAGGCTAGCCAGAAGACATGGCAGAAGCTGAAAGTTCCCCTGTTGTTAGCACCCCCTATGAGAGGGTGGGCAGTGACATTGTAAGGCCTATCGCACTCCATACAGCCTCTGAAACAGGGTTATCCATGACATAAAATACCCAGAGACCATACGTTGGAAGATTGCAACTGCCCCTGCAGTGGCTAAGCCCCTAATGGGGAATGTCACCTCAGTGGATTTCCCCAAGGAAGTGGTGTCTGACAAGGGGCACCAACTTCATGTCAGCCTAAATGAAGCTAGTGTGGAAGGAGTGTGGAGATACTTAAAAGTTCTCCATCCCTACCATCCACAAACCAATGGGCTGGTTGAAAGATTCAACAAGTTCCTCAAAGGCATAATTAAGATCTTGCCTGAGGCCCTAAGGCGTAAGTGAGATGTACTTGTGCCATGCCTTCTCTTTGCTTACAGTGAGGTATCACAGAAGAGGGTTGGATTTTGCCCCTTTGAGCTTCTGTATGGTCATCCTGTAAGGGGACCTCACAGTCTGGTGAGAGAAGGGTAGGAGGATTCTCCCAGGAAACCTCCCCAGAATGTAGTTAGCAACATTCTGGCCTTCAGTAGGCAGCTGGTCAAGTTGTGGACATAAGCCTCAGACACCTTAGAGGCCAGCCAGAAAGTGATGTTGGTATGACCAAGCACCTATCCCTGTGGATTTGCAACCTGGGCAGAAAGCATGGGTTGTAGTCCCTGTGGAGCCAAGGGCACCCCAAGACTGTTGGAATCAACCTTATGAGATATTTGAGAGGAAAGGGGAGGTTACCAACCTGGTGGACCTCAATGCCCACAGGCTGCTCCATATCAACTGTTTCAAACCACACTTTGAGAGGTCTGAAGCCACCATGCTGCTAGTGATAGGAGGAGGGGAGGAAGAGGAAAGTGAACCTCTTCCTGATCTCTTAGCCTGCAAAGAGATGGATGGGTCAGTGGTAGGTGATCTTGACTTCAGAACAGCAAAGGGATTGCCATCAGTTGCTGGGACAGATCACCTTTCTGTTTTCCCTCAATTGTGTGACTACCTCCTGTGAACCCATGATGTGGTCTCAGGAGACATACTACTTGTCAAGAATAAATCTTGCAGGCAGTCTGAAAATAAGAGGACCAGCATCAATGATTACGTTTCTAAGATGCTGTAGTTGGGGATGATTTACCCCTCCAGTAGCCCCTGGTCCCACCCTATGGTGCTGGTACCAAACACCACCCCTCCTACACGACACCAGAACTCAAGTTCTGTGTAGACTACAGGGAGCTCAATTCAGTCACCAAAACTGAGGCTCATCCCATCTCCCGGGCAGATGAGCTGATAGATTGGTTAGGGGCTGCCCAGTTTCTGAGTACCTTTGACCATATGTCAGAGTACAGAGAGATTGCCCTAACTGAAGGTGCCAAGGAGAGACCAGCCTTCTCCACTCCAGAGGCCATGTGTACTGTCCATGTGTTCAAGGCCTCTTACTTTCTGTGGAATTCATTGTAAAAAAAGATGACTCACAACATGGCATAGGGGCAGTTAGATCACAGCTAAATGATGAGGGCCTAAACCAACCTATAGCCTTCATCTCTAGGAGGTTACAAAGGTGGAGTGCTACTGTAAAGGGAATACTTTGCTGTGCTATGGGCACTGAAGAATCGACCATATCAGTTTGTGACTTACTTCCTGATATAGACAGACCACAGCCCCCTCAGGTGGCTAATGAAAATGAGGGGTGAGAATCTGAAGTTGTTGAGGTGGTCTATCTCCTTACAGGGAATGGATTTTATGGTGGAACACAGACCAGAGGTAGGCTACACCAATGCTGATGGCCTCTCCTTAATGATAAGAGCTCACATTTTTGCTGATTTATTTTTCTTGGCCTTAGGATTCTGAGCACTTTACCACTGCTAACCAGTGCTACAGTGCATGAGCTTCTTTCCTAAAATGTTGTATCTTTGACTTATCCACAATTAGCTTATTTAATTGACTTATAAGATCCTACTAAAGTGCACTAAATGTGCCCAGGGCCTGTCAATAAATGCTCCTAGTAGGCCTGAAGGACTGAATATGCCACCCACATGGATAGCTCTTTTGAGAAGTAGGTTCCTAACTTGCAGTTACCTTTTAACTCTGTGCTTTTACTGTTGAGCGCTTTTAATTTATGTTTTTTAATCTTGCATGAACTATATGACATGTGCGAGGCTCTAAAGGCTTGAATCTTACCTGAGCCTGGTCAGCCTTTCCGCAGCCCTCCGGTCCACAGCAATCGCGTTTTTCTCTATTGATTGAGTGGAGAGAGGCTGCATATTAGATCCCTGTGGTGTTCTGGGCACCATGTACAGTGGCTAGCACTCTAGTGGTTGGCCCTCCGGGGACATAAAACGACCGCGTTCGTGCCACCAGCGCCCCAAAGGCAAGCCCATTGTTGCCCATCCGTGCCTAGACGCTGCCAGCTGCTAGGAGATGCTGCCTGTTTTTCCAAAGATATCCCCCTCACACAGGTTAAGGTACTCTAGAGAGAGGTTGCTGAAGCTGGGGGATCTGTCCTCTTGTGCTGGGGCAAAGACATCCTTCGGGTGGAGGACGACATCTTTCTGGGGAAATGCCTACTGTGTGGTTGGTCTGTGGTTAAGTATCAACAAACATCTTGCCGTCTGCCCCTCTCTCCCAGGAATAATCAATGACTTAGGGAGCAGTCCTTGGGGGCAGGCAAGCAGACAAATGCAGAGCAAGTGGTTCCCTTCCAGTGCCTGTACCTCAGCGCCAGGTCTATCCCGAAGCATGCAGCAGAAATCTGGGACTTGTTAGATGACTTAAAACCAGGGGGTGATTTTCACGGCGGAATCTCAGCCATAACGTTGTGGGGCACTAACCTGCTGGACGCCTTCCTGCTCCTGGGGCCCTGACGCTGTAGGTCTCGCCGCTGCGGCGTTTCCACATCTCGCGGCTGGTGGCGGCTGGAGACTAGAGCTCCCAGAGGGCCGTGCGACCACTTCCGGCCACTTCCTGCCGCTGCGCGCCCGGAGGCGCTATTTAAACAGGACGCTCCCTCGGTGGAGCGGGGGGTGATTTTCACGGCGGAATCTCAGCCATAACGTTGTGGGGCACTAACCTGCTGGACGCCTTCCTGCTCCTGGGGCCCTGACGCTGTAGGTCTCGCCGCCGCCGCGTTTCCACATCTCGCGGCTGGTGGCGGCTGGAGACTACAGCTCCCAGAGGGCCGTGCGACCACTTCCGGCCACTTCCTGCCGCTGCGCGCCCGGAGGCGCTATTTAAACAGGACGCTCCCTCTGCGTCGCGGGACGCGCGCGGGCTGAGCCCGGGCAGAGGGCGGGCCGTCTGTGGCCGTCCGGGGACGACCAGGGACGGGACGGGCCACCCCCCTTATTTTCCACTTGTGAGTACACCCAAGTGGTATATAGTGACATTATTTTCGATTTTACATACTCATTGCTGACTGTCTCTTGATTTACCACCCACCATGTCTAAACAATCCACTTTACCTGATAACTATCTGTTGAAGGTAGTTAACAGAATAAATACGGACAGGAGGAAATCTCTTGGGAAAAGCACTTTGGAAATCTCCCCTTTGATTGAGTCACCGGATCTTAATAATGTGGATACTAATACACCCAGTGAACATGTAACAGTAATTGAGGTGGATAAGAACAGTACCGCTGTAGACACTAATGAGGTTATCAATAATGTGACTATAGCGGAAGATGATCTGTGTGACACATGTGAAGGTACCCCTCAGCAGTCAATGAGGGCCACAAGATTAATGAGAGCTTGTAGGAAAACTGTACCTAAAAGGGGAAATTATCACTCAGGCAGAAAATATAAAAAGGATTTAACTCATAAGGATAACTCAGAGGATATAGGGGCACTAATTAAAGAAAGTTGCGTCTCCATTGATCCTGACCAATTAGATTTGTTGATGGGCTCTATCGATAAGAAACTTAAAACGATCATTGATCCACTGCTTGCTAAAATAGAGGGCTTGTGCGGTGAAGTTCTAAGATTAAGGGACGCGGTTGACCATCATGCTATTACCCTGGATAAAACGGTATTAACGAGTAAAAATATAACATCACCAACTGTGGTATCTACTCAGGAAAGGGCCCAACCACGAAACATAAATAGCCCTCCTGTTATAGTTACCACCGGGAAACAACTATCCAAAGAACGACCTGTTTCGACAACCTCTGTTGTGCAGGATAAGGGTAGGCCGTCTCAGCAGCAGAGAGCAGGGTCATCAAGTATAGGACAGGTTATCCCAAATCAGGATGTAAGACCAACATTATCTTTAAATGGGGAGCAGTCTGGTCATGTGCCAGCTGTGCCAGCTATAACAGTACCAGTGGTTGCCACAGGGGGAACAAGCAGGGGCCCAGTTAGAGCTAGTAAGCGCCCTGCAGACCTCCCACCTGAATGTGTACCATACGTTGTAGTTTTAACGAATGTCCCACCTATCACACAGGCCCCTTATTCCCAAGAGTCGGCAGATTCACTTAAAAATAAAGCTATCTCTTGGCTTAGTCGACACTGTGGTTATCCAGTTGGCTACTCTGATCAGATTATCTCTATCAGAAGAGTCAACTGGATAGGTAACACCAGAAAAACCTGTGGGGGTGACTGCGTGATTATTAATTTTAAACATCCGCAACATGTTGCGACGGTCCTCCTTAGAGCGGCCTCAATCACGCAGTCAGAGACAGATGTCGTTGCAAGGCCACTGGGATATTTCTACAACCATTTAAACAGGTTGCATTCAGTAAACAGTTGGGAGGGATCTTCGAATAATAATAACTATCATTCTATTGTAAATAGACCAGGGCCACACACCCTCTGTTTTGCCCCCCAGGATGGCCCTTTTGTTACGCCTATGCATATGACGAACTCGGTCCATGGTGGGAATAGATTTATAACACATGCGTCTAATTTCCCATCAGTAAGCGATAGTGTAATGTCACCTGTTAATGGGATGTTATACCAAGTCCCAACTCAGAATAGGTTTCAGTCACTGAGTTTCCTGGACCAAAATGATTGACATAAGAGTAACCTAGTCCAGGTGAGAGATGATGCTGGAGAAATAAAAATGTCCTCAACCGAAAAGATTAATATTGTGAACATGGATTGTTTGTCTAATGGGGGCGAAGAGGAGCATTAACATAGAGCATTTTAATGTAAATAATAACGTGTCCGTATTTATTGATGATACGCCCAATGTCAGCCTAGAAAGGGTTAAGGCAACGTGTCATATTGCTAGCTGGAACATTGCTGGTTTGATGGCCAAAGAAGAAATGTTGGGATGGAAAGTTTTTATCGGCTTATTTGACATTATTTGTCTACAGGAGACATGGTGTAGAGAATATAAGGGGAGTAATGGTTTTGTCTCCTATGAGCTTCCCGCATTGGCCTCACCTCATGGGAGATCTAGAGGAGGTCTACTAGTTCTGATCTCAGTGAAGTTGCCTGTATTGATAAAAAAGTATGTAAAAGTGGGGGTTCATTCCCAAATCCTTTGGCTTGTACAAGACGAATGTAGAAATGTTCTGTTGATTAATTTCTACAATAATATATTTGATGGTACTAGGCACACAGTTATAAATGATTTACACAAAGCAGTGTGTAATTTTGTAGAGAATTTTAACGGTGTTTATGAATTTATTTTTGTGGGGGATTTTAATGTTTCAATTTGCCCCTTATCATCCCAGAATCTATGTGGTGTCTATAATCATTCAGGGGATGCTGAAGTTCATTTCCTTCATCATTTGTATGGTGAAACCCTGAATAAATTTTTGATAGATTATGACATGGAAATCATGGAAAATGTAAAGAATGATCTGGGAGAAAGCGTCCCAACTTTCAAAGGGAGGGGGGCCAATACAGTAATTGATTTTATATGCATGTCTACCAACCTAATTCATATGTGCTCAGAGGTCAAGGTGGTTGATGTAATGCTGAGTGATCATAACTGTCTAACCACTGAAGTTAAGTTCTGGAATTCTACCACCACTCCCAACTCGGGTTCAATTGTTAATATTGAACCACATTGAACTAACGGAGTTAGGTTGAGGTGGAAGGGAGACAAAGCCGAAGAAACATCTGACTTCATCATTAATAGTTGTATGACGGAAATTTCGGCAATTCTCGAACAGGGGGAGACAGAGGCTGCCAGTATCGACCACTTCGACAGAATCAATTCCATCATTAGTAAAAAGTTTACTAAAGAAGTGGGGCACGTAAATAGACAAAATAGGGGCTGGTTTGACCATGTCTGTTCCAATGCCCGGAGAGATCTTAAAGAAGCTTTAGCAGCCAAACCAAGAGACAAGTGTTTAGTGATCCAACTTAGGCAGGATTTTAAACTGGTCCTTAAATGCAGAAAGACTGAGTTGCAGCAGGAAGCGTGGGACAATCTAAGCCAAGCAGCAGAACAAAGGAACTGTAACTTGTTTTGGTCTACTGTAAATAGTCCTTTCCTCAAAGACGAGAAGGCCCCAGTGCTCACATCTAATGTGAGCATAGACTCATGGATCCAACATTTTTCGACCATATTTGATTCTGGCAATAGTATAGCCCCCCCTAGGAAACGGATGGCCTATAGTTGCACTAGATATTACAGTAGAGGAAGTTATGGTTAGTATTAGAGATAGTAAGGGAGGGAAGGCCCAAGGACCCTATGGGGTACCTATAGATGTTTATAAGACCGCCCCGGAGATTTGGGGCCCCCTATTGGCTAAGATCTTTAATGCAGCAGTCTGCTCTAAAATACCACCTACTTGGGCAGAATCAATCATAATCCCTCTCTATAAGAAGGGAGACCGGGGCGAAGCAAAAAATTACCGACCAATATCCCTACTGGACTCATCAGTAAAAGTTATGAGTCGGGTTCTATTAGCCAGATTAGAGGAATGGGCAGAGTCGAATGAGATTTTAACTAATAGTCAGTTTGGTTTCAGAAAAGGGCGTGGAACTATAGAGCAGTGCTTAAATTTAGAACTTTTGGTCGGGAAATATACCCAGGCCAAAAAAGGGTCATTGTATTTATGCTTTGCCGATTTAAGCAGTGCCTTTGATATGGTAGACCACGCCCTACTGTGGGCTACATTGATTGATATGGGAGCCCCAGACTGTATAGTGTATTTTCTAGCTCGCCTGTATGAAAAACTTAGCACTAGCGTTCGATATGGGCCAAATGGGGAATGCACAAGTAAGTTTAGGATTGGGAGAGGAATCAGGCAGGGGTGTGTTTTAGCACCCCTACTGTTTACTCTCTTCATTAATGAGGTGGATGCTGCCCTGCAAACAGTTACGGCTGACGTCCCAAGAGTTAACAGCCTTAACATCCCTGTGTTACTCTATGCGGACGACGCTGTGCTGTTGTCTAGGACTCCCCTGGGTCTTCAACGGCTGATGGACAGGTTTGTTATGTTCATCAAAAATAGGAAACTGGTGATCAATAGGTCCAAAACCTATGTGATGGAGTGCTCAGGCCGAGCTAAGACAAAAACGAAAGTCAACTCCCATTATTTTATAGAAGGTGAACAGGTTTTAAAAGTAGACAATTTCTGCTATTTGGGGATTAATTTCTCAAAAAATGGTAGCTGGGACATCGAACACAAAGCGGTTAAAACTAAGATGATTAGAAGTGCCAATGGGGTTTTCGTTTTCGCAAAGAAACTGGGAAATAGACGCATAGCAGATATGCTAAAAATTTACCAATCTAAATGCCTATCTGCGGCCCTTTATGGGGCAGGAGTTTGGGGTGTGACATCTGCCGGGTGCCTACAGATAGAGGAGAATAACTTCTTGAAAAGGCTCCTGTGTCTACCCAAATCTACCTCTAATATCCTGGTTCATAAGGAAACGGGGTCCCACTTTTTGAATGATTTAATCATGCTAAGACCCTTATTATTGTGGCAATCTGTTTGGTTGAATGAAGGCACCTCACTAAACAGAGCTATCATTGAGGAGTGCCTCACATTGGACCAGCACCTGAAGATCCCCTGGATTAAATATAACATTGAAAATTTCCAAAATGTTTTCGGATATAATGTGATCAATGATCGGTTTTGTGCATCTGATAACTCCAAATCAAATATGAAAATCATGTTTTTGAATTTCTGTATAGAGAGGCGTGCCTTGGAAGATTCAAAACTCTCTACCTGTAAATTGTACAATGGCTTGAATGAGTTTAGTGGATTTCATCCTTATCTGACACAGGTGACTAGAGTCTCACACCAGTTTGTACTCACTAGAATGAGGATGGGAACTGTACACCATCTGGTTGCGTGCCCTAATGTAAAAACACGCCCTGTGGGACCCTGTCCTTGTGATCACAAGACTGAACAGAGTACTATGCACTTTCTTTTTTCTTGCACTTTGTATAGTGAATTACGGAAAATGTATTTAAAGCCCATCTTGAAAAGATTTGGAGTAAGAACAATTACAGAATCTATGAAATTGCTTTTTAATATGCATCATCCGGACATTTGTTTTTTTACGGCTACTTTCCTACTCAAGGCTATTGGTGTTAGGAAAAGTATGTGTTTTTAAGACTGGTTTCTGTTTTAAAATATTTATTCCATCCCGCACTGGATAATTATTGTAATATGTGTATTTTTCTTTGTTTCTTTTAACTAATGAAATGATTGCTTATGTAACTGTTTGTGCTTTTATGGACATGTTGTTTATGTTCCGAATAAAGCTCTATGAAATGAAATGAAATGACTTAAAACCAGATATATGTCTTTTCACAGAAACTTCGCTGCATAACGATGCCACGTCGGCACTGGCAATAGCATTCCCCGTGGAATACTCTGTTGTCCATTTGGACAGAACAGGAAAGAGGGGCAGTGGTCTAGCTATTGCCACGTGCCCTCCTTACCACATTAAGATCCTGGATACTGTTTCCTTCCACAATTTAGAGCTGCTGATCTTTAGGGTGGAGCGAGCCCTGGTGACTGGATGGATGGGAGCCGTAACTTATCATCCTCCTTATCATCCTCCAGGAGGAAGCAAGAAAGAGTTCTGCACATCGCTATTAGAAAGGGTGGCCCTTTCACTTTGCAAACAGAAGCGTTTTTATTGGTAGGGGACTTCAACCATCATTTGGAGGTTCTATCCAATGCAGACTCTGCCAGTTTAGTCACAGCCATGGTGTCAATTGATCTCTCTTCAAGATTCCTCAGCCCCACACATGTTGCTGGCCATTTGCTGGATACTATCTTCACTAACATCCCTGAATTAGTAGTAGAACCCCCTCTAATAATGGGTTGGACTGACCATTCGGTGCTAAGTTTTTCTTGGACACTTACGAAATTGTCCCGTCATTCGCATGTCCGTAGGGTCCTTCGTATAGCATGGTGAAAGCGGACATCCTCCGCCTTTAGTCAGGTGTACACCCCCCCTTCGTTTATGAACCATGAGGATTGTGACACAGCTTTAGTAAGGCTCAAGGCTTCAATAAGAGAAACCCTTGATTCGATTGCACCGTTTAAGAGGGTAAAAATTCAGGATAGGGCAGCCCAGCCCTTTGGTACACTCTCAAGAGAGAAAAGGCCCTATGCAGGATTAAGGAAAGAAAATGAAGGAAATCACAATCTGAGCTACATAGATTACCCTATCATATCGCACACAGAGCTTATTTAAAAAGCTGCAACTCAGCCAGAAGTGCACATTTAGTCTCTCGCATCACAGAAGCCAATAATTCTTCTAAGGAACTCTTAAAGGGGCATATCAGCAACGCTTTGCAATAACTATCGCAAAGCGTGCTTAGCGCTCCTTTCCCTAACGCCCGCTATCGCAGGTTTTTATCGTGGAGAAATCGCGTTATTAGCAACGCGTATCTCCAAGGCAATAAAAATTCCTGCGATAGCGGGGAAATCGCTGTTTTGCAGGGAACATCGCTGGTTTTCCAGCGATGTTCCCTGCAAAACGTCGATAACCTCGCTGATACGACCCTGTGGTCGTATCGGTAGAATCCACCCCCTATGTTAGGGGTGGCTAAGTCAAGAATTTAGCAGATGTTAGTTTTTGGAGAAAACAGCAGTTTTCTCCCAAAATTAACGTTTGCTAAAATGCTAGGGCATCCTTGCTGATAGCGCGAAGATGCTCTATTGACGTTCTGACATGTAGTGTATGTCAGGAACGCCCACTTTGCATCTCATTAGAGATGCAAAGGTAGGCGTAGTGCAAAAGGGTGCTAACATGCGAATATGCATGTTAGCACCCTCTTGCTGATAGGGCGATGGTTTATCTCTGCCTTTCTGGCTTTTAAAGCCAAAAAAGCGGAGATAAAGCCCTTGCTGATATGCCCCTAAGATTTTTAAAGAGTTCACTAACCCTAAGACCAAAAATCCGCTACCTCCGCCCACTCAGGAGTTATGCAAGAACATAGCCAGTCATTTTATTCAAAAGATCAATATAATCTATTGCTCCTTTGGGCCTGAGGAATATAATCAAGATGGAGCCCCCGAGGATAACCCATGCCTGTCAAGCCTAGAATCCTTTCCTGTCATCACCGGTGAGCAAGTGGGATCCTTATTAATGCAAGGGAAATCTGGATCCCCACTATATCTGGTTCCGCCTGTCATTATGTCAGAACTCACCCTGGTGTTAGCAGACATGCTGGCTGAAGTCTGTAACATCTTGTTAGTGACAGCTACGTTTTCTCGCAAGTGGAAAAATGCATGCATTACAACATTAATGAAAACGGCGCTAGCAGATCCTTCTGATCTTCAAAACTATAGGCCGATCTCTCTTCTCCCTTGCTGCTCAAAGATCATGGAGACATTAATCAATGGTCATCTTTCTGGCTATCTGGAACAGAATAACCTACTGGAAGCATCCAAGTCGGGTTTTCACGCCTGGTACAGCACTGAGGCTGCATTGCTGGAAGTCACCGACACCGATGTCGCTGGATATTGGGACTCCATTAATGTTAGTTCTCCTTGATCTGTCGGCAGCCTTTGACACCATCTCTCATTGTATACTTCTGGATAGGCTCTGAGAGATTGATGTCAAAGGCATGGCCTTTAAGTGGATCCAAAGCTATTTCACTGACCGAACTCAATGTGTCCAAATGGATTCCTTTGTGTCGCAGACCACTCAGTTAGACAAGTGTGTACCACAGGCATCTACCTAAGTCCCACCCTTTTCATAATATATGTAGCCCCTTTGGCTGCAATTATCAGAAGTTCTGGGTTTGAGACTATATCGTACGCAGACGACACACAGGTGATAGTGCACATAGAGGCAGATCCTGTTGTGACCAAAATAAAGTTCAAGAACTGTATGCCTGATGAAGCCACCTGGATGAGAAAGAACGACCCCCAGCTTAATTCCATCAAAACAGAGATACTGCCGGTTGGAAAGGCTGAGGAACTGTTGACCCGAGACTGGTGGCAATCAGAGCTAGGGGAGGCCCCATCCCCTAAAGGATGTGCCAAGAATCTAGGCATCAGAATCGATAATAAGTTGGCCATGGAAGAACAGGTGAAGACGTTGTCAGGGACCTGCTTTGGAATAATGAGGATGCTTAGAAAGATCTTCCTGTGGATCCCTCTTACGACAAGGAAAACCCTTATCCAGTTGCTCTTGGTTAGTCGGATGGACTATGGCAACTCTCTGTTGGTTGGAATAAGAGAAGGCTTATTATCAAAACTGTAGGTAGTTCAGAATTTAGCTGCCCGCCTTGCCCTTAGCTAACTGGCATGGACCCCATCGGCATCTCCTACACCAACTACACTGGCTTCCTATAAAAAAAAGTTATCTTTAAGCTGCTATGTACTGTCTTTAAGGCTCTCTAGGGAACAGGTCATTCTTATCCTATGAAGAAACTTGAATTGTGCGTACCTGTGCAGCAGTAAGCTCTGCAAGCCGAGAATCCGAAAGGCAAAAGCAGGCGGTAGGGCCTTTTCTCATCTAGACCCCAGCCATTGGAACAGTCTTCTTGAGGAAATCCGGTCCTGCCCGAACCTGCCACATTTCAAGAATCTGCTTAAGACCTGGATGTTTTAAGATTGTACGGCTCATTAGGTGACCTCTACTCACGGTCACCCAATAATCCCCCTGGGGATGATTCGTTGCGCCCTACAAATGAGGGTAATATTAATAAAAATAATAAAAACATGTTTCAAACCTGCCACTGCAGAACCTGTTTGTGCAGTTTTACTGCCATGTCGACTTGGCATTTGAAACCCATTCCCAAACCTTAAACTCCCTTTTTATTACAAAAGTCACCCCTAAGGTGGGCCTTAGGTCACCCATAGGGTGGGGTGCTGTGTCATTTAAAAGTAGTACATGTACTTTTACGTTTTACATGTGGTAGTGAAAACTCCCAAATTAGTGTTTCACTACTTTGAGTCCTACTGCTATCATAGGTTAACATTGGGTATTCCTTATTACACTTCTAAATTATAATTCTTGATTTAGAAGGAGTAGATCTGTCATATTTCATATCATTGTAACTGCAGTGATAAATTCTCTTTACTGGTAAAGTTGAATTTATCAGCTCCCTTTTAAAAATGCCACTTTTTTTTTTAGAAAGATTGCTTTTATTGTGATTTTCTCCCTGTGTGCCTGCAGCCTGTCTATAATTCACATATGAGGTGGATGACAGCCGGTCTTTGTGCATTCCCCCTAGACAGCCACACATAAAGGAAATTTAGCTGTGACTGAAAGGCCACCCACATCGGGATAGGTCATCCTGACCAGGATGATAGAAAGGAGCTGACACATCTGAAAGAGCTGTGTCCTGTCACCACACAAAGGACTGCTTAACTCCTTGTAATACGTCTGGAGCCACAGCTGGGACGGAGGACCTCTGTGCACTTCAAAGCCCCTCTTTGAAGTCACCCCCATTTCAAAGGCACACATGGTTAAAAGAAGTAGGTCTGTGATCCTACCAAGACAGTTAACTACTGGCTCTGTGAAGAACTCTGACAGGAAGAAGGACTGCTGCGCTGATAATAGGACTGCCACTCTGCTGGACTGCTGTGCTGGAGGAACTGCTTTTCTGAATTGCCTCCCTGCTGCCCCCTGCCTTGCTGAGAAAGGACTGGACCCCTTTCACTTGACCCCACAGTGACTCTAATGGCATGGTGGCTTTCCTCCTTTTTTTCTGAAGTCTTAAGCAAATTAAATGACTTCTCTCTACAACCTGCAACTAGCACCTGGACTCTGCCTGCTGTGAGTCATGCTCTGTCAAGTGGTGCCAATCCAGTCCTAGACCATTAGAGGTGAGTTTAATGTGCTGCATCTTTAAAAATCCACACATCAACTGCATTGCACTGGTCAGAACCGATGCATCTCCCGCAAAGCTGACGCATCTCCAGCGATGCTGATGCATCACCGGCTGCACGGCGTTTTGCCTCCAGTTCCAGGCGCATCGTCTACAGTCTGCGTCTCAATGAGAATGCATTCCTGATTTGCACGACTAGACATTGATGCATCACCTACGAATCCTGTACTTCAGCGCCAACGCATCGCCTCCTGCTTCATGCATCTCAGCTCCATCAACGAGCAATCAAGTTACTTTACAGTGGGACCAACCTGGTTGTTTTATCTGACCCATGCTTCATAGCAGTTGGCCTGAACTTCTGGATTTACCCTGGTCAATTGTGACAAGATAGCCCTGGTTGGTGCTTTAATCTTATAAGTATAATTTTTACATTTATTCTTTAAAAATTAATAACTCCAGTTCTACTTATTGGATATCTGTTTTTTTGGTCTTATATTTTTAACATTAATATAAGCTATTTTTCTAAACTGTGTGGATTCCTTTTCTGGTGTTTTCACTATATTACTGTTTAAAGTGTTGCACAAATACTTTAAGCATTGCCGCTTAAGTTAAACCTTCCTGCTCGGTGCCAAGCTACCAGAGGGTGAACACAGGTTTATCTATACTGTGTATCGGACTTATCCTGACTAGGACTGTGCTTCCTGCTTGTGCCGGGTGCATACCTCTACCAACCACAAACCCAATTTCTAACACAGGTATACTGATTTTTATATATCCTCTTGTGGATCATGTCATGGATCATGGCAGAGAGACATCCACTCTATACTAAGTCCATCAGTGTTTACAGTTTGTGCATTGTTGTGTGTCTTCATGTGCGTCATGTGATCCCTTTGGGGATCACGACTATTGAAGTTCTTTCTATTAATAGAGTGCTTCCCACCTTCCAGGCCTTCTAATTTTTTTATACCATCCTTAGAATCATGTCATGGATTGTAGTAGGGTGTTTACATTTCCTACATTGAAGGTTTAACTTAGAAGTTTATGTCTTTGGTCATGGGAATACCCCAGATGTCATGTACTGTATTCAGAGATAAACGCATTGTAAGTCAGCTGAGGTTCTTCAGTTCTTGCAGCTGGGGTTCACTTGATGTACTGATGAGTGACTATATGCATCTTGCGTACGTGTATCTTCTCACATAATAATTGTCATGGGGGATCATTTCCATCCAAGTGATGTAGTTCCAATGACCTACACTATATGGTTTCTCAGAAGGACTTATTGCTGTTGGCAAACTGTTACTGGAAATACAGCCTTCATATTACTCCTATACTGCCTACATCCAGGATATTTACATATACTTGTCATCATGTGGAGTTGATCAGGATCCAAGGGATGCCATTGTTCAGGCAATTCTTGTGTGTTCCTAGTCTGTACACCCAACTCTGTTCTTGGTTCAGTAGGGTTTCTGAGATGTTTGAGCTTTTAGGTATTTTAACTATTGTTGTCCACCATAAGTCATTTTCACTATGCCCTGGGGAGAGAGTGAAATAACGCCGCCACCGCCGAGAGTCACTTACGTGCAGAGAAGGCTCCTGTTGCTTCAGCCGCCACCGCCAAGAGTCACGAAGGCATTTGACTCTGCGCCGCCGCTCCGGGGGACTACACCGGCAGGTCTCGCGGCGGCGCGTGCAGGGTGACGTATGACGCGCCAGAGAGCGCCAACGGGGCCAATAAAGGAGTGAGAAGCCCGGCAGAGCGGGGGAGAGAGTGAAATAATGCCGCCACCGCCGAGAGTCACTTACGTGCAGAGAAGGCTCCTGTTGCTTCAGCCGCCACCGCCAAGAGTCACGAAGGCATTTGACTCCGCGCCGCCGCTCCGGGGGACTACAGCACCCGGCAGGCCTCGCGGCGGCGCGTGCAGGGTGACGTAGGACGCGCCAGAGAGCGCCAACGGGGCCAATAAAGGAGTGAGAAGCCCGGCAGAGCGGGGGAGAGAGTGAAATAACGCCGCCACCGCCGAGAGTCACTTATGTGCAGAGAAGGCTCCTGTTGCTTCAACCGCCACCGCCAAGAGTCACGAAGGCATTTGACTCCGCGCCGCCGCTCCGGGGGACTACAGCACGCGGCAGGCCTCGCGGCGGCGCGTGCAGGGTGACGTAGGACGCGCCAGAGAGCGCCAACGGGGCCAATAAAGGAGTGAGAAGCCCCGCGTCGCGGGACGCGAGCGGGACGCCCGGACCAAGCCCGGACAAAGGGCGGGCCGTCTGAGGCCGTCCGAGGTTGGCCTAGGTTGGGTTGGGCCAGGAACTTTGCCTGATTATCCTTTTGACATCTTTGGATATAGCCCATTTGGAACGGTACTGTACTGGGTAAATCTACATTACTGTTGGGCCCTGTGTGAATCCATCTTGACCTGTGATTATTGACTTTCATAACTATGCCCGGGAAAAAGCTAACCCCTGTGAACAACACCATGGAGAACTATCTTGTCCAAGTCGTGGCAAAAATAAATAGCGACAGGAGATCGGGATTAGACTCATCTAACCTATCTCCTCTGGGCGATAAAGACACAGAGAATTCTTTTGCATTACTAAATGGTAGTACTACTGGTGTGGTACATGATTCTCCCCAAGACACAAATACTATTCAGCCCAGTGGTACAGTTGCTGATACTGAAGTCAATAGTGACAGTGAATTGGTGACTGTGATATCTCCCAACAACGTGTCCCCTAACCTTAGTGCAGCCCCTGTTCTAGCTCCGAGGGCTACTGGAGATAAAAGAAAGGTTATACAAAAACGGGGGGGTCTAAGATCTGCCAGAAATAAAGTTGCAACTCCACCAAGAAAAACTCTTGAAGATGAGGAGGATGATTTGACTAGGGAAGCTTATGTGACCCTTTCCAATGCCCAATTTAATAAACTATTGAGCATGTTGGACACAAAAATCAAAGGCATAGTTAAACCCCTGGTCAGTAAAATAGATAAACTAACCGCTGAGGTTAGTAGACTAGAAGGTTTACTAGAAAAAACTCTGGTGGAGGTAGAAAATATCCCTGAAGTCATCGTGAGTAGTATTGAGCCATTGGTGAGTAAAATACATACAGGTGAAAACAGTGGAGCTATTTCTTCTGCTGTGCCAAATCCTTTAACGGTACCACCGATTAACCCACCTGGGGATGCCTTAGGTGTGGTACCCCCTGTTCCTCCAACTAGTGATTTTAATACTGGGAAAGGGTCTTTCGAGCTTGTAGTGGAAGCTTCGCCATTAGGTCTTGTCCTTGCAAACGTCCCCCCACTAGCATCTGGCGAGGTTGAATTAAAATCTTCCCTATTAAACAAAGCTTTATCGTGGCTCACTAATAATATGGTCATCTCTCCCTGGGGAAAACAGCAATTATCGGAAGAACTTGTAAATGCTAGAAGGGTAGAGTGGATTGGTAACAGGGATAAAAGGTTTAAGGGGGATTGTGTTGTCCTTCATTTTTCAGACCCTGAGGTTTTGCAAAACATCTTGCCCAACATCTTACCTCCACAGCGGAGATCGACTTCAATTGTTCCATTGACCTTGGACTTTTTCTATCCTCGGAAAGGAAGAGGCCCGAATTCTAGTACTTTAAGAACAAAATGGAACATTGTGACCAAAAGGGGCAGTAAGGATGCTGGTTTCACTGAGTGGGGTCTCGGTTTGGAAAATAGATTCTCTGCCCTCTCTAACCTAGATGCTTGTGATTGACAACCACCTAATCCCACGCCTTTGTTACAAAATACCCTTGATGTATGTACTATGGGGGAAAATGGCCATTTAGTAGGTGCTCAAATTGAAATTCTTAATCCTGAGGTCACAGTAGGATCAGTAGGATCAATCAATGAAAACGTGAATGACAATGGTAGTGATGACATGGTGTCGAGTGGGCCTGTCTTTAGCTCTAAACCAGTTACTGCAAATGTCATTGGGAGTTTATTGTCCTGGAATGTGGCGGGGCTATGCTCCAAGATGGATTGCGGGGACTGGTTTGGGTTTGTTAGCCAGTATGATGTTTGTATTTTTCAAGAAACATGGGCCTGTGATCCTGTTTTTGCTCTGGGGTATCTAAATTTTTATGTTCCGGCCACCAAGGGCCCTAAAGGGCGACCGATGGGGGGACTTACTATATAGGTTCGCCAGTCCTTAAAGGTTGTAGTGGATAATGTAGAGCTTCACCAAAAAGATATCCAGCTTATTAGACTTACAAGTGTATCGTCCACTTCTATTGACATCTATAATATATATGCTAGAGGTGGAAATGCTGGGAAGTCTGAGGTTCTTTTGACCCTGTATAATCTTCTAGAGACATGTTCTTCTAGGAAAAACATAATAATTGCAGGCGATCTAAATCGCACATTTGAACCTCTAGATACTGGTGAGGCTTTCTTAGGTGCTGAGGAAGACAAGCAATGGGATATTCCCGCACTAGATACTACTCCTGCAACTAGATGGACTGAGGATATCCTAGGTTTAAATGCAATGTGCCTCGAACAAGGGTTAAGAGCTCTGAATGGCCGGACAAGGTCAGATAGAGTACCAGCTGTGACTTTTAACAACGGGAGAAACAAAAGCCGTATCGATTATGTTATCTGTAGTATGACTCTTTGGTCATCTGTCAGCGATATGGTTGTAGTGGAGAGGCTTGAGAGCGACCATAACCCTTTATGCGTCTCTCACAAATGGTGGTTGTCTGATGATACTGCTTTTAACCCCTGTGATGAACCTCTACCCCCGTTGATTGTACCCTCAAATGATATGCGCAGATTGAGGTGGACAAGTGTTAGGACAGATGAGTTGGTCTTAGAAAAAATAGGTGTGGCTGCAGACAAAGCTATTACGGCCCTAGATTGTGTGGCAGGGCATCCCCCGGACCAAGGCGTTACTATTAAGGTGCATGAGATCTTGTTTAATGAAATTAAATGTTATTTTTTAAAACCTGTTAATAGAAAGAGGCTACGTGTTTATAGAACTGCCAAATGGTATAACCATGATTGTAGGGTGGCACGAACCTCCCTGGGAGCCGCAATTAAAAGTAAAAATGTGGGGGCTATTCGTTTAGGCAGGAAACAATACAAAAACTGTATTGCCAAAGCAAAAAGAGATTGGGATGAAGCACATTGGAACAAATTGAAATGTGCAAGTGATAGAAAACACTCAAGATTATTTTGGCACATTGTCAAATGGGGTCAAGAAAGGATTGAAGAGGCAAGTACCAACAACGTCCCACAGGACGCTTGGGTCAAATTCTTCAGTGAACAGTATGCCAATAGGGATCAGTCTGTAAATAGTATTTGCCCTACTTACTGTTTGGCAGAAGACAATCTCTTTACGCAGAGCGAAATACAGTCCGCCCTCAAAACTGTACATAGTGGCCGTGCTCCTGGCATTGACGGGGTCCCAGCGGACGTTTTTCTAAATGGCACTGGAAGGTGGAGTAAATATATTTACCTGTTAATAAACCACATTGCCAGGGGTGCAGATATCCCGGTATCATGGCGGGGTGCTGTAATTATCCCGGTATACAAAAAGGGAGATCGTGCCCAGCCTTGCAATTACCGCCCAATCAGTTTAATTGATACTGTCCAAAAAATCGTGGGGCGTGTGATTGTAAATAGATTGTTAGATTGGGCAGAGGATCATAATATTTTATCTCCCTTCCAGGCTGGGTTCCGCAGGGCAACCAGCACTGTGGATCAAGTCTTTCGCTTTCAACTGATCCAGTGGAGGACCGTGGTGCTAGGAGGAGGCAGTCTCTATGCGGCATTTGTCGATCTGCGGGCTGCCTTCGACCTGGTACCACGGGCAAAACTGTGGGAAGTGCTCGCGGCTTTAGGGGTCCCAGGGGTTTTGTTGTCCTTGATCATGAGATTGCATGAAGGTACTTATGCTAAAATTCAATGGGGTGGGTGAATTTCCTGTTGAGCGCGGGGTTCGGCAAGGGTGCTCAATGGCACCAACACTGTTCACCCTTTTTATTAATGGTATTGCCCCCCGCATGCAATCTCAGGTAGTGGATGCTCCATCTCTCGCAGGTGTAAAAGTTCCTATTTTAATGTTCGCCGACGACACGTTAATTTTATCTAAAACCCCAAGTGGTCTGCAAAAAGCATTGGCAATATTTGATGAGTTCTGCGGGGACCACGGTTTGGAGGTGAATGCGTCCAAAACAAAACTCATGGTTTTTAATCCACACAGAAATTTTAAATCTAAAATCACCATGAGTGGACGCATTCTTGAGGTTGTAAATTAATTTACATACCTGGGGATCCTGATCTCTAACGACAACAGGTGGAACCATCATTTAAATATTGCTATATTAAGGCACAAGCAATTAGCTGGTACCATCATAAAGGAGCATAGGAAATTGTTGACCAAACCGATTAAACCACCTCTGATTATATACGAGGCAAAAGCAATTGGGTCAGCCTTGTATGGGGCTGAGCTGTGGGGGCATGAAAATCTGCATGAGCTCCAAATATCTGAGAATACTTTCCTTAGGAAACTCACAGGTACCCCACAGAGTAGCCCGTTATTGCCCCTGAGATATGAGCTTGGCAGGAGAGAAATCTCGGAAATGGGCAAACTACGACCGATCCTATACTGGCGTAGGCTCTGGACCACGCCAGAGCTCTCCCACTACGCGGATGGGTTCATTGATGTCATCAAAGCCGATCGCTTTAATAAAATTAAATGGTTCAAATCATTAAAACTTGCATTATTTGAACTAGGTCTAAATGCATTATGGTCCGATCCAGCTGGGGCATCATTTCCCACCAAGTCAACCCTAAAAAACATCTTCTGGGAACGGGTTGCTAACAGGAGTTTGCTTAGCACCAACAGTGGGTCCATGACCATCAGCTTCCTTGAGGTTAAATTGTACCCAATATATGAATTGTATTGGGATTACATAAAGAACCCTTTGGATAGGAAACTTCTTTTCCAACTAAGGGCTGGCTCTCTCCCTCTCCGTAATTTAACATCCAAATGGAGAGAAGGAGGCCAAGCTACCTGTCCAGTCTGTGGGGAAGGAAATGAAACCCTTGGTCATTTTTTGTTCTCCTGTCAAGTATATTCTGCTCCAAGGCGAGCCTGGCTGGCACCTATGTGCAGGAACTTGGGCACTAAAAGCAGTATGGTTGCATTGCGTATTGTTAGATCTACTTCTTTGACTTGGATCATAATTGCCACCGCAAAGTACTTGGGGTGGGCGTGGGTAATAAGGCAGAGATTGCTAGTAGGGTAACTACTCTCTGCCTACTTGGACAGAGACTGCTAGATTCTGTCTATTCTCTGTTTGGTTTATTTAACGTGTCATTAGGAATGTAATTTTATCGATCTAATGTACAATGATATTGTAATTAGTTTTAACGGTATTTTTAGCAATAATGAACTTTACACCTGTGAGTATGTATTTTCTGCTGTAAATTAATCTGTTTTATAATCTGTATCGTGCTTATGTCAATATGACTTTGTAATTTAATTGTCTTTTTATTATGTGTTTGTATGTCTGCTTTTATGAGTATTACTCGAATAAAGCACTTTTGAAATTGAAATTGACTATGCCCTGTATCACAAAATTGGTTTGTCATCTTAGTAGTACTGCACGGGCACCCATTGGTGCTTTGGTGTTCTATGCTTCTTAATCTTATTTTCCTTGTGGTCATACCCACGTATTTGTATTCACAGGGACACATGATAAGATAAACTATGTTTGTTGAATTGCAAGTTGTTTGATTTCCTTGATCCCATAGGTATTTAAGGCTGAGGCCAATGGGCTGCCTGTGTGAGGTATATGCACTTATTGAGCATTGCCCAAATGGGAAATGTTCCTTCACTAGAGGTGCGCCCCATAGAGTGTTCTGTTCTTGTGTGTTTGATTTTCTTGATCAGGTATAAGCAAGTAGGTCTCTCAGGCCAGTAGCCACAAGTATATATTTATTTCGGGGGCATGGTTCTGAACTATGAATAAACATTAAAGCGGTGCTCTATAGGTGCATTATTTCACAAATACTGGTTGCACTGCTAAATAACAACTCCCAGAATATTCTGGTACAAGAAAGATGGAGTTTAGTATTTCTGAACTCAGAATATAAAAAGGCATCTTTAAGAAAGATTATATTTATATTGTGTGTTTGAAAATACCACTTTTAGAAAGTAGGTATTTTATTGCTAAGCCATCCTGAGTGCCTCTGCTAGTTTTTGGATTGACTGTCTGGCTTTGGAGTGACAGGGGCTGGGGATGTGCATTCAGTGTAGATGGCCCCTGGGTGTGTGGAGGTGTGCCCTGCCTTTCCTGGACAAGGCAGGGCTGGGTTGAAAAGATCTGGGCTGTATTCAGAGTAAGGGGGAGGAGATTTTCTTGCACCTGAATGGTTCTGGTCTGCCTTACACAATGCTGTCTCCACCTTGTGCCGGGAAGCATAACCAGAGAGGACAGAACTGGTTTTGACTAAGCAAAGAGCCTTTCTGCATCAGGAGAGCAAAGAGAAATGCTGTATAAATATGTGGGCCCGGAACTTTAGAATACTTCTGGACTCAAGAGGAACCTCTGCAAAGGAGAAGAGCTGGGAAAACTGAAGGAGAAGTACTGCCCCTTTGCTGTGTGTTGTCTGGGGTTGGCCTGCAGTGGCTGTTTTTGTCATGGAGAATTGCAAGACTTTGCTGTGTATCCTGCTTTAAGAAGATCTGCAAGGGCTTGGTGTAGAGTTTGCCTCCTGTTCTGAAGTCTCAGGGATACAGATACTTCATTTCCTCTGTCCTCCTGCATTTGGAACTGCTGTTTCAGCTGCTACAGAGGGAAGTTGCAATCCCAACACCAGCAAGCGACGCCGAGACCTGCAACGAAGCCATGGGCACCGCTCATGAAGAGTTGCACCGTAGGCCCGACGCCTTCTGATGCTGTACTGTATCGACTCAGATACACCAAGGCCGCTGCCTGCACCGGGAAACAGCCTTTACTCTGAAGTTTTTACTTCAGAGTGCATTCACCACGCATTTTAAACATCGATTACACTGTTTCCTTGCTAGTCTTTACATCACAACACTATACCACACATTTTGAACACAAGGTGGCAGTTTTACACTCTAAAACATGTTAATACTGTATTTTAACATACCAAGTATTTGTTTAATACCAAATAAATAGTTCTGCATGATTCCTATTAATTAAAAAAATACCGGGATGGGGTGCAGAAGGTATGGGACAGTGGGTGGGTAAGTGTGTAATATTTTGGGTATTTTTAAACATAAAAAAATACCTGAGTATTAATGTATTATTAAAAAACATTTTAAGCAGTATACTTTCAGGACGGAGTGCGGTAGGTTAAGTGGCAGTGGGTGCGTAAGTTTGTTAATACTCAGGTATTTAAACATAAATAAATACCTGAGTATTATTATAATATATAATTTACAGATTAAGCTACTCAGGATTAAGAGGTAGTTGATTTAGGGTCAATAGGTGGGTAAAAGAAGCTGAGTATTAAGTTGATACCAAATAAATAGTGCAGCCTATTAAATAAAAAAATACTGGAACGTGGTGCAGAAGAAATAGGGGTAGCGGGTGGTTAAGTGTGTTGATACTCTGGCATTTTTAAACATAAATAAAAACTTGAATATTATTTTAATAATTTTATATAAAAAAATACCTTAAGCAGTATACTTTCAGGACGTGGTGCAGAAAGTATAGGGGCAGTGGGTGGGTAAGTGTGTTAATACTCAGGTATATTTAAAAAATACTTGAGTATTTACATAATAAGAACATTAAATTAACAGATTAAACATGATGGGGCAGATTTATGTCGGACTTGCGCCACGTTTACGCCGCCGCTGCGTCACGCAATGGTGCAGAAACGTGGCGCATCCCTGCGACCTATTTACAACGTGACGCATCTAGGCAGATGCGTCACGTTGTAAAGCCCTGCGCCACATGAAACCTGCATCAGGTTTCATGTGGGCGTTCTGTCGCAGGGTGGGCGTTCCCTCGTAGGAAAGCCCCGTAAAACTGACGCAGTGAAATCTACAAGATTTCACTGAGTCAGTTTTACGACGCTGCTGGGTCAAATCCTTATGCCTGCTTCAAGCAGGCGTAAGGAGTGACGCGCCAGGTTATGTATGGGTGGCCTCTGTACATTGCAGGAGTTGCGTCGCTACTCCAGCAACGCATCTGCCCTTCCTTGCACCATGGTGCGCTGCATTGTAAATGCGGCGCATCTGTGGTGCCGCAAGGAGGGAATTGCGTGACGCATCAGTTCTGGCGCATCCCTGCTGATTTGCAGAGATGTGCCAGAACTCATAAATCTGCCCCGATGTTTTCAGGATGGGGTGCAGGAAGTCTAGGGGCTATAGGTGGGCAAGTGTGTTAATATTCAGGTTTTAAAGAAAACTGAATATTAGTTTGAAACCAAATTAATATTTGTGCATGATGCCTGTTAATATAAATTTGAAAATGGGGAGGGATGCACAAGGTATACATATAAACTATAATATTACAAAAACAATTGCACATGGTTTATGGGTAGTACATTGGAACATTTATGACAATCTTTTGCACACCAAAAAAATGCAAATTACATTTATTTTGCAACTGGAATAATCTTATTAATCCATTTACGGAATAGAAGAACGTTATTTTAACAAAAAAGTCTTTCAATAAATAATAAAGAAACAAACCTGATGTTACTCAATTCAACTTATTTATTTAAATTTACCCCAAGATGTAAGAAGAAGAAACATGGTAACAGCAGTATATTTTCACTTTCACTTTCTATGACTGTTCAAAAATATCGTTCAGCATCTCTTTGTAGAGCAGATAGAGCACATTGGAGCCAGACGGATGGATGTATCCCAGAGAGCTACATGTGTGTAATTTGAATTTACATCCTTAAAAAATTAAGAACATTTACATTAAAGAAGGAGGGAGTTAGGCTTCGTAACGTTCTTAACTAGCATACTCCATTACTTGTACATCTGTCAATTTATAAAAAACATTACACACTGCAAACATACTGGTTCCTGATTTTGGAAAAAGATTCATATCAAGGTCACGTTTCAAGTGTTCATCAAAATTAAAACAGTATCTTTCCAACTTGTTTTTTTAAGAATCTTACTAGGTTCCAAAAGTAAATCTAAATTTAAAGTGAGAGACTTTCTTAAGAACGGACATGGTGAACCAAAAAAATGCAGACTAAGAATGTTATTGTTTCTTTAAAAACAATAGGGAAGTAATCCTATGAAAAAGGTAAGTAAAATATTAAAAATGTAAATTGTAGGCAATATTTTGAAGGTAGTCTGCAGGTACAAAAAATCTAAACTGTTCAATTTTTGCAGTTAATCTCTCTGCCATTTCTCTACTTTTCTTGGTAATACGAGGCTGCAGGCTACCTGTTGAAGGCTGTGCCTGCCTCCTTTCTTGAAAATTCAGCTCTTTTTGTAAACTTTTAAAGAAAGTATAAGTATTAGGATGACTTTTGCCAATAGCGTGATTAAAGGAGTTATGCCAACTCTCTATGGCATTATTTGTATTTGCCTCACCAGCTAAACAGGTGGAGTAGCAGTTCCAAATTTCAATAGGGAAACGAGGTTTACACCTACGTCCAGACCTGTTTAGATACCCAATCCATGTCTCTTCAAAATAGTTAAGAAGAGGGGCCAATGTCTGGTCATTTTGAGAAAAATAATCAGATTCAACCATTATAGTGTAGTACTCATCCACATACTCTGATGGGACAATACATAGAGCAGTAAGCTTTTTTTAGTTCAAAATGCATTTTACTACTCAAAAAATAGTCTCCTAATAAGGCTGATGTTTGGACCTTATGCCAATATGCTTGTGTGAAATGGAAAAAACAACCTTGAATTTGAGTTTGCGGATACAAAGATTTTTTTTTGTTTTAGCCATATGAATTTCAAAATCAATTATTATTTTTGACAAGCTTTTCTTAAGTGTTTTATCTTTTACATTGAAAGAAATTCATTGTATATAAAAGCCTGTTTATCGGGAAGTAATGCATACATAAGTGGTAGAGTGGTATTGTTAGTACTAGCTTGAATTGTGTATATTTGTGCAAATGGAAGAGCTGTACTTTTGAAAGTCCCATCCATTGCCCAGATTTTTCAGTTCTCAAGGGTAACCAAGTTGTGAGGAGTAGAGAATATTAATAACCTTTTTTCAGCCTTTTCATTATCATACAACAGAAATTGTTCATTGGAATTTTTTGTTGTTAATTCTAACGGAATAAGTAGGTCAGAAAAGGTTCGACAAGGGCGGAGATGTGGATTACTAGCCTGCTATTTTCGCAGTATCATTCTTCGCAAATTAGGAATGGCAGGCATGCTGCATGCAACATTGGGTTGTATATTTTGAGAGACCTCCCTCTTTTATTTATTGAATTTTTTGCCTCACTTCAATTTCTGTTACAGAGGAAGGTTTGTTATGCTCAGTTATTTTTAACAAAAGGTCACCTAGTGTAACTGCTCTGCCTCTGCAACGTGCTGCAAAGTACTCCGCACACTTCCAGTGTTTCCGTGGCACAGTTTCTCTTTCTTTGCAATAAAGGTACCCTTGAAATGTAACCAATCTATTGCAATGTCTGGATAGAATATAGGCTGCCTCTCGTGATCGATCCATAACGAGAAAACCTGAAAAGAAAAAACAAAGGTGAGTGAGGCTAACATCAGAAAATCTACAATAAAGCATACTTTCAAACAACTGTCCAGGAGTTTGCACTGTCTTGGGGTTGGAAATGAAAATCTTCCACAAAGCCCACTGTCCTGCACCTGCCCAGGGGTTTTGCTCTGACTTGGGGTTGGAATGATAAATCTGCCCCAGAGCTCACTGTTCTACGCCTGCCCAGGGGTTTGCACTGTCTTGGGGATGGGATGGTGAATTTGCCCCGGAGCCCACTATCCTGTGCCTGCCTGGGGTTTGAACTGACCCGGGGTTGGAATAGTAAATCTGCCCCAGAGCCCATTGTCCTACGCCTGTCCAGGGGTTTGCACTGTCTTGGGATTGAAATAGTAACTCTGCCCCAGAGCACACTTTCCTACGCCTGCCCTGGGGTTTGTACTGTCTTGGGGCTTGAATAGTAAATCTGCCCAAGAGCACACTTTCCTATGCCTGCCCAGGTGTTTGCACTGACTTGGGGTTGGAATAGTAAATCTGCCCCAGAGCCCACTGTCCTACACCAGCCCGGGGATATGCACAGGCTTGGGGTTGGAATAGTAAATCTTCCCCAGAGCCACTGCTCTGCGCCTGCCCAGGGGTTTGCCCTGAGCTGGGGTTGGAATAGTAAATCTGCCCCAGATCCCACTCTCCAGCACCCGTCCAGGGGTGTGCACTGTCTTGGGTTGGAATTGAACATTTTACCCAGAGCCCACTGTCCTGCGCCTGCACAGGGGTTTGCACTGTCTTAGTATTGCAATAGTAAATCTGCCCCAGATCCCACTGTCCTGAGCCTGCCCAGGGGTTTGCACTGAGCTGGGGTTGGAATAGTAAATCTGCCCCAGAGCTCACTGTCCTGCCCCTGTCCAGGGGTTTGCACTGTCTTGGGGTTGGAATAGTTAATCTGCCCCAGAGCACTCAATTAGAATATTACTTACAAAACTTTAACACGTAAATGTTGAAAAAAGATATTTGGTTCTCACAATGTCTTCTCCCCCAATAAAAACATAACCTGGAAATTAAAGATTTCCTTACTTTTTAAAACTAAATATACGTTTTCTAATTAACCAAAATAGGATTCACGCATATTTAGTAATGATTTCTTTAAAATATTTAGTTTGGACACAAGGTGGAACTGCTAGGCTGTGACTAAAACACCAGTCCTTCACAGCACGTTCAAACACCTCAGTGAGTTGCTTTGGAATGCACACAAAATGGTGGAGAGCCGACTTCATATGTGTATTTGTCATACAACCAAATTTTCAACTAAAATATGTTCTGAAAATGTTTAATTTTCGTTTTTTAATACATGACTGAACCTTTTTTTAATATAATCATATTATACATCTCAATTTCACTAGACTGTGCCTCTCATATATCGGCATCTGCCATCTGGGACGTAGATTTTTAAAAAGAATACTAAAACATGACTTCCTAAAGACAAATTCCAATTCTATATGCAGCGTAAATAAATGCTTTGCATACTACAGTTAAACAATAAATAAAAAAACATACTAAGTAATGGTATGTGTATAGTAGACGTTTCCGTTATAGTTGTTTGCGTGGTGAAGGCATTTTGCATTATAGACAATGCAATTTCGGAATAACTGTCTGTGTGGTAAAAAACGCAATATAAAGCCAAGCGTGGTAAAACCACACAATGTAATGACATACATCCCCTGCACCGGAGCCAAGGGCACCACTCATTACGCTCAAGTTGCACTGCCCCGACTCGCACAGCAGCCCTGACCTCATCAATGGCGGTGCTTCATCACAGCGGAGTAGATACTAGACGTGGGTGACTTCCTGGACCCACCGACACCGCACCATCGTAAGGAACTGAAACCTCACCTCCCCGGTGACATCACCTCCACAGCAACAGTAAGAAACTGATGCTTCACCTCCCCTGCAGTGCAGTAAGGAACCGAGGTCTCACCTCCCCTGTGGTCGTAAGGACCCAATGTCGCCCGGCGCAAATGAAGCATCACCTACCCGATGCTATGCACCATCTTTGCTTTCATCGTTTGCCAAGGTATTGTTCTTCGGGGGTCTGGGTGGCTCTGGGCCCAATGCCACATACCTCGCGGTCCACGGCATACTTTGGATTTTCATCAGTCACGACGTTGTAATAGCTCCTGGTAAAGTTATTTGTTGCTACAATCTTTATGTGTGAATAACCTATTTTTGAGGATATCATGGTATATCTATTGTGGTTCTTTATCGTTTTGGTCTTGTTTGGTTTAGATAAAGATTACTTATTTTTCTAAACTGGTGTGGTGTCCATTTGTAGTGTTTTCACTGTTTTACTGTATGTGTGCCCAAATCTTTACACACTGCCTCTGAGATAAGCCTGTCTGCTCGTGGTAAGCTACCAAGGGGGTGAGCAGAAGTTGTCTAAGGGAGTAACTCCCTTATCCTGGCTAGATGCAAGGGTCCCTACTAGGACAAAGTTGCAAAACATTGCCAAAAAGAGACTCCCATTTCTAACACTATGTATTCTATTAATTTTTATAATAATAACGTTATGATCTTACTGAACACTTACGGCCGGATTTTTATCTCAGCATACAGGTTACTCCATCACAACAACTACGGATATCCCGTCCACCGAAATATCAATCCCATAGTATATAATGGGACTGATATTCCTGCGGATGGGATATCCGTCACCATTTTGACAGAGTAACCCTTCCTTCAAGCTCTAAATCAGGACCCAAGTTTCCTATACTGTTTGAATGTATTGATTCTATGAATCAAAGCACAGCATTAAGGGCCAGGAGATGCACCTTATTCTTGCAGGTGATTTTAACACTAGACTGGGTCATTGTTCCATGATGGAGGACTCAGACCGTTCCCTAGACTGTAATGATCAGAAAGGTATGGAATTAGGGGGCTAGATAGCATCCCATGATGTGTGTAACATCATGATACAAATGGAACCAGCGGAAACTTGCTTCCCACTTTCAGAAGTAGGGGCTCCACCTCATAAATGCCTATATCTTTATCACCTAAGGCCTAATTAATTTCTTAGACCACTGAGCTATGTTTGCGTAACATTTAGATGATTATAATCCTTTAGAAGTAGCACTATCATTGCCCATAACTAAGGCAAAGAATGTAACAACTTGATCAGCAGGCCTCAACCTTCATCTGATGTCCTAAAGCTGATGTGGAAACTCCAGAATCCCACCCAATTTTTTGATTCTCTAATAAAGGATAACATGGAGGTGTTTCAGACTGCCTATAGATGGAGAGAGGGAGGGACTCAGTTGTTCACCTGTTTGCTGATCGCTGTAATCACACTAAAAAGCTATTTACAAACCTATCAGGAACATCTGTGTAACATCTAGATGATTTAATAATGACTGTTATTCTGCTAACATGCAGTTACATGTAGCCCTCAATGCCAGCACCAGAGACACAATTGAAGTAGCTGCTCTGCACAAATTATATAAAGCAGCTGTCACAAAAAGTCGGACTCAGATCATTACTCAGCATTGTGAAAAGTTAGTCCTAGCAGATTATACCAAAGATTCAAAGACTTTCTGGGCAACAGTAACCACTACACAAACTCTAAGCAGTTCTGTGTCTTTGATTAGATATCAATTTCAAATGCAGGCTTGATAGCTCATTTTTCTAGAATTTACTCCGCTAATCTTCCTGCGGAGGAGTCTTTTTACCTCACAAAACCTAGTTGCATTTGTTATTTTCGCTATGCAAGGTTTATTCAGCAGAGCACTAGTGGGAAGGCACCTGGTACTGACAGAGTCCCACCAGATTTGGTCAAGTGTAATCTAGATCTCTGAAAGCCATTATTAATGGTCGTTTTTGATAGTCTTGCTCATTTATCTTTACCTTGTTCATGATCCACTTTGATTACTAGCCCGATATTTGAAAAAGGTAACACCTCTGATCCTAGTTGTTACTGCCCTATTTCACTCATTGGCACCTGTGTTAAAATGTTAGGGACAGTTACCTACAACAGGATTTGTGATTGGGTCACATAGAAACTTATCCTTCACAGCTGTCAATATGGTTTTAGGATTTCACAGATTTTTCTACAGCCTTTGACTAACCATTCTAAGCTATGGACGTTTCTGTTTAGACAGAATATCGAAAATATAAATGTATATATTGTGATACAAAAATACAGTGTTAAGAATATTAGGACCCAACAATATCATCTGCAGGAATATCAAAGGTAAAAATATAGGGTCTGATTACGATGTTGGGTGGAAAGCCTCCGATCAGCTGTCGGAGTCTTTCTGCCTGACATTTTTGGTTTTATTGCAACCGCAGTATTATGTTGACGACCGTAGGAGGGAAACCTGAAGGGGGATCCCTCTGCCCTTTGAATTAATGGCGGCACAGCTAGCCTTGGCTCTGCCATTGGAATTATGATGGCACTTTCCAACAGCCTTTCCATGTCGGCCTTTCCGACAAGGAAAGGCTTCTGGAAAGGGACTCTGGGGGCCCCTAGTAGGCCCCCCTTTCCCCCTGACCCTCCGCTACAGGGCCAGGGGGGGCACCAATGGTCCCCTCCTAAACATCCCTGCACCATGTGTCAGGCACCGCATTGTGCCTGCCTAACAATGCAGGGATGTTTAAAAACATAAATTTTTCAATGGGAGCTTGTGCTGCAGGATTTTTCCACCCGCCGAACTCGCTGCTAATGGAAAATGGATGTTTCGGGCCCCCCATAGGGCGGTCACATTCAAATTGTGCGGTCATGTGTATGGTCGGGCAGATACAATCGGCAAATGCAAATGCGTCCGCCCAACATCATAATCAGCCCCATAGTTTTTCTTGTTGCTTTTAATATCGTTGTAAAAAGTATTGATGGTGAAAATATCATTGTATGTAATTCGTTTGTAAGCATTAGTCAGTATGTAATGTGTTGTACTGTGTTTGATTGTATGTTTTTTCAATTATTTATTTTTTTGTAAGCTATATTGTTATGGAAATGTTTAAGTTTGTAGTTTTAATTGTAGTAATGTATATAATTATTATTATTAGTATTCGTTTTTTGTAGCAGAATATTTGGTTTTATCGGGAAAGAGTTACATTTACATTTTAATACATAAGATAAATGTTTTAATGACCTTCATATTAATATTTTAGAATTTTTAAATACATTTTATCCTATTAATATTTTAAACAATTTCAATTTGATGACAGTTAAGACATATGTTAAAGGTATGATATATAGTTTTAAAACATATATATAAATATTATCATATATTGAAAATATTTACTTTTATTTTAAAATAAGTAGAATATTTAGACGTTTTATATTAAAATAATACATTTAAAAACAATTACAATTTTGTAATTTTTAAAAAAAAACAATCATTTTTAAATGTAAGTAAAAATATTACATTTATACAATGTTTTAAAATTTGTTATTGTTGATCACGTTTTGTTTATTAAATATTTTTCTTTAAATGTTAACACCTATTTTAAACATGTTTTACTTGTGAATAGTAATTAAAATAGTAATTACATGATTTAAAATTTAAATATGAATATAAAGGCTTTTAGTTAAATTAGGATGTTCTTAGATACTATTTTGCTCAATGTTATACTACAGAAAAAATGTGACAATGTGTAGTATTGATTGTCTTGGTAATATTTTTATTTTATAATATGTTATGTAAAATGTTTTATTTCAAAGTAGATATTATACATTTTAACAGTTTAGTGTCCAAAACCTTTTCCCAGTATGGTTAGATTGGTGTAGGAATAGTAAATGTTACCCCTTTAGTGTCCAACACCTTCAATAAATTGGTTTAGATTGGAGTTGGAATTGTAGATGCATCCACCCATTAGTATCTAACGACTTCCACATTGTTGTTTAGATTGGAGTGGGAATATTAAGTGTCACCCTTTAGTTTCCAACATCTTCCCTAATATGGTTTAGATTGAAGTGGGCATTGTAAATGACACCCCTTTACTGCCCTATGCCTTCAGAAATATGGTTTAGATTTGAGTGGTATAATAAATTATGGGTGGGCGTCCGAATCGGCTACGCCCACGGAGTAGGCGTAGTGTTGCCTTCTACGCATTTTGCGTAGACAGCGTAGCCGGCAACACTACGCCCACTCCGTGAGCGTAGCCGAGTCGGCCGCCACCCGCCTCCCTCCCGCCCTCCACTAGATACTTTATTTAAACATTTGCACGGATAAAAACAAGTTAAAAGCACTTACCTTGTCCGGGGCTCGTCCGGGTCTTCATCTTTGAATAGCGTCCTTTGCCTGGATACCAATGCGCATGCGCGGGCGGCCGCGCATGCGCATTTCTCGGGAGAAATCCCAGGGTTATAATAAATGTCACCACTATAGTATTCAACACCTTCCGCATATTGGTTTGGATTAGAGTGAGAATAGTACATTTTACCCCTTTAGTATTTACACCTTCTCCAATATGGTTAGATTGGAGTGGGAATAGTAAATGTCACCCCTTTAATGTGCAACACCTTCCTCAAATTAGTTTGGATTGGAGTGGGAATAGTAAATTTTGCCACTTTAGTAGCCAACCGCTTCCTTGAATTTGTTTAAATTGGATTGAGAATAGTAAATGTAACCTCCTTAGTGTCCAAGATCTTCCGCAAAGCACTTTAGATTGGAGTGGGAACAGTAAATGGCATCCCTTTAGTGTACAATGCCGTTCCCATATGATTTAGATTGGAGTGGGAATAGTAAATGTTAGCACTTTAGTTCCTAACACTTTCCCCACAATGGTTAGGATTGAAGTCGGAGTAGTAAATGTGAGCCCTTTAGTGTCCACCACGTTCCCCAAACTGGTTTAAACTGGAGAGGGAATAGGAAATTTAGCCACTCTAGTGTCCCAAAACCTTCTCCAAATTGGTTTAGATTGGAGTGGGAATAGTAAATGTCATCCATACAGTGTCCATGCTGCAACAAGGAAAAAGATCACCTCATTTCCTAGGTGTGGTCTTAACCTGTTGCGGTAATCCTTGTATGTCACTTAGTCATAGGAGTTCGAGGCCTCGCCTTGCCTGGCAACGGCTCAGGAAACAAGGGAAGCCACGCTCTCTCCGTCGGTACTTCTCTGCCGGCTTCGGAGCCGGTTGGGAAGCCGGCAGAGAAGTACCGACAGAGAGAGCGGTGCTTCCCTCGTTCCCAGAGCCGTTGCCAGGCGAGGTGAGGCCTCAAACTCCTATTACTAGGTGACATACAAGCATTACCGCAACAGGTTAAGACCACACCTAGGAAATCAGGTGATCTTTTTCCTTGTCACAGCATGACACTCATGTGGTCACTATTTTATTCTTTCCATTTTTTCACTATTGTATTGCAGTAGCATAATGTATATCTAGGTCCTGATGAAGGCAATGGACACACTAGTCCAATATTATTGCTGAAACATGTCGACCACTTTATCCATTCAGGTAGTTATTTGTTAAGACTACCTTTGCTGCTCTTTTAACGTTGGGGGAGCGAGCAGAACACAGAATAAAATTTCATCTTTGCTCCCTCACCCAATTTTATTTCTATCTTCACCATTATTCACTATCTTTTTCACATGCACTGCAAATCAGTCACACATTCATTCACTAAACAGTACCATCTATACTGAGACCACACTGGTCACTACCAGGTTCCTTGGAGGTTATAAGATCTGACCTTCCATGCTTTCCGGTAACTTTCCAAGTGATTGGTCTACAAGGAATCCCAAATGATGAAGGGCGGTTCCGTGTGGTGACTGATGGGTATCACTTTATATCACATCGAGATTAGGGTGCCTTTCAGCATTTTTTGCTTTGGATTTAGTTTTAGTTAGGATGTTATAGGCGAAACAGGTTTAATGTGCCACACATAGACTCTCACTTTTAGACCCATTGACACTTTTGTGTTTTATATTAATTCCACTGCACCAGCAAAACAGGGACATGTTTTAAATTCTAACCAACCAAATATCAAACTCTCTCGCACGTGGAGGGGGATATAAGGGTTATGTACATAGAGATCACAGGTGCCCTTATGATAATTACCAACTCATACCCATAAGCCTGGTTAAGGGATCAGACACATTGAAAGGTAGCAACAGCTCAATATACAGTCCCAGTACTTTAAATCATTAGAGGCTGAAGTTCAAATCTGTTGTGTAGAACATTGATCATAAAATCAGTGCCATCCATTCTCTTGAATTTAAGCCCTTGCTAACTGACACCCCCACATCTATTGATATTAATTTTCTTGAGAATGAACCAACTGAAATCATTAAAGTCATGGTTGGCTTTGGAAAAAGTGGTCAGTGAGGGGGGAGTTCTCTTTTTAGTCCTAAGTGCTGATTTATGTTCAAGCCATCTAAGTCTCAGTTCACGGCTGGTCTTCCCCACGTAGCCAAGGTCACATGGACAGATGAGGAGATAAACTAGGTTCTTGCTATGAAAATTATTCAGTTTATTGGCAGTAATTGTTGTTCCATTGAATTCTAATATTTTGGTCACTATACAGTGTTCACAAATAGACCAACTACCACACTTGAAGTTCCCCTCAGTTCTTGTGTTGTCCAATGTGGTCTGTATGCTAACCTCTGTATGCCTATAGGTATTAACCAGGGAATTGCGTATATTTCTATTGCATCTAAACACAAATAGGGGTTTCTCTAATTGATGCTCTTACCCATCAATAATGATTCTCCAGTTCCTGTTCACAATATTTTTTATCTGGTTGCTCATACCGGAAAGTTGCCTTACAAAAACTATTCTCTCAGTGTTTTTATTCCTGGTCCTATTCCTGGTCATATCTAGCATATAATCTCGATCATAATACATTGCTAATTTAAAAGAATGTTTGATACATTTTTTAGGGTATCCTCTATCTTTAAGTTTCTTCCTAGGGATATCTGAATGAGCGTAAAAGTCCTCGACTGTGGAACAAGTCCTGCGGAGCCGCAGAAATTCCCCAAAGGGAATGTTATCCCTCTGTGACTTCGGGTGGTTACTAGCATAGTGGAGTAGTGTGTTTTTATCAGTTGGTTTGGTGTACAACTCAACTTCTAATTTACCCTCACTATTTGTGATGCAAATATCTAGAAAATGTTTTCTTGTGTCACTCCATTGTGCTGTAAACCTTTAGTTTGGGTCTCCTAAATTCAATCATTCTATGAATTCACCCAAGGATTCACTGGCACCGTCCCAGGTAAAAATAATGTCATCAATGAAACGGTTACAAACCAACAAAGACGGCCATGTTAAATGACTGTCTGACACAGTAGTGTCTGCCACCTCAAACGTTTGTCTAGAAAATCTTCACACACCAACCTGGTTGGTGTCAAGCTTCATCATTGGGTCCCAGCTGAGTAGCCAAATGCTACTCAGCTGTGCTGCAACACCTGATTACAGTGGAGCGGGTTTTTGAGGTGTCTTCCCTATGACAATATCTACTGTTACACAAAAACTGTAGTATGCTCAAGGACTTCAAAGACCAGGCACAAGTACTGACCACAAAACTCAAAAATCGTAGCTATCCAGATAACATTGCAAAAAAAGCAAAGAAAGGTGCATGCAATCATAATCGTGATGTACTATTAGAACCTAAAACAAAAAGAGAAACCTCTGGCCCATTGATGTGCGTGACGACCTATAACCCTGCATAAAATTAAGTGGCCAAAATTGTGCAGAAACATTGGAACCTACAATGGGAAAATACATTATTTTCCTATAAAAAAGGAAAAAGCCTGAAGGAAAGTCTGGTACACACAAGACCCCAGCTACAAATCCGACAAGAGAGCACAATCCTGAACGCATGGGACTTACTGAGAATAACAGGACACTACCCGTGCGGTGATTGTAGTGTGTGTCATCTAACACAACCAACAAAGACACTCAATCTAGAACCAGGCAAAACCTGGGAAATACCACAGACATACAAACTGCAATTCTACAAATGCAATATATCTCATAGCCTGCCCTTATGAGTTGAGAACAAGAATCTGCGAACAAAGAAGCAACATCCGTTGCAAGCGCAACATATCTCGCATGACTAATAATTTTCTAGGAATGGGGACACACCACTAATGACATGCAATGGGTAGTGATCAAGTAACTGGACCATAACACCAATAACATTCAACAACAGTTTCTGGACAAAGAGCAAAGATGGGTATATCGGATGTCCACCCATATCCAAGGGCTGAATGACAACATACCCTGGAACAGTCTCAACCCCTGAAACATTTGGAGAGCCACATTTTGAAATCACAAACTGCCATATTTTGCACTTGACAACTTGACTATTCCGGCAGACTGCCCCGTAACGTACTCCTCGCACTGCCCTTGCGAATAATGCGGGTGTCCTTTGTAATCAGATTATTTATGTAAGTAAGATCACCTCCTTTCAAATGTGATTTGTCTTCACACAAGCGCAATTCACATAAGCGCCATTCACCAACCGCCATTAGCGGGACAACTATAGCAAGGTTTAGTGCTCTAGACATTAGACAGTGGGCATTGCATCACACGTTACGAATGTGATGACGTGCACGCCTATTCCGGCAATCCTTTCACAGTCTACCGGAACCTTCTTAACACCTTGGCTGCTCACGATATTCCTCCCCTCTGCTGGGAGTCAATAGCACACAAGCACTGTGCCTCATGACGAGCTGAGCTCGTCATGAGCACCGAAGGGGTTAAACAAGCCCTTGCTCTCCCAATTCCTACCAACCTGATCCTGAGGACACCACAATAGGTCAAACAGCGGGAGAGACCTCTTCACCAAGTAAGATCGAACGATGTCTGGGCACAGTCAGCTTTTTGCAAGCTTCGGCGGTGAACCTGTTTTTTTCAATGTCTGCCTTGCCAAAACTTTATCGTACAGATGCAGGCCAGGATGTCGACGCTGACCCTCTCATCCATTTTTTATCCCTTTCTTTGTTCTAGTATGTTACTTAAAAGGCTCCCCCCTCCTAGGACCAGATGCGTGAGTCAATCATATGATTAGTATAAATATTGAGTCACTGTATAATATACTATTACAATATCACGGTGCATTTTAGCCGGCTACACTCTGTTTATTAAAACCGCCGTTAATGATGACTACCACTTATAGCTCATTCACTGCCACTGTTCACAACGAACAATAATGCATAGTATAAGGCACCGAAAAGCGCGCTGTGGTATGTACTTATGTTATTGCTCAATTTACTTTATTGAATCTACCTAGCCAATGTTTAACATTCATGCTGGCAGCTCTAGAATGTAGAATATATTTGGTGCCTAGCTTCTGGGTCTTCTGGTCAGTTGCTGCTGCGTATGCTGTGGTTAGGACGCTACTACATTTGTTCCTGAATGATGAAGAACATCTTCTCTACATCCTGTCTACTGGTACTTCTTCACACTGGTGACGATAAGAAGTGGAAGGATGGACCACCCACCCAAGAACTAAGAAGAAACTCTACACCTCGCCAGATGTCTCTTCCACCTCATGTAACTCTTTTCCAGTCAAGCGTCTTAACACAGATAAGTTCAGTTCACTGAACTCTAAGGTACTGTGCCCTGCTTTAAATCCGCCGCCTGTCTATTCATTAAGCGCTTCATAATAACTTTGATTGTCCCTATGTCGAGGACAAATTATTATTTTTTTAATTTGAGGCTTCCGCTTTGCCAAGATATACGCGCTTTGCTAAGATATGCGCGCTACTTTTTGTTAGTCATCTTCGTTTCAATTTTTCCCTGATCGAAATTGACATTATAAGCTCCTTGGCAACTCGCGCACTTGCAACGGCGCGCTATCCTGCTTCTGCGCCTTTTGACAATCCATCGCGCGCAGCTCTTAATTTGCCTCTTGAACCTCTCCTTCTCTACACGCTGTCTTGCCTTCACTTCATCCTCGATGACGCAACACAGACACTGCGCATCACGACGTTGGTCTTCATAGCAACACAGAAGCGCTGTTGCTGTTGCAACGTCTCCTTGACAACTTCTAGACGCGTCCTCCGTCATAAAGATTCATCTCCAGGGCAACACGGCAGTGCGCACTTGAAAAGCGCTTCAGCTTGTTTGTTTGTATCACACTGATAAGCACAGCATTTCATAATTTTTGTACAGCTTGTTCGTTGCATCGTGCTGACAAGCACAGCATTTCAATATTTTCTCTACAGCTTGTTGGTTGCATCGCGCTGACAAGCACAGCATTTCATCATTTCTCTGCAGCTTGTCGGTACTATCGCGCTGACAAGCACAGCATGTCATTGCTTGATATTGCTTATTAGCCTATTAACGCCATACGCTGATACGCAGAGCAACTCCTGTTTAATCTGTGCATCACACAATTTCATTATGCACTGATGCACACAGCCACTTCATACCTTCAAGTTACAAGTGTGTCCACAACGTTAATCCACACTGATGCACACAGTTAGATTATTCTTATGTGCTGAAATTTACAAGTTACAAGTGTGCTTGCAACGCTGATGCACACAGCTGATTTATTTTGCATGCTAGCTCACAAATTTGACAACGTTATACACTGATATACACAGCAATCTCTTCTCTACTAGTGTATCATTCTTCAACTTTACTACTCACTGATGCACACAGCTACTTTGTTGTACTTACTGAAACCGGTATTATAAAGTGTGCTCATTATGCTGATGCACACAGCTGGAACAGCAAACTAATATATTCTTGTGACATTTTATCATTACTGTACACTCTTCCTCCTTGAAATGTGTCTTATTAAAACATTAAAAAAAAAGAACAGAGGGGGAAAACAGCTAATGTACTCACATATTCATTCAACATGCAAAATGTAACATCGCCACCCTTCTTTCTTTCAAATCCTGGCAACCCACCTTTACAGTGGTCGAAATGGAAAAAAGTCTTCTTGAATTATGCAAGAGTCTGCGGTGTTTCTTTAAGTGCAGAGAGGAAATCTGCTCTACTTTCACATTGTCTGGGGTCTGAATGCCAAGACGTGTTTGAACACCTTCCCGACTTGAACGATACAGCATGCGACAACCTTAACAAGTTTGAAATTTGTCTTGAAAAATTTGAAAAACATTATCTACCAAAACAAAGTCCCATACCAGAGCGTTATCATTTTGGGAAACGTGTGCAAAATATAGGTGAATCTTTGGAGACTTATATCACAGCCTTACACAAATTAGGAGCTACTTGCAAATTTGAGGGGTCACTAGAAGAACGCATACGTGACCAGTTCATGCTTGGGTGCAACGTAGAAAGAATGAAAGATTAACTTTGGCAAAAAGAAGATCCAAAGCTTGATGAGGTTTTTGCCTTAGCAAAGAGAATTAAACATTCCTTGGCTTACGTAGAAGTAATAAAAAGAAGGAGAATGGGGTTTCGGAAGAGAAAGTTCACGTCATTAACAAAAACCCTGCGAAACCTATTTGGAAGCAAAATGAACAGGGTTGAAAAGGTCGCTCTCCCAACACCTTTCCTTCTACTTTCAAGACTAAGGAAAACATCAGACTTAAATGCTACCGTTGTGATCAATTTTGTCATCTTGCTAACAATACATTTTGAACTGCAATTTACGCTAAGTGCCATAACTGTGGAAAGGTTGGACACATAGCCAAAGCCTGCAGAGCCAAGAAAACTAAATCAAGTAAATGTGTGAAAGAAATCTTCTTTGAAAGTGATGACTCCGAACTTGAACATGACGACTTACACTGTGGGGAGATAATTGCGCAAAGTAAAGAAAATAAGTGTAGAGGTCCTGTTGATACTGTCCTTGTTAATGACTGCAACATTAGAATGTTTTTTGATTCAGGCGCCAAAATCTCTCTAATACCCAAAGAATTCTTTGATTTAAACCTACATAACAGAGTGAAAGTTTATAAGCCAGACATCAAGCCTTTGGCATACAGAGGACAACCTATAAAACTCTTTGGTTATTTTCTCGGTAACATTGAAAATAGAGGGAGACTAACTGCAGGGAAAATCTACATATCAGGCAGTGGAGACAGCCTAATCAGCTGGTTTCCCCAGACTGGTTGGGGGTATCCTTAGTTCCTGGTGCTGATCCCTGCATTGTTTTGAGGGACATCCCTTCGTGCTCTCCCTCAGAAGATATCAACTTACCCAAGAAAGTCTGCAACGATGTCTCGTGTGTGGGTAAATCTAGCTCTACACTATGAACTGAGTTCAAAAAAGTCTTTATTGCAAAGTTAGGTTGTCTCTTTGATTATATTCATACTATTACACTAAAGCCTGGTGCTATTCCTGTCACATGTAAAGTTCGGAATGTTCCGTTAGCTATGAAAGATTCCATGCGTATAGAACTTGAAAAATTGAAGAATGATGGTATCATTATTGAAACTGGGGCGTGTCAATGGTTGGCTCCAGTTGTTCTGGCATGCAAGGCCTCCGGTGAGGTACGCTTATGTGTGGACTTGTGTGCACTTAATCGTGCTGTTGTTGCAGATAGGTACACTCTCCCCAACATCACAAAATGCTGGCACAACTGAGGGATGCACGCATTTTTTCCACACTTGACTTGCGTGCGGCCTATCATCAAGTTAAGATAGATGCCGCTTCCGTGGACCAGACTGCCTCAATTACCCCTTTTAAGACCTATAAGTTTCCCCGTCGTCCTTTCGGCTTGGTCTCTGCAGCCTCCGTCTTTCAGAGGGCCATGGAAGACATGTTAAGGGGTGTAGAGGGAGTCAAGATCTACAAGGATGACGTGTTAATTCATGGTTCTTCACACATCCAACACCACAACATCCTCCACCACCACCACATCCACCACCGCTACATCCACCACCACCATGTCCACCACCACCACGTCCACCACCACCATACCCACATCCACCACCACCACGTCCACTACCACTACCACCACCACCACATCCACCCCCACCACGTCCACCACCATCATGTCTACCACCACTACATCCTCCACCACCACTACGTCCATCACCACCATGTCCAAAACCACCACATCTACCACCACCATGTACACCACCACCACACCGGCCACCACCACGTCAACCACCACATCCACATCCACCACCACCACATCCACCACCAGTACGTCCACCACCACCACCATCACCTCCACCATGTCCACCACCCGCCACCACCACCATCCTCATCTCCACTACCACCACCACCACATCAACCACCAGATCCACCACCACCAGATCCACCACCACCACATCCACCACATCATCCACATCCACCACCACCACCACAACGTCCACCACCACCATATCTACCACCACTACCACCGCCATGTCCAGCACCACCACATCTACCACTACCACACCCACCTCCACCATCACCACATCCACCACCACCACATCCACCACCACCACCAGGTCCACCACCACTACCACCACCACCACCACCACATCCACTACCACCACCACCACCACCACATCCACCACTACCACATCCACCACCAGCATGTCCACCACATCCACAATCACGTCCACCGCCACCATGTCCATCACCACTACGTCCACCACCAACAATGTCCATCACCACCACATCAATCACCACCATATCCACCACCACCACGTTCACCACCACCACACCCACCACCACTGCCATCACTTCCACCACCACCACATCCACCATCATCGCATCCACCACCACTATGTCCACCACAACCATGTCCACCACCACCATGTCCACCACCACCACACCCACCTCCACCACCACCACGTCCACCACCACTACCACCACCACCACATCCACCACCACATCCACCACCACCATGTCCACCACCACTACGTCCTCCACCACTACTATGTCCATCACCACCATGTCCACAACCACCACATCCACCACAACCATGATCAGCACCACCACACCCACCACCACATCCACCACCACCACATCCACCACCACTATGTCCACCACCACCATGTCCACCACCACCATGTCCACCACCACCACACCCACCACCACAACATCCACCACCACCACCACATTCGCCACCAACACATCCATCACCACAATGTCCACAACCACCACGTACACCACCACCACCATGTCCACCACTACCATGTCCACCACCACATCCACCACCACCACATCTACCACCACAATGTCCACCACCACCATGTCCACCACCACCACATCCACCACAACCATATCCACCACCACCACAACATCCACCACTAACACCACATCCACCAACACCACCTCCACCACGTCCACCACCACCAGGTCCACAATCACCATGTCCACAATCACCAACTCCACCACCACCATATCCAACACATCCAACACCACTACATCCACCACCACTATGTCCACCACTAACACCACATCCATCAACACCACGTCCACCACCACCATGACCACTACCATCACGTCCACCACCACCAACATCCAACACCACCATGATGTCCACCACCACCACCACATCCACCACCACCACATCCACCACCATCATATCCACCACCACCAAGTCCACCTCTACAATGTCCACCATATCTACCACCACCATGTCCACCACCACCATTCCACCTCTACCACCACGTCCACCGCCACGTCCACCACCACCATGGCCTCCACCACCACGTCAACCACGACCACATCCACCTTCTCCACCAACACGTCCACTACCACCACCATTATGTCTACTACCACCACCACATCCACCACCACCACATCCACCACCACCATATCCACGACCACCACCTTCATGTCCACCACCACCACATCCACCACCACTACGTCCACCACCACCATGTCCAGCTCCACCATGTCCACCACCACCACACCCACCTCTACCACCACCACCATGACGTCCACCACCACCACCATGACGTCCACCACCACCACATCTACCACCACCACATCCACCTCCACCACTACCATGTCGACCACACCCACATCCACCACCACCACGTCCACCACCACTACCACCACCACCAAATCCACCACCACCATGTCCACCACCACCATGTCCACCACCACTACATCCTCCACCACCACTATGTCCATCACCACCATGTCCACAACCACCACCTCCACCACATCCACCACCACCATGTCCACCACCACCACACCGACCACCACCACATCCACAATCACATCCACATCCACCACCCCCACATCCATCACCACTACATCCACCACCACCACCTCCACCACCACCACATCCACCACCATCATCATGTCCACTACCACCACCACCACATCAACCACCAGATCGACCACCACCAGATCCACCACCACCACATCCACCACCACCACCACATCCACCACCACAACATCTACCACAACAACGTCCACCACCACCATGTCTACCACCACTACCACCACCATGTCCAGCACCACCACATCCACCACTACCACACCCACCTCCACCACCACCATGTCCACCACCACCACACCCACCAACACCACCAGGTCCACCACCACTACCACCACCACCACATCCACTACCACCACCACCACACCCACCACCACCACATCAACCACCACCATGTCCACCACATCCACCACCACATCCACCACCACCATGTCCACCACCATGTCCACTACCACCACACCCACCTCCACCACCACCACGTCCACCACCACTACCACCACCACTACGTCCTCCACCACCACTATGTCCATCACCACCATGTCCACAACCACTATGTCCACCACATCCACCACCACCACATCCAGCACCAATACACCCACCGCCACCACTAGGAAACAACCTTTACAACGCAACTTTTACAACGCACTACCTTTACAACAAAACTTTTACAACGCAACATCCATTACAATGCAACCACTACAACGCATGACACTACAACGCATACCACTCCAAAGCATGTCCTTACAATGCAGTCATTACAACGCATACCATTACAACGCATCCAACACTTACCCTAATGTTGCACCCCTGGAGTTAGAATAGTAAATTTTACCCCTACGCTATCCAACACAATGGTATGCGTTGTAAAGTTGGTATGCATTGTAATGGAATGCGTTGTAAAGGTAGTTTAAAAAAAATCTTTGTAATGGCATGTGTTGTAATGGAATGCGTTGTAATGGCTGTTGCGTTGTAAAACATGCGTTGTAAAGGTATGCGTTGTAAAAGTATGCATTGCAACGTCATATATCCCCACCACCACGTCCACCACCACATCCACATCCACCACCACCACATCCACCACCACTACGACCACCACCACCACGTCTACTACCACCACACCCACCACCACAACATCCACCACCACCACCACATCCACCATCAACACGTCCATCACCACAATGTCCACAACCACCACGTCCACCACATCCACCACCACCACCACATCCACCACCACCACCACAATATCCACCACCACCATGTCCACCACCACCATGTCCACCACAACCACACCCACCACCACCACCAAAACATCCACCACTAACACCAAATCCACCACCACCATGTCCACCACCACCACGTCCACAATCACCACGTCCACAATCACCAACTCCACCACCACCACATCCATCACCACTACATCCACCACCACTACATCCACCACCACCATGTCCACCACCACCACGTCCACCACCACCACCAGGTCCACCACCACTACCACCACCACCACCACATCCACTACCACCACCACCACATCCACCACTACCACATCCACCACCAGCATGTCCACCACATCCACCATCACGTCCACCGCCACCATGTCCATCACCACCACGTCCACCACCAACAATGTCCATCACCACCACATCAATCACCACCATATCCACCACCACCACGTTCACCACCACCACACCCACCACCACTGCCATCACTTCCACCACCACCACATCCACCACCACCGCATCCACCACCACTATGTCCACCACAACCATGTCCACCACCACCATGTCCACCACCACCACACCCACCTCCACCACCACCACGTCCACCACCACTACCACCACCACCACATCCACCACCACCACATCCACCACCACCATGTCCACCACCACTACGTCCTCCACCACCACTATGTCCATCACCACCATGTCCACAACCACCACGTCCACCATAACCATGATCAGCACCACCACACCCACCACCACATCCACCACCACCACATCCACCACCACTATGTCCACCACCACCATGTCCACCACCACCATGTCCACCACCACCACACCCACCACCACAACATCCACCACCACCACCACATTCGCCACCAACACATCCATCACCACAATGTTCACAACCACCACGTACACCACCACCACCATGTCCACCACCACCACCACCATGTCCACCACCACATCCACCACCACCACATCCACCACCACAATGTCCACCACCACCATGTCCACCACCACCACATCCACCACAACCATATCCACCACCGCCACAACATCCACCACTAACACCACATCCACCAACACCACGCCCACCACGTCCACCACCACCAGGTCCACAATCACCATGTCCACAATCACCAACTCCACCACCACCACATCCAACACATCCAACACCACTACATCCACCACCACTATGTCCACCACTAACACCACATCCATCAACACCATGTCCACCACGTCCACCACCACCATGACACCTACCATCACGTCCACCACCACCAACATCCAACACCGCCATGATGTCCACCACCACCACCACATCCACCACCACCACATCCACCACCATCATATCCACCACCACCAAGTCCACCTCTACAATGTCCACCATATCTACCACCACCATGTCTACCACCACCACACCCACCTCTACCACCACGTCCACCGCCATGTCCACCACCACATCAACCACCACGACATCCACCACCACCATGGCCTCCACCACCACGTCAACCACGACCACATCCACCTTCTCCACCAACACGTCCACTACCACCACCATTATGTCCACTACCACCACCACATCCACCACCACCACATCCACCACCACCATATCCACGACCACCACTGCCATGTCCAACACCACCACATCCACCACCACTACGTCCACCACCACCATGTCCAGCTCCACCACGTCCACTACCACCACACCCACCTCTACCACCACCACCATGACGTCCACCACCACCACATCTACCACCACCACATCCACCTCCACCACTACCATGTCCACCACACCCACATTCACCACCACCACGTCCACCACCACTACCACCACCACCAAATCCACCACCACCATGTCCACCACCACCATGTCCACCACCACTACATCCTCCACCACCACTATGTCCATCACCACCATGTCCACAACCACCACCTCAACCACCACCATGTCCACCACCACCACACCGACCACCACCACATCCACCATCACATCCACATCCACCACCCCCACATCCACCACCACTACATCCACCACCACCACCTCCACCACCACCACATCCACCACCATCATCATGTCCACTACCACCACCACCACATCAACCACCAGATCCACCACCACCAGATCCACCACCACCACACCCACCACCACAACATCCACCACAACAACGTCCACCACCACCATGTCTACCACCACTACCACCACCATGTCCAGCACCACCACATCCACCACTACCACACCCACCTCCACCACCACCATGTCCACCACCACCACACCCACCAACACCACCAGGTCCACCACCACTACCACCACCACCACATCCACTACCACCACCACCACACCCACCACCACCACATCAACCACCACCATGTCCACCACATCCACCACCACATCCACCACCACCATGTCCACCACCATGTCCACCACCACCACACCCACCTCCACCACCACCACGTCCACCACCACTACCACCACCACATCCACCACCACTACGTCCTCCACCACCACTACGTCCATCACCACCATGTCCACAACCACTATGTCAACCACATCCACCACCACCACATCCAGCACCAATACACCCACCACCACCACTAGGAAACAACCTTTACAACGCAACTTTTACAACGCACTACCTTTACAACAAAACTTTTACAACGCAACATCCATTACAATGCAACCCCTACAACGCATGACACTACAACGCATACCACTCCAAAGCATGTCCTTACAATGCAGTCATTACAACGCATACCAATCCAACGCATCCGACACTTACCCTAATGTTGCACCCCTGGAGTTAGAATAGTAAATTTTACCCCTACGCTATCCAACACAAAGGTATGCGTTGTAAAGGTGGTATGCATTGTAATGGAATGCGTTGTAAAGGTAGTTTAAAATAAATCTTTGTAATGGCATGTGTTGTAATGGAATGCGTTGTAATCGCTGTTGCGTTGTAAAACATGCGTTGTAAAGGTATGTGTTGTAAAAGTATACATTGCAACGTCATATATCCCCACCACCACGTCCACTACCACATCCACATCCACCACCACCACATCCACCACCACTACGTCCACCACCACCACGTCTACTACCACCACACACACCACCACAACATCCACCACCACCACCACATCCACCATCAACACGTCCATCACCACAATGTCCACAACCACCACGTCCACCACATCCACCACCACCACCACCACCATGTCCGCCGCCACCACCACCATGACCACCACCACATCCACCACCACCACCACAATGTCCACCACCACCATGTCCACCACCACCATGTCAACCACAACCACACCCACCACCACCACCAAAACATCCACCACTAACACCAAATCCACCACCACCATGTCCACCACCACCACGTCCACAGTCACCACGTCCAGAATCACCAACTCCACCACCACCACATCCATCACCACTACATCCACCACCACTACATCCACCACCACCATGTCCACCACCACCACGTCCACCACCACCACATCCACCTTCTCCACCACCACCACCAACATGTCCACTACCACCACCACATCCACCACTACATCCACCACCACCACATCCACCACCACCACATCCACCACCACCACCCCCACGTCCACCACCACCATGTCCAGCTCCACCACGTCCACTATACCCACCTCCACCACGTACACCACCACCACACCCACCACCACCACAATGTCCACCACCACTACCACCACATCCACCACATCCACCACCACCACATCTACCACCACCACGTCCAACACTACCATATCCACCACTTCCACCACCACATCCACCACCACCATGTCCATCACCACCACATCCAGCACCAACAATGTCCATCACCACCACGTCCATCACCATGTCCACCACCACCATGTCCACCATGTACACCACCACCACGTCCACCACCACCACACCCACCACCACTATAACAACCACCACAACATCCACCACCACACCCACCACCACCACTTCCACCACCACTACCATCACCACCATATCCACCACCACCATGTCCACCACCACCATGTCCAACACCACCATGTCCTCCACTACCACCATGTCCATCACCACCATGTCCACAACCACCATGTACACCATGTCCACCACCACATATACCACCACATACACCACCACTACATCCACCACCACTACGTCCACCACTACCACGTCCACCACCACCACGTCCACCATCAGTACCACCACCACCACATCCACCACAACAATGTCCACCACCACCATGTCCACCACCACCACATCCACCACAACCACACCCACCACCACCACAACAGCCAAGACTAACCCCACATCCACAATCACCACATCCACAATCACCAACTCCACCACCACCACATCCACCACCACCACATCCACTACCACTACATCCACCACCACTATTTCCACCACCACCATGTCCACCACCACCACATCCACCACCACCAACATCCACCACCACCATGATGTCCACCACCACCACATCCACCACCACATCCACCACCATCACATCCACCACCACCAAGTCCACCACTACATTGTCCACCACATCCACCACCACCATGTCCACCACCACCATGTCCACCACCACCACACCCACCTCCACCACCACCACGTCCACCACCACTACCACCACCACATCCACCACCACATCCACCACCACCACATCCACCTTCTCCTCCAACACGTCCACCTTCTCCACCAACACGTCCACTACCACCACCATCATGTCGACCACCACATCCACCAACACCACATCCAACACCACCACATCCACGACCACCACCGCCACATCCACCACCACCACATCCACCACCACTACATACACCGCCACCATGTCCACCACCACTACATCCACCACCACCATGCCCAGCTCCACCATGTCCACCACCACCACCACACCCACCTCCACCACCACCAAATCCACCACCACCACACCCACCACCACCATGACGTCCACCACCACCACCACCTCCACCACCACATCCACCACCACCACGTCCACCACTACCATGTCCACCACCACCACACCCACATCCACCACCACCACGTCCACCACCACTACCACCACCACCACATCCACCACCGCCACCACTACCATGTCCACCACCACTACATCCTCCACCACCACTACGTCCATCACCACCATGTCCACAACCACCACGTCCACCACATCCACCACCACCATGTCCACCACCACCACACCGACCACCACCACATCCACCACCACATCCACATCCACCACCACCACATCCACCACCACTACGTCCACCACCTCCACCATCACCACCATCATCATTACCACTAACACCACCACCACATCAACCACCAGATCCACCACCACCACATCCACCACCACCACATCCACCACCATCACCACATCCACCACCACAACATCCACCACCACAACGTCCACCACCACCTTGTCTACCACCATTATGTCCAGCACCACCACATCCACCACTACCACACCCACCTCCACCACCATGTTCACCACCACCACACCCACCACCACCACCAGGTCCACCACCACTACCACCACCACCACATCCACTACCACTGCCACCACATCCACCACCACAATGTCCACCACATCCACCACCACATCCACCACCACCATGTCCACCACCACCACGTCCACCTCCACTTCACCCACCTCCACCACCACCACGTCCACCACCACTACCACCACCACATCCACCACCACTACGTCCTCCACCACCACTACGTCCATCACCACCATGTCCACAACCACTATGTCCACCACCTCCACCACCACCACATCAACCACCAGATCCACCACCACCAGATCCACCACCACCACATCCACCACCACCACCACATCCACCACCACAACATCTACCACAACAATGTCCACCACCACCATGTCTACCACCACTACCACCACCATGTCCAGCACCACCACATCCACCACTACCACACCCACCTCCAGCACCACCATGTCCACCACCACCACACCCACCAACACCACCAGGTCCACCACCACTACCACCACCACCACATCCACTACCACCACCACCACACCCACCACCACCACATCAACCACCACCATGTCCACCACATCCACCACCACATCCACCACCACCATGTCCACCACCATGTCCACCACCACCACACCCACCTCCACCACCACCACGTCCACCACCACTACCACCACCACATCCACCACCACTACGTCCTCCACCACCACTACGTCCATCACCACCATGTCCACAACCACTATGTCCACCACATCCACCACCACCACATCCAGCACCAATACACCCACCACCACCACTAGGAAACAACCTTTACAACGCAACTTTTACAACGCACTACCTTTACAACAAAACTTTTACAACGCAACATCCATTACAATGCAACCACTACAACGCATGACACTACAACGCATACCACTCCAAAGCATGTCCTTACAATGCAGTCATTACAACGCATACCATTCCAACGCATCCGACACTTACCCTAATGTTGCACCCCTGGAGTTAGAATAGTAAATTTTACCCCTACGCTATCCAACACAATGGTATGCATTGTAAAGTTGGTATGCATTGTAATGGAATGCATTGTAAAGGTAGTTTAAAAAAAATCTTTGTAATGGCATGTGTTGTAATGGAATGCGTTGTAATGGCTGTTGCGTTGTAAAACATGCGTTGTAAAGGTATGCGTTGTAAAGTTGGTATGCATTGTAATGGAATGCGTAGTAAAGGTAGTTTAAAAAGTATGCATTGCAACGTCATATATCCCCACCACCACGTCCACCACCACATCCACATCCACCACCACCACATCCACCACCACATCCACCACCACCACCACGTCTACTACCACCACACCCACCACCACAACATCCACCACCACCACCACATCCACCATCAACACGTCCATCACCACAATGTCCACAACCACCACGTCCACCACATCCACCACCACCACCACATCCACCACCACCACCACAATATCCACCACCACCATGTCCACCACCACCATGTCCACCACAACCACACCCACCACCACCACCAAAACATCCACCACTAACACCAAATCCACCACCACCATGTCCACCACCACCACGTCCACAATCACCACGTCCACAATCACCAACTCCACCACCACCACATCCATCACCACTACATCCACCACCACTACATCCACCACCACCATGTCCACCACCACCACGTCCACCACCACCACCAGGTCCACCACCACTACCACCACCACCACCACCACATCCACCACTACCACATCCACCACCAGCATGTCCACCACATCCACCATCACGTCCACCGCCACCATGTCCATCACCACCACATCCACCACCAACAATGTCCATCACCACCACATCAATCACCACCATATCCACCACCACCACGTTCACCACCACCACACCCACCACCACTGCCATCACTTCCACCACCACCACATCCACCACCACCGCATCCACCACCACTATGTCCACCACAACCATGTCCACCACCACCATGTCCACCACCACCACACCCACCTCCACCACCACTACGCCCACCACCACTACCACCACCACCACATCCACCACCACCACATCCATCACCACCATGTCCACCACCACTACGTCCTCCACCACCACTATGTCCATCACCACCATGTCCACAACCACCACGTCCACCACAACCATGATCAGCACCACCACACCCACCACCACATCCACCACCACCACATCCACCACCACTATGTCCACCACCACCATGTCCACCACCACCATGTCCACCACCACCACACCCACCACCACAACATCCACCACCACCACCACATTCGCCACCAACACATCCATCACCACAATGTCCACAACCACCACGTACACCACCACCACCGTGTCCACCACCACCACCACCATGTCCACCACCACATCCACCACCACCACATCCACCACCACAATGTCCACCACCACCATGTCCACCACCACCACATCCACCACAACCATATCCACCACCGCCACAACATCCACCACTAACACCACATCCACCAACACCACGTCCACCACGTCCACCACCACCAGGTCCACAATCACCATGTCCACAATCACCAACTCCACCACCACCACATCCAACACATCCAACACCACTACATCCACCACCACTATGTCCACCACTAACACCACATCCATCAACACCACGTCCACCACGTCCACCACCACATGACCACTACCATCACGTCCACCACCACCATCCAATACCGCCATGATGTCCACCACCACCACCACATCCACCACCACCACATCCACCACCATCATATCCACCACCACCAAGTCCACCTCTACAATGTCCACCATATCTACCACCACCATGTCCACCACCACCACACCCACCTCTACCACCACGTCCACCGCCACGTCCACCACCACATCAACCACCACGACATCCACCACCACCATGGCCTCCACCACCACGTCAACCACGACCACATCCACCTTCTCCACCAACACGTCCACTACCACCACCATTATGTCCACTACCACCACCACATCCACCACCACCACATCCACCACCACCATATCCATGACCACCACCGCCATGTCCAACACCACCACATCCACCACCACTACGTCCACCACCACCATGTCCAGCTCCACCACGTCCACCACCACCACACCCACCTCTACCACCACCACCATGACGTCCACCACCACCACATCTACCACCACCACATCCACCTCCACCACTACCATGTCCACCACACCCACATTCACCACCACCACGTCCACCACCACTACCACCACCACCAAATCCACCACCACCATGTCCACCACCACCATGTCCACCACCACTACATCCTCCACCACCACTATGTCCATCACCACCATGTCCACAACCACCACCTCAACCACCACCATGTCCACCACCACCACACCGACCACCACCACATCCACCATCACATCCACATCCACCACCCCCACATCCACCACCACTACATCCACCACCACCACCTCTACCACCACCACATCCACCACCATCATCATGTCCACTACCACCACCACCACCACATCAACCACCAGATCCACCACCACCAGATCCACCACCACCACATCCACCACCACAACATCCACCACAACAACGTCCATCACCACCATGTCTATCACCACTACCACCACCATGTCCAGCACCACCACATCCACCACTACCACACCCACCTCCACCACCACCATGTCCACCACCACCACACCCACCAACACCACCAGGTCCACCACCACTACCACCACCACCACATCCACTACCACCACCACCACACCCACCACCACCACATCAACCACCACCATGTCCACCACATCCACCACCACATCCACCACCACCATGTCCACCACCATGTCCACCACCACCACACCCACCTCCACCACCACCACGTCCACCACCACTACCACCACCACATCCACCACCACTACGTCCTCCACCACCACTACGTCCATCACCACCATGTCCACAACCACTATGTCCACCACATCCACCACCACCACATCCAGCACCAATACACCCACCACCACCACTAGGAAACAACCTTTACAACGCAACTTTTACAACGCACTACCTTTACAACAAAACTTTTACAATGCAACATCCATTACAATGCAACCCCTACAACGCATGACACTACAACGCATACCACTCCAAAGCATGTCCTTACAATGCAGTCATTACAACGCATACCAAACCAACGCTACATCCTCCACCACCACTACGTCCATCACCACCATGTCCAAAACCACCACATCTACCACCACCATGTACACCACCACCACACCGGCCACCACCACGTCCACCACCACATCCACATCCACCACCACCACATCCACCACCAGTACGTCCACCACCACCACCATCACCTCCACCATGTCCACCACCCGCCACCACCACCATCCTCATGTCCACTACCACCACCACCACATCAACCACCAGATCCACTACCACCAGATCCACCACCACCACATCCACCACATCATCCACATCCACCACCACCACCACAACGTCCACCACCACCATGTCTACCACCACTACCACCACCATGTCCAGCACCACCACATCTACCACTACCACACCCACCTCCACCATCACCACATCCACCACCACCACATCCACCACCACCACCAGGTCCACCACCACTACCACCACCACCACCACCACATCCACTACCACCACCACCACCACCACATCCACCACTACCACATCCACCACCAGCATGTCCACCACATCCACCATCACGTCCACCGCCACCATGTCCATCACCACCACGTCCACCACCAACAATGTCCATCACCACCACATCAATCACCACCATATCCACCACCACCACGTTCACCACCACCACACCCACCACCACTGCCATCACTTCCACCACCACCACATCCACCATCATCGCATCCACCACCACTATGTCCACCACAACCATGTCCACCACCACCATGTCCACCACCACCACACCCACCTCCACCACCACCACGTCCACCACCACTACCACCACCACCACATCCACCACCACATCCACCACCACCATGTCCACCACCACTACGTCCTCCACCACCACTATGTCCATCACCACCATGTCCACAACCACCACGTCCACCACAACCATGATCAGCACCACCACACCCACCACCACATCCACCACCACCACATCCACCACCACTATGTCCACCACCACCATGTCCACCACCACCATGTCCACCACCACCACACCCACCACCACAACATCCACCACCACCACCACATTCGCCACCAACACATCCATCACCACAATGTCCACAACCACCACGTACACCACCACCACCATGTCCACCACTACCATGTCCACCACCACATCCACCACCACCACATCTACCACCACAATGTCCACCACCACCATGTCCACCACCACCACATCCACCACAACCATATCCACCACCGCCACAACATCCACCACTAACACCACATCCACCAACACCACATCCACCACGTCCACCACCACCAGGTCCACAATCACCATGTCCACAATCACCAACTCCACCACCACCATATCCAACACATCCAACACCACTACATCCACCACCACTATGTCCACCACTAACACCACATCCATCAACACCACGTCCACCACCACCATGACCACTACCATCACGTCCACCACCACCAACATCCAACACCACCATGATGTCCACCACCACCACCACATCCACCACCACCACATCCACCACCATCATATCCACCACCACCAAGTCCACCTCTACAATGTCCACCATATCTACCACCACCATGTCCACCACCACCATACCCACCTCTACCACCACGTCCACCGCCACGTCCACCACCACCATGGCCTCCACCACCACGTCAACCACGACCACATCCACCTTCTCCACCAACACGTCCACTACCACCACCATTATGTCCACTACCACCACCACATCCACCACCACCACATCCACCACCACCATATCCACGACCACCACCGCCATGTCCACCACCACCACATCCACCACCACTACGTCCACCACCACCATGTCCAGCTCCACCACGTCCACCACCACCACACCCACCTCTACCACCACCACCATGACGTCCACCACCACCACATCTACCACCACCACATCCACCTCCACCACTACCATGTCGACCACACCCACATCCACCACCACCACGTCCACCACCACTACCACCACCACCAAATCCACCACCACCATGTCCACTACCACCATGTCCACCACCACTACATCCTCCACCACCACTATGTCCATCACCACCATGTCCACAACCACCACCTCCACCACATCCACCACCACCATGTCCACCACCACCACACCGACCACCACCACATCCACCATCACATCCACATCCACCACCCCCACATCCACCACCACTACATTCACCACCACCACCTCCACCACCACCACATCCACCACCATCATCATGTCCACTACCACCACCACCACATCAACCACCAGATCCACCACCACCAGATCCACCACCACCACATCCACCACCACCACCACATCCACCACCACAACATCTACCACAACAACGTCCACCACCACCATGTCTACCACCACTACCACCACCATGTCCAGCACCACCACATCCACCACTACCACACCCACCTCCACCACCACCATGTCCACCACCACCACACCCACCAACACCACCAGGTCCACCACCACTACCACCACCACCACATCCACTACCACCACCACCACACCCACCACCACCACATCAACCACCACCATGTCCACCACATCCACCACCACATCCACCACCACCATGTCCACCACCATGTCCACTACCACCACACCCACCTCCACCACCACCACGTCCACCACCACTACCACCACCACTACGTCCTCCACCACCACTACGTCCATCACCACCATGTCCACAACCACTATGTCCACCACATCCACCACCACCACATCCAGCACCAATACACCCACCACCACCACTAGGAAACAACCTTTACAATGCAACTTTTACAACGCACTACCTTTACAACAAAACTTTTACAACGCAACATCCATTACAATGCAACCACTACAACGCATGACACTACAACGCATACCACTCCAAAGCATGTCCTTACAATGCAGTCATTACACTTACCCTAATGTTGCACCCCTGGAGTTAGAATAGTAAATTTTACCCCTACGCTATCCAACACAATGGTATGCGTTGTAAAGGTGGTATGCATTGTAATGGAATGCGTTGTAAAGGTAGTTTAAAAAAAATCTTTGTAATGGCATGTGTTGTAATGGAATGCGTTGTAATCGCTGTTGCGTTGTAAAACATGCGTTGTAAAGGTATGTGTTGTAAAAGTATACATTGCAACGTCATATATCCCCACCACCACGTCCACCACCACATCCACATCCACCACCACCACATCCACCACCACTACGTCCACCACCACCACGTCTACTACCACCACACCCACCACCACAACATCCACCACCACCACCACATCCACCATCAACACGTCCATCACCACAATGTCCACAACCACCACGTCCACCACATCCACCACCATGTCCGCCGCCACCACCACCATGACCACCACCACATCCACCACCACCACCACAATGTCCACCACCACCATGTCCACCACCACCATGTCCACCACAACCACACCCACACCCACCACCACCACCAAAACATCCACCACTAACACCAAATACACCACCACCATGTCCACCACCACCACGTCCACAATCACCACGTCCACAATCACCAACTCCACCACCACCACATCCATCACCACTACATCCACCACCACTACATCCACCACCACCATGTCCACCACCACCACGTCCACCACCACCACATCCACCTTCTCCACCACCACCACCATCATGTCCACTACCACCACCACATCCACCACTACATCCTCCACCACCACATCCACCACTACATCCTCCACCACCACATCCACCACCACCACATCCACCACCACCACCCCCACGTCCACTATACCCACCTCCACCACGTACACCACCACCACACCCACCACCACCACAATGTCCACCACCACTACCACCACATCCACCACATCCACCACCACCACATCTACCACCACCACGTCCAACACTACCATGTCCACCACTTCCACCACCACATCCACCACCACCATGTCCATCACCACCACATCCAGCACCAACAATGTCCATCACCACCACGTCCATCACCATGTCCAACACCACCATGTACACCATGTACACCACCACCACGTCCACCACCACCACACCCACCACCACTATAACAACCACCACCACATCCAACACCACACCCACCACCACCACTTCCACCACCACTACCATCACCACCATATCCACCACCACCATGTCCACCACCACCATGTCCAACACCACCATGTCCTCCACTACCACCATGTCCATCACCACCATGTCCACAACCACCATGTACACCATGTCCACCACCACATACACCACCACATACACCACCACTACATCCACCACCACTACGTCCACCACTACCACGTCCACCACCACCACGTCCACCATCAGTACCACCACCACCACATCCACCACAACAATGTCCACCACCACCATGTCCACCACCACCACATCCACCACAACCACACCCACCACCACCACAACAGCCAAGACTAACCCCACATCCACAATCACCACATCCACAATCACCAACTCCACCACCACCACATCCACCACCACCACATCCACCACATCCACTACCACTACATCCACCACCACTATTTTCACCACCACCATGTCCACCACCACCACATCCACCACCACCAACATCCACCACCACCATGATGTCCACCACCACCACATCCACCACCACATCCACCACCATCACATCCACCACCACCAAGTCCACCACTACATTGTCCACCACATCCACCACCACAATGTCCACCACCATCATGTCCACCACCACCGCACCCACCTCCACCACCACCACGTCCACCACCACTACCACCACCACATCCACCACCACATCCACCACCACCACATCCACCTTCTCCTCCAACACGTCCACCTTCTCCACCAACACGTCCACTACCACCACCATCATGTCCACCACCACATCCACCAACACCACATCCAACACCACCACATCCACGACCACCACCGCCACATCCACCACCACCACATCCACCACCACTACATACACCGCCACCATGTCCACCACCACTACATCCACCACCACCATGCCCAGCTCCACCATGTCCACCACCACCACCACACCCACCTCCACCACCACCAAATCCACCACCACCACACCCACCACCACCATGACGTCCACCACCACCACCACCTTCACCACCACATCCACCACCACCACGTCCACCACTACCATGTCCACCACCACCACACCCACATCCACCACTACCACGTCCACCACCACTACCACCACCACCACATCCACCACCGCCACCACTAGCATGTCCACCACCACTACATCCTCCACCACCACTACGTCCATCACCACCATGTCCACAACCACCACGTCCACCACATCCACCACCACCATGTCCACCACCACCACACCGACCACCACCACATCCACCACCACATCCACATCCACCACCACCACATCCACCACCACTACGTCCACCACCACCACCACCTCCACCATCACCACCATCATCATTACCACTAACACCAACACCACATCAACCACCAGATCCACCACCACCACATCCACCACCACCACATCCACCACCATCACCACATCCACCACCACAACATCCACCACCACAACGTCCACCACCACCTTGTCTACCACCACTACCACCATTATGTCCAGCACCACCACATCCACCACTACCACACCCACCTCCACCACCACCATGTTCACCACCACCACACCCACCACCACCACCAGGTCCACCACCACTACCACCACCACCACATCCACTACCACTGCCACCACATCCACCACCACAATGTCCACCACATCCACCACCACATCCACCACCACCATGTCCACCACCACCACGTCCACCTCCACTTCACCCACCTCCACCACCACCACGTCCACCACCACTACCACCACCACATCCACCACCACTACGTCCTCCACCACCACTACGTCCATCACCACCATGTCCACAACCACTATGTCCACCACATCCACCACCACCACGTCCAGCACCACCACACCCACCACCACCACCGGGAAACAACCTTTACAACGCAACTTTTAAAACGTACTACCTTTACAACAAAACTTTTACAACACCAACATCCATTACAACGCAACCATTACAACGCATGACACTACAACGCATACCACTACAAAGCATGTCATTACAATGCAGTCATTACAACACATGCCATTACAACGCATCCAACACTTACCCTACTGTTGCACCCCTGGAGTTAGAATAGTAATTTTTACCCCTACATTATCCAACACAATGGTATGCGTTGTAAAGGTGGTATGCGTTGTAATGGAATGCGTTGTAAAGGTAGTTTTTTAAAAATCATTGTAAGGGCATGTGTTGTAATGGAATGCGTTGTAATGGCTGTTGTGTTGTAAAAAATGCATTGTAAAGGTATGTGTTGTAAAAGTATGCATTGTAACGTCATACATCCCCACCACCACGTCCACCACCACATCCACATCCATCACCACCACATCCAACACCACTACGTCCACCACCACCATGTCCACCACCACCTTGTCTACCACCACCACACCCACCACCACAACATCCACCACCACCACCACTACATCCACCACCAACACGTCCATCACCACAATGTCCACAACCACCAGGTCCACCACATCCACCACCACCACCATGTCCGCCATCACCACCACCATGTCCACCACCACATCCACCACCACCACCACAATGTCCACCACCACCATGTCCACCACCACCACGTCCACCACAACCACACCCACCACCACCACCAAAACATCCACCACTAACACCACATCCACCACCACCACGTCCACCACCATCACGTCCACAATCACCACGTCCACAATCACCAACTCCACCACCACCACATCCACCACATCCATCACCACTACATCCACCACCACTAGATCCACCACCACCATGTCCACCACCACCTCTTCTACCACCACCACCACATCCACCTTCTCCACCACCACCATCATGTCCACTACCACCACCACATCCACCACCACATCCACCACCACCACATCCACCACCACCACCGCCATGTCCACCACCACCACATCTACCACCAATACATCCACCACCATGTCCACCACCACTACATCCACGTGGAGAAGTGTGGCTCAGGGGTTAGAGGCAGCAGACCCGGAAGCTGAGATCGGTCCTGGACCAGGGTTCAATTCCCCGCCTCGGCGGGTCTTGGGCTAAAAATTCCACGGACTCGATAATTCTCGCCCCGGTGCCTCCTCGACTCACGGGTTCACACTCTGCGACTCTGGGCAATAGCTTGCTTAATCTCCACAACGGCCCCTCGCGGCGGGATGCCTGACTTTCACCTTGTGGATACCCTGCTATCTCACAGGGGAATACCAGGAAGGTTCCCTAAGCAAGCGCCGGGAAACCCACTGCGGGTAGCTGTGCGCTATGTAAGCTCAACTACATTTACATTTACATTTACATCCACCACTACCATGTCCAGCTCCACCACGTCCACTACACCCACCTCCACCGCGTACACCACCACCACACCCACCACCACCACGATGTACACCACCACTACCACCACCACCACATCCACCACCACCACATCTACCACCACCACGTCCACCACTACCATGTCCACGACTTCCACCACCACATCCACCACCACAATGTCCATCACCACCACATCCAGCACCAACAATGTCCATCACCACCACGTCCATCACCATGTCCACCACCACCACGTCCACCATGTAAACCACCACCACGTCCACCACCACCACACCCACCACCACCACACCCACCACCACCACCACATCCACCACCACACCCACCACCACCACTTCCACCACCACTACCATCACCACCATATCCACCACCACCATGTCCACCACCACCATGTCCAACACCACCATGTCCTCTACCACCACCATGTCCATAACCACCATGTCCACAACCACCATGTCCACCATGTCCACCACCACATCCACCACCACATCCACCACCACTACGTCCACTACTACCACGTCCACCACTACCACGTCCACCACAGCCATGTCCACCACCACCAATACCATGTCCCCTACCAACAAAACACCATCCACCAGCACCACCACATCCACCACCACAACCACCACCACCACACCCACCTCCACCACCCTGTCCACCACCACTACCACCACCATCACATCCACCACCACCACATCCACCACCACCACATCCACCACAACCATGTCCACCACATCCACCACCACGTCCACCACTACCATGTCCATCACCACCACATCCACCACCAACAATGTCCATCACCTCCACGTCCACCACCACCACACCCACCACCACCACACCCACCACCACCACATCCACCACCACCACATCCACCACCACTATGTCCAACACCACCATGTCCACCGCCACCACATCCACCACCACCACACCCACCTCCACCACCACCATGTCCACCACCACTACCACAACCACCACATCCACCACCACCACATCCACCACCACCATGTCCACCACCACTACGTCCTCCACCACCACTTCATCCATCACCACCATGTCCACAACCACCACACCCACCACATCCACCACCACCACATCCAGCACCACCACACTCATCACCACCACATCCACCACCACATCCACATCCACCGCCACCACATCCACCACCAATATGTCCACCACCACCATGTCCACCACCACCATGTCCACCACCACCACACCCACCAACACAACATCCACCACCAGCACCACATCCACCACCAACACGTCCATCACCACAATTTCCACAACCACCACGTCCACCACGTCCACCACCACCAACATATCCACCACTACCACCACCATGTCCACTACCACATCCACCACCACCACATCCACCACCACAAAGTTCACTACCCCTATGTCCACCACCACCACGTCCACCAGAACCACACCCACCACCACCACCACAACATCCACCACTAACACCACATTCACCACCACCACGTCCACCACCACCACATCCACCACCACCACATCCACCACCACTACATCCACCACCACTACGTCCACCAGCATGTCCACCACCACTGCATCCACCACCACCCCATCCACCACCACTACGTCCACCACCACCATGTCCACCACCACTACATCCACCACTACCATGTCCAGCTCCACCACATTCACCACCACCTCCACTACCACCACATACACCACCACCTGTTGGACTTGGCCCTCTTGGCAGGGTCAGCCCTGAACTTTTTGCCTTCTTCCAATATTCTCTCTGACCTGTTTTTGTTGGTTTAATGACTCTGGGCACTTTACCACTGCTGACCAGTGCTAAAGTGCATATGTTCTCCCAATGTAAAGTGTAAATGTGATTGATTTCCATGATTGGTTCATTGGATTTACTGTCAGTCCCCAGTAGAGTGCACCAGGAGTGCCAGGGCTTGTAAATGCCAATACTGCTAGTGAGCCTGCAGCGCTGGTTGCGCCACCCACAGAAGCAGCCTTCTAAAATGTGTCTAGGGTCTGCCATTGCAGGACCTGTGTGCAGTCTGGTACAGTCATGCTGGCTGGGCATGTGCACACACTTGCCAGCCCCTAAACCTTCCCTTAACTTCATATTAGTCACCCCTATGGTAGGCCCAAGGGCAGGGTGCATTGTAAGTGTGAGGTAGGACATGCTCTGATGTATGTGGCATATCCTAATAGTGAATTATAGCCAAATTCGTTTTTCACTATTGTAAGGCTACCTGTTCTCTTAGGCCAAGATGGGCTGCTGGAATTATTACACTCTATAATCCCAGCAGGCTCAGGGAACATGGTAGAAAATAAAGTTTAGTATGCCTGAACTCAGAATAATGAAATACTTCTTTAAGTAAAGTTTATTTTAATATCCTGTGTTTGCAAATGCTACTTTTAGAAAGCTAGCATTTGCTTGCCTAACCACTTCAGCCCGCCTCTGCTAGGATGCGTATCTGACTGTCTGGGTTGTGTGAGTGACAGGGCTGGGGGATGACAGGTGGTGAATGCCAGGATTACACCTTGGTGGGAGGTGGGAGTGTCCCTGGACTCTGAATAGGGCTGTGCTCTGCCACCACAATGCTGGCTCCACCCCTTGGGGAGTGAATGATGACTCAGCCCGACACCTGGCCCAGGCGAGGCGAAGCACTGTCAACAAGGTACTCCTGGCTGCCCCTGTCCCCACAATGCTGGCTCCATCTCCTGTGGAGCGTCTGATGTGCCTGCCCTCACACTGAAAGCAGAAACCAGAGTACACCCAACAAAGTGCTCAGAGACTGAAAGGAGTTATGCAGAGGCCCCCCAGGCCTGCAAGAACAAAGAAAATGCTGTATAAAAGTAGGAGCCCTGCTCCTTGTAAATCAGAATCCTGTTTCCCACAAAGAATCTCTGCCCAACTAGAAGGAGAAGAAGACGCTGGAAGGACTGGCCTGCTGCTTGCCTTGCTGAGGAAGGAGAGGAAAAGACTTGCTGAAAAGACTTTGCTGATTTGTGCTAGAAACTTTCTCCAAGGGCTTGACTGAGCTTGCCCCCTGACCTGAGCCACAGGATCATTTATTTATTTATTTATTTAAAACTTATAACGCGCGACAGCTACCCGCAATGGGTTTCCCGGCCCAAGGGATAGACTGAAATAGAAAAAATGGACAACACTACAGCATTATTGGCAGTAAGGACAGCAGAAAACGATTAGAAGAGTAGAGTTTTCTGTTTTTTGCGGAAGCAGAGCATATTAGTCTCGGTTTTCAGAGTAACAGGCAGAGCATTCCAGGATTTGGGGCCTAGATGGGAGAAAGATCTTCCCCCATCTTCACAAGTTTGAATCTAGGAATGACAAAATCACAATTAGCCGAAGATCTCAATATACGGCTAGGCCTGTATGATTGAACGGGACTCTGAAGATACAATGGGGCAGAGCCCTGCTTAATTTTGAAAAGGTAGCATAAGGCTTTAAATTTGATGCGGCTCGATACCCTTAGCCAATGTAGATCTCGAAGGGCCTGGGTGGCCGAGGCTCTCCTCGGGAGATTACATAGAAGTCGGGCCGATGAGTTTTGTACGACCTGTAATTTATTGATGGTCGCAACATCGGCACCAAGGTAAAGGACGTTACCGTAGTCCAGGCGAGATGTTACTAACACCTGGACGACGGTTCTCCTGGTGGCATGAGGTAACATCCAAAGGATTTTCTGGAGCCATCTCAAGGTAGTAAAACAGATGGCAGCTACCTTGGTAGCCTGTTGCCTCATAGAGAGCTTGTCATCAATGAGGAATCCAAGGTTGCGTACCACCGAGACCGGTTGAGGGAGGGGACCCATAGCACAAGGCCAGTGTTGTGGGCCCCAGAGATCTTTATGTTTCCCCAAAATAACGATCTCGGTCTTGTCACCGTTTAGCTTGAGGAGGTGCCTCTGCATCCACTCAGCTACAAGTGACAATCCAATTTTCAGACCGGATACATCGTTGGCTTCAGTGCTGGAGAGGGAAAAGACGATTTGCGTATCGTCGGCGTATGAAAAAATGGTCAGCCCAGAATCCTCCGCGATGGAAGCGAGAGGTTTGATGTAGATATTAAATAGTAGAGGGCTGAGAATGGACCCCTGAGGGACACCATACGCCGAGGGACAAATCGCAGATGCAGCTTTCGCAGAAAAGACCTGGAAAGTGCGCTCACTTAAAAAGGAGGCAAACCAGGCCAGTGCAGGGCCATCTATTCCCAGGGACCGGAGAGAGTTCAACAAGATGGAATGTGACACGGTATCGAACGCTGCGCTCAAATCCAAAAGGATGAGAGCAGAAGTTTCACCACGATCGATACCGTGCCGTAGCCTCTCCGTAACCCCCAGTAGTGCAGTTTCGGTAGAATGGTGGGCCCGAAAACCGGACTGGGAGGGATGTAGAAAGCCTTGATTTTCTACGAGATGGGTAAGCTGCGTGTTTACGTGCCTCTCCAACACTTTAGATAGGATAGGCAACAAGGATATAGGTCTGAAATTAGCAAGGTTTGACATATCCGCACCAGCCTTTTTCAGAAGAGGGACCACCATCGCGTGCTTCCAGTCCTGAGGCACATAAGACTCAATTAAAGAGGCGTTCAAGAGTCTCATAAGTAAGGGTGGGCAGAGAACTACGCTCCGTTCGCGGAGTTTGCAAAGTTTTAGCAACTTCGCGCTTCGTCGGGAGCGCGAAGCTGTCGTCTACTTCGCAATCTACAGCGTCGCGTAGTAGTTTTTCTTCCTCGCGCGCTCAATAGCATTCTCGCGTGCGCGGTAAAGACTTACCGTGGTTCTGCGTTCGCTTTCTCGCTTTTCTCTGCCGCTCGCGTTCGCTACGATGTTCGGAATCCGGCCGCACAATCCAACCCGACTGTGAGAACGCGATGACGTCATTCGGACGCGCGACCACGTCATTAGGACGCGCGATCTTCTTACAGCGCTATGTTAGTAAGATCGCGTTTCCGAACACGCAGAAACTGCAATCTGGCACAGAATATCTCTCGAGCATGTTAAAATTTTCTCTAAAATGTTCATTTAACCCCTCAGATTGTGATTTGGCTGTTTTTTATGGGCTAGGAGTCTTCTTTTTGTTTCTACTCTTTTTTTCAAGAGAAAGGAAGTGCCCCTAAATCTCCAACTTCCTGTTCCTGTCCACCAGGCTCCTCCCAGTGCTTTGTCCATGTGGTGTACACTTTCATTTGGAATTGGAGCTGGAAGGATCACTCTTTGTGTCTGCTGCATCATAGCATTTAATTGGATTTATTGAGGAATTTTGGATTTGAACTTTTCTTTCACAAGTAAGAGAATTGGTGTACTGTATAAATGTTTTTTTTTAACTACAGTTTTCTGTGCTTCTTAATCTTTCCTAAATATTATGATTGAGGGAGGCCTGTACTGTTTTGGTATGTTTGCACAGTGCTGCAACGCGACCTTACAGTTTTTGTCATCTTCGCGCGCTCAATGTGCGTGCTCGGGGGCGCGATAACGACGTATTGTTCAGTTTGCGCCGCCGAACACGCCGAATTTGCATTCTCGCGAGCAATATCTCTCGAGTTGCCTAAAAAGTTCCCGAAAATGTAGATGCTGTTCATTTTGCTAATAGAAACTCCTCAGGTTGTCATTTGCTCGTAGTTTTTGGAGCATGGACCACTCACTGTTTCTGTCCTCTATGTACCTTGTTGTTTGAGGGTGGCCTGACCATGTGGGCGGCTTGGTGGCGGCCATATTGTCAAGCCAAGCATTGTCCTTTTGCCATAGGAATGTATTGTCTATTTGTCTGTCTTCTCTTTCTTTTCCTGTTTTTGGGGGTGGCACTGGCCCGGCCATGTGGGGGCGGCCATTTTGTGTGACCTTCCATCCTGTTTGCCGCAGGCCTCCAAGGTTGTGTGATTTTTTTCTGCCAGTAGGCCTAGAGTCCCAGAGATAGTCAGCTGGGATGCTTGATGTAGCGGTTTCCATTTTGTCTGTTGAATTTAACATCATTTAGGGCATGGGTGGCAATGCATTGAATTTTCAGATGTGGTGTTTGGGGTGTAGTTAACTAGTTAACTCTTTGGGGGAAAACTCCAAAATGCCTTGGTTGTTTGTGTTGATGTGTAACTTTCAAACCTTGTAGCCATGGGGATTTTTTTTTGCTTTAAGCTGTGATGTATGCATCCTCCTTTTTCTGGCCATATAGGGAGGGATATAGGCCTGGTTGAGTTTATTTTTTTTGGCCTTTGCCCTTTACCCATGTACCTGTGATGAGTGCCCATGTGGAGCTGTTGTGGTAGTAGTAGTAGTAGTGTGCCGTTTAGTTTTTGAGAAATTGGCCTGTGTCTTGCCATTGTTCCTGTTGGCTTACTACTGTTCACACCCCCATTGCTATCTGCTGCAGGTCACTGATGCTGCATCCATGATGCACAAATTATGGATAAACAAGTTCCACTTCCACTACATTTGCATTTTAATTCTTTTCTATTCTTACTCTTACTGGATGTACTAATACTTCTAGTAGTAATTAAAGCTAAAATAAATCCATATTTGACTGATGTTGTTCTGCCTTCTTTGCTTGTAGGTGCACAAAAGACTGGAGGGGGTGTCTGTCATCATTCATCGCCTGTTCTACTGCCAGACGGGCGTCCTTTTGTACTACGTCACGTGTGGTGTGAGTGACTAACCTGACCAGACATCATTCTCAGCAACTTGTGCAACTGAGTGCTGCTGCTGACATCTGAAGAAGATGGGCCCAAAGAAAGCAGGTACCAGGTCCTCCAAAATAGTTGCTGAGAAGAAGGAAGAGCAGAAGAAGGAACTGACACTTAAGTCTGGTGTTGACCCGAAAACCTTTTTTGGGAAAAAAAAAGTACGCCTGCAGCAGCAGTGACTGGGGTCCAAGCTGGGGCCAGCACCTCCGCATCAGTGGGCCCAAGCCACCACCCCAGGCCCAAGCAGATGAGTGGGGAAGAGGTAGCCAGCCTAATCTTGGAAAGCAGTGATACTGAGCATCACCTGAACTTATCGCAAAGTAGTACACATTCCACGCAAGAGGGAACACAGCAGAAAAGTGGTGAACAACAACTAGCGCCTGCAATAGTAGATGCTCAACGAAAAGAACAACCACAACCACCACCTGTAATAGTAGTTCCACAACCACCAGCCGCAATAGTAGATGTTCAACAAAAACAACTGTATGTATCAAAACAACTACCACAACCACCGCCTGCAATAGTTTTTCAAGAACCACCACTGGCAATAGTAGTTGTTGTTCCTCCCGAAGTCGGGGCAGTTCAGGAAATTGAGCCTGATGCAGAGCAAGAAGAGGTAGCACATCCTGCAGGAGATCTATTGGGTTCCAAATCCCCACCAAGGAAAAGGAGGGTTAGTCCATTGAGTTCTTCGCCAAGCATCCCTTCTGATGATCTTGATCTCAATTGGGAGCCAGAACGATCTGAGCATGAGAGGGAGAGACATCCCAAGAAGACCAGGCTAGGGAAAAGGAATGTTCCAGGAAGCCTACCACTTATGGAGTGCAATGTTCAGCAGCCAGATAATGATAATGATGGTGATGATGAGTCAGACCCAGACATCACAAGCATTACTCCTGGCCCTGAGGACATGGAGACCAACATTTTTACCCTATCAAGATTGGCTGCAACTAGGGATGTAGTAGCACGCATACCACCAACACAGGCCACACCAAAACTACCTCCAGCTTCCATTTTTACATTTGCACACAGCCGGCAGCGTCCTACATCCAGCACAAGTTCCACCTCAGCAGAAGGAGGTAGTGGTACTACTGCGCAGCCACATAGTGCAGTTCACCACACAACCTCCAGTTCATCCGGCATTGGAAGTGGTACCTCTAGCAGGAGACAAAAGTTAAGCTCCCCAGTGTGGGACTTCTTTACAGTTAGCGCAAATGAGGACAACATTGCTATATGTTCCATTTGTCATTCCTCTGTTCGTCGTGGTAAGCTTGGCACAAACTATGGTACCGGAGGCCAAATGACCCATTTGAAAAAACAATCGGAAAAAACACCACGCAATCAAGTGGGAGGACCACCTATGTATCATGAAAACTGGAACCATTAATGTTGGTGGGGAAGCAGTAGAAGGTCCACGGAACACACAGGAAGAAGACGGAGACATTCTATCTGTTAGTGGTACACCAAGTACCCCTGTCCCACTCCCCAGCACTGCAGTGGTAGAACCCAGATCCTCCGGATCAGCAACATCTCTGTGGCACCAGAGTACGAGTAGCCCGGAGACACCAAGGAGTACGGGTGCGAAGTCTGCGACACGAAGTACTGCATTGGGCATATCTGAAAGAAATACCAAGCAGCAGCGTACCATTCTTAGCATGTTTAGGCAGGAGGGAAAGTACGAGCGCAACCACCCAATAGCACGTTTATACAATGCTAAGCTTGCTAAAATGTTAGCACTGGACCTTCTCCCATTTTCTTTCGTTGAAGGGATGGGTTTCCTGGAATTTGTGTCAACCCTCTGCCCAAAATGGAATGTTCCCAGCCGCTACTATTTTGCCAGAGTTGCTGTTCCAGCACTACACCACGACGTGCTGGAATTGCTTGGAAAAACCTTGCAGCAGAGTGCAGTGCATAGTATCCACCTGACAACAGACATGTGGAGCAGTAGTCAAGCCACAGATTACATGTGCATCACAGCACACTGGATCTCTTTTTCAGGTGTTAGAGACAAGATATCTACAGGCATTGACATTAATGAGATTTTTAATGATAGTCGCAAACATGCAACTGTAGCCATGTTTGCTATGGAGAAATCGCATACTGCTGCAAACATTTTGGATGAGTTCAACAGCAAGGTCTTTGAATGGCTGCGACCAAGAGGCCTTAAAATTGGTTTTGTTGCCACCGACAATGGCAGTAATGTAGTTAAGGCCATGGAAGATGGCGGCTATTTCAGGGTCCCGTGTTTGGCACACTGCATCAACATTGTGGTTCAAGACTTTCTGAAAAGTGAAAGCAAAGTCAGCAACTTACTGACCATTTGCAGAAGAATCTGCACGCATTTAAATCATTCTTTTAAAGCCCGGAAGCAGCTACGGGTCATTCAACGTGATTATAAAATGCCAGTCAAAGCACTCATTCAGGAGGTACCAACACGTTGGAAATCTACGTATTACATGCTCGAACGGCTGTTTGAGCAGTACATACCACTCAATGCATATGTCATGACAAGATCAGGGGATAATGCTGTTAAAGACATGACCGTTGAGATGTGGCAATGGGACCTCATTAAATGCCTGACTGAGATGCTACTTCCTTTTGAGGTCTTCACAAGTGCAGTCAGCAGGGAGGACTGTACTATGAGCCAAGCAATCCCACTGTTGTACATGCTTGAGCAAGAGCTGAAGGAGGTGTCTGAAACGTACGAAGGTATGGAAGGAAAACGTGAAGCATTTAATTTTGCGAAGTCCTTAGCAAGGCGCTTATCTCAGAATACAAGGATTCAAAATAAGATTTTGTCACATGAACATTACATTACTGCCACAATTTTGGATCTACGGTACATATTATTTGTGAATAGTAATGCATTAATTCCTTTTTCTAAAGAAGATGTTTCCAAGTACAAAACTGTAATAGCCAAGGAAACCACTGATTTAGAAAATGAATGGCTCTCAATTAGAGGCCTGCCAGTGCCAGCCCAGGACAGTGCAAGTACTACTGAGCATCCTACAGAGTCAAGGTCCTCTTCACAGCATGCAAGCAGTGCGTTTGATTCCCAGCAGTCACCAACACAAACAATAACACCAACAGGATCTGATTCATCAGACACAAGCAAAAAAATAGCTGCTTGGTTTCTACAGAAAGGGATGGGGAAGTCCGTTGCTGCCGCAAAGCAAAAAGAGGACGAGCAAACCAGAGCACCAATGAATATTGAGCGGATAGTCCAGGCCTATCTGGATGACACAACAGAGGTGTTCATGGAGCAAAGCCCATTGGTGTATTGGTATAGGACAAGAAGCCAATGGCCACTGCTTAGCAGGCTGGCGATAAAGTATCTAGCTTGCCCTGTTGCAAGTGTCTCTTCTGAGCGTGTGTTCAGTGCTGCTGGTACCATTGTGACTGTGAGAAGGACCAGTCTCTCGCCCAAAAGAGTGGAGCGGTTAACCATGATAAAAATGAACCACCACTTGATACCACCAGACTACAAAGTCCGTGAATCAGAGCTGGAAGAGGAGAGCGAGTCGGAAGAAATAAGTATTGGGTTACAAGACCTACTTCTGTCAGAAGAACCACCAGGGTTTGAGGACGAGCTCCTCTTCCCTGACAACTAGCCCTTGCGGTGCCAAACGTAATCAACATCAACCACAGGTAAGAAGAGAAGTTTGCTGGGAGGTATACTGGAGGAAGGCTGGTAGTACTAATAGGACAAATATAGCAGTATTAAAAAAGGGCCAATCAACAGGGTCCGGGTCCATTACAGTTGGCGGGCTTTAAGGTGTTTGTCCACAATGATTTTTACGCGCTCCTCTAATTGGTCCTCCCGCTAGGCCATCCGGAGGAGAAGTTTTTGCCGAAAAGCACAGCACCTGCATTTGCATCCATTGTGTGTTGGGGTGGTAGGGGTGGCAGATGTTAAAAACCGGCGGTGAGCGGCTGCCTGGCCACGGCGCCGTACTCCTGCAGGTAGAGCCTTGCTGGGGCCAGACGCATTGGAAGAGGCAGCAGCTGCTGCCGCCACCTCCTCCTCCTCCTCAGCCTCAGCCACCAGCTTGCGGTACTCCTCCACAATGGCCTGCAGTTTCCTTTGCCGGGCCCTGGCTGCCAACTCCTTCCGCAATGGTTTTGAGGAAGGAGTATGAGTATCTATAAAAAAAGAAACAGAATTGTAACTGAAACTCTTCATAATTAATTCAACAGTACATTTTGGCATAGTAGCACTACCAAGCGCAGTACATACAATTGGTGTCTACTTTTAGTATCTATCTAATCTGTCCTCCTGCTTCCACTGCCTGTAGCATTTGTTGAAGTTTTTTCCGGCATTATACTTGCCCTAGTACTGGGTGGCCTTGAGTACACATAAGAAGAACAAAAGTCTTTTTTGTATCCTTTTAGTTTTTCAAAGTAAGACTCTGCTTCCAGTGACAGTCTTCACCTATGATGAATGTACAAATACATTTAGGGGGCATCCACCCATTAAAAGTCAATGTCTATCATTCTTTATTATCGGCTTACCTGGTTTCACTTTCACCAGCAACCACCCATGCGTCCACTTCTTCCTTGCCTTGGGTTTCATTGACACAAACTCCGCTCATGATTGTTGCTATCCACTGTATCCATGCACCCATATTCTTTTGCCCAACCAGGCCTGCATTTTCTTTGACCTTGCAGTTCTACCCATCCTTTAACAACCCATGTATCCGATTTATATCAGCCATGTGAATGAACCTTACAAAGTATCCTTCTATGGTAGTTTGTCTTATTATTACATCTCTTTAGTCCTTCCTCCTTCCACCCTAGTTCACTTCTTTCCCTTTTTGTTCAACACATCCCTCAGGTCATCTGATCTGACTTTTAGTCTTCTCCAAAAGTTACACAGCTGAGTTGGAGTCTGATGGAAGAGGCCTTGTTTACTCACCTCAAACTGGTAATGCTACAAAGGGTGTCTTCTTCAACCATTGTATTTTGTCCAGTACAACTTCAAATTCATAATTTCCTAATAAGTCTCATAGCACAGTGAGGAAAAAAAGTCCCCCATCCACCTAGTGCAAATAAGTTATGAATATAACTTACCACCGCCCACCGCTGAACTTTCCTCCCCCACTGATGCTCCTGCAGGTGCCGCGTCCTCTCTCCCCTCCTGGATGGCAATCTCTTCGCCGCTGGCCCCGTCAGCACTGGTGGTTAGTATTGATTGTGCACCTGTAAAAACAAGTACAGCTTTTTAGATGCCTGCACACCGCCCCCTATTTTACTAGTTGTACTTTTTTCACCAGGAAGGAAGATTGAAAAAACAGTTACGTACAACAACAATCGTTGTGACAGTGTAACTTGTCCAAATTGCGTCCAATTTACAGCAGTCACATTAGACAGAGTTTTGTTTTAATTTATTAGATGGTCCCTAGGGTCATCTAATCTACTCCTACTATAGTCTTTGGAAAGTTAGCCTGAGCCATATAACCATTTTTTGATCCGTGTCTACTGCTTTGCCCATGTTACCTTGCAGCTTGTTGCACAGTAAGAAAGACACCATTGAGGCCACATGAGTCTGGCATACAATTGACAAACCAGTATTGTTAGTCCATAATGTTGCACTTGTTGCCAAGTGGAAGAGGTGTGGCGCCGCGGCCAGGGCGACTGACGCTGGAATCTGGGGACCACGGTTCGATCCCCGGCTCCGGCGGCAGGTTAGCCCAGCACCCTGTGACTCTGGGCAATAGCTCGCTTAATCTTCCCGACGGCCCCCCAGCGCCTAGAGACCCTTACGGGTGATTGTGCGCTTTACAAATGTGGACTTTACTTTTATTTATGTGATGACTGCTAAAAACTGGCATAGTTGTATTCACTGTCTAACGTGCAACATTTTTCTCATAGGCAGATGAGAAGAGAAGATTGCCTTCTACGAAACAAGGGATTTGCAGAGCTTTCGAAAGATGTCTCCAACAATTCACACATTACTCTATCGTGCACTAGATGTACAAAATGTACAGTATTTAATCTTCTTCATTTTGCATGGTGGAGTAGGATGTTTCTCATTGAAATACTTCCAAGTTACAACAATACAAAGCTTGTTAATTATTAAAAAAAATAAAGTTTTTGAACTTGCACGTAGACTCTGTGGTATATTTTCAGTGTCTGGGGTGCTGGGGACTGAAACGAGTGAGTGAGCGAAAGGGTCTTCTACTCTTCTTCTTCTGTTCTGGCGTGGGTTGTGTATTAAAATCATTGGGTATATCTAACTATCTTCGTGTGGGGGTCGGGAGTGGGACAATTGGCTATGACCGAGACACTTAGGTAGGTAGACTAGACGGTCATTGGATTATGGGTTCTTCTGACTGAGTTTTGTGACCAGGGTGTAAGGTCCAACCTCCCTATCACCAACATCAACAACATCCTATTTTCTTCTTGTACATAGTTGTGTATGTGCAGAGAGAGAATAATAATAACCACAACAGTAGTAGAAGTATACTAACTGAACAAAAATTAGTAGGCAAACATCTGGTTGTGCATTTTTGTTGGTGGGAATTGAGAGACTGGAGATAACAGAGGACAACGCAAAAGACAGGAGTGGACCCAATGGCTACAGCTATTCTATCACAGCTTTATTCAAAAGAATACCTTAACTAAAGAGTGGCCAACAGGGCAAGCTTAGCTACACACAGTCTAATAGTAGTAGCACAGAGACTCTAGGGGCAGAGGCAGTTTGAAGGAACTGAAAGTCAGGGATGGCATTGGATAGTTACGCAAAATTTGGAAAACAAATGTAAGACCAAATAAGGTTTTGCTAACATTGAATTACGAAGGAGGATTAATAGGTTGGAAAAAATAAGGTGCGTTAAAAAGTTAGGGAAATATAATTGTTAATAATATAAGCACTGTAGGACTTACTGGGGCCAGCAGCAGGATCCGCGGTAGAGGAGCGCTCCTCCTGTGGTTGTCCCGCCAACTCAGACCCCGTCTTCTTCTTGCCCTTGGGTGGTGCTGATCATGTAAGAAATAATAAAGAAAGAGAAGCATTAAGTGCTGTGAAACAAAGACCTCATTCAAAAATCCTCTCAAACATTTTAGGGAACAACAATTCCAATAAAATTGACTTCGAAGTATAAATGACTACTGGCTTGCAAGATCCACAGACCGTCTACTTTTAGAACACTAAACAAATGTGCCATAAACATTCTGATTGCAGAATACTAACGAAGCCAGTTGCCACCTGACCTACACCACCTATTCAAGAATGCAGATGGGCCAATTGGTCAGTAAGTCGGCATTTCAATTTTATTTTTACCCGCAAACATTACTTATTCATCCAAGACTTATACACAATACTTGTACTACTATAATATATATTAAATTATTAGTATTACTAGCTACTCACCAATCCCCACAACTTCAATACCTATCAGGTCCAACAGGTCCTGCTCCCTGTCTAGAATGTCTGCCCACCGGTGGGCCAGCTGCTGGTGGGTGCGCCGGGTTTCTGAGCGACGGTAGACATTTGCTGGAATTATTACACTCTATAATCCCAGCATGTTCAGGGAACATGGTAGAAAATAAAGTTTAGTATGCCTGAACTCAGAATAATAAAATACTTCTTTTAGTAAAGTTTATTTTAATATCCTGTGTTTGCAAATGCTACTTTTAGAAAGCTAGCATTTGCTTGCCTAACCATTTCAGCCCACCTCTGCTAGGATGTGTATCTGACTGTCTGGGTTATGTGAGTGACAGGGCGGGGGGATGACAGGTGGTGAATGCCAGGATTACACCTTGGTGGGAGGTGGGAGTGCCCCTGGACTCTGAATAGGGCTGTGCTCTGCCACCACAATGCTGGCTCCACCCCCTGGGGAGTGACTGATGACTCAGCCGACACCTGGCCCAGGAGAGGCGAAGCACTTTCAACAAGGTACTCCTGGCTGCCCCTGTCCGCACAATGCTGGCTCCACCTCCTGTGGAGCGTCTGATGTGCCTGCCCCTCAAACTGAAAGCAGAAACCAGAGTGAAAAACGAATTTGGCAGTAATTCACAATTAGGACATGCCATACTCATCAGAGCATGTCCTACCTTACACTTACAATGCACCCTGCCCTTGGGCCTACCATAGGGGTGACTAATATGAAGTTAAGGGAAGGTTTAGGGGCTGGCAAGTGTGTGCACTTGCCCAGCCAGCATGACAGTACTAGACTGCACGCAGGTTCTGCAATGGCAGACCCTAGACACATTTTTAAAGGCTGCTTCTGTGGGTGGCGCAACCAGCGCTGCAGGCCCACTAGCAGTATTGGCATTCACAAGCCCTGGCACTCCTGGTGCACTTTACTGGGGACTGACAGTAATGTCCAATGACCCAATCAGGAATATCAATCACAGTTACATTTTACATAGGGAGCACTTGCACTGCGGCACGTGTTGGCCGTGGCGCAGTGCCCTGAGCAGCGGACACCAGCAAAAACATCTGCGACATATCAGCAAAAAGTGGAAGGGAAACTCACGCCAAGGTGCCAGGTCTAACACGTGTTCCCTCCAGCTGAAATGTGGGAGGAACTACCCTTCCCCAGGGAGTTCCTCATCACTAAGGTGGAAAAACCTGGACAGACCGTCAGCATTGGTGTGATCTGTGCCAGGGCGATGTTCCACCGTGAAGTCCATACCCTGTAGGGAGATGGACCACCTCAACAGTTTTGGGTTCTCAGCCCTCATTTGCATCAACCATCTGAGGGGCCTGTGGTCTGTCTGAACTCGGAAGTGAGACCCAAACAAGTAGGGTCGTAGCTTCTTCAGCGCCCAGACCACAGCAAATTCTTCTCGCTCTATTGCACTCCACCTACGTTCCCGTGGAAGTAACCTCCTACTGATGAAGGCTACAGGTTGGTCCCAGCCCTCCTCAGTCATCTGTGAGAGAACAGCCCCTACACCATGCTCTGAAGCGTCTGTTTGCACTAGAAATTCCTTGGAGAAATTGGGAGCCAAGAGCACGGGCGCCGTGCACATGGCAGTTTTCAGGATGTCAAAAGCCTTCTGACAGGTGTCAGTCCAAATCACATTCCTGGGCTGCTTATTTGAAGTCAGCTCTGTCAAGGGGGTCACAATAGGGCCATAGCCCTTGACAAACCTCCTGTAGTACCCAGTGAGCCCCAGAAAGGCTCTCACTGCAGTCTGGGTCTTGGGGGGTTCCCAAGCCAGGAGGGTCTCAATTTTGGGTTGCAAGGGTGCCACCTTGCCACTCCCCACTTGGTGTCCAAAGTACACCACGGAACCCTGCCCAATCTGGCACTTGCTTGCCTTGATTGTGAGGCCTGCTTTGCGCAGCGCCATCAACACTTCCCAGAGGTGTTGCAGGTGTTCTGGCCAGGTACCACTGAACACTGCGATGTCATCCAGGTAGGCGGCACTGAACTCATCCAGCCCAACCAACACCTGGTTGACCAACCTCTGAAAGGTGTCAGGGGCATTCTTCATTCCAAATGGCATAACCCGGAACTGGAAATGCCCATCTGGTGTTGAGAATGCTGACCTCTCTTTTGCCCCATCGGTCAAGGCGATCTGCCAGTACCCAGACGTTAAATCAAACGTGCTGAGGAACCGGGCAGCCCCTAGCCGATCAAGGAGCTCATCAGCTCTGGGGATAGGGTGCGCGTCAGTCTTGGTGACTGAATTGAGCCCTCTGTAGTCCACACAGAACCGGAGTTCAGGTGTGGCTCCCGGCGCAGCAGCCTTGGGGACCAAGACCACGGGGCTGGACCAAGGACTGCTGGAGGACTCAACCACCCTAAGAGCAAGCATTTCGGAGACCTCCTCCTTGATGCAGGCTCTGACCCTGTCAGTTACTCTGTAGGCCTTATGCCTCACAGGTAAGCTGTCTCCTGTGTCCACATCATGGACGCACCAATCTGTGACACCAGGAACTAGGGAGAACAGATCTGGAAACTGCCCCAGCAATTGGCAGCAGTCTTCCTGTTGCTCAGGCGTCAGGGTGGGTGAGAGGTTAACTTCATCCACTGACCCATCTTACTCAGAGGCTACCAAGAGGTCAGGAAGGGGCTCAGACTCCTCCTCCATTCCATCATCAGTTGCCAACAACATGCCCACTTCGGACCTCTCCAAGTGGGGCTTAAGGCGGTTACCATGTAGGACCCTCAAAGGGTTCCTGGGAGACTGCATGTCCACCAAGTAGGTTACCAGATTCTTGCGCTCCACAACCTCAAATGGACCTGTCCACTTATCCTGAAGTGTACAAGGCTCCACTGGGGCCAAGCCCCACACCTTTTGCCCAGGTTGAAGCTCTACCAGAGTGGAATTCTGATCGTACCACCGCTTCATCTCTTCCTGGCTGGCTTCCAGATTTGCCTCAGCAAGTTGCCTGAAGCGCCTGGTCTGGTTTCTGAAGGCCAGCATGTAACTGTATACATTCTGGGGAGGTTTCCTGGGAGATTGCTCCCAGCCTTCCTTTACCAAACTCAGAAGTCCTCTCACTGGGTGACCATACAGAAGTTCAAAGGGGCTGAACCCTAGGGACTTCTGTGGCACCTCACGGTATGCAAAGAGGAGGCATGGCAAGAGGACGTCCCACTTACGCCTCATTGGACCTTCCAGGCCCATGATCATGCCTTTCACGGTTCGGTTGAATCTCTCAACCAACCCATTTCCTTGGGGATGGTAAGGGGTGGTGAACTTGTAGGTTACACCACACTCTTGCCAAAGGGATTTCATATACTTGGATATGAAATTGGTCCCCCCGTCGCTCACCACCTCTAGAGGGAATCCCACTTGTGAGAAAATTCCCATCAGTGCCCGTCCCACCACGGGGGCCGTCACTGTCCTCACAGGGATGGCTTCAGGGTACCGGGTGGCATGGTCCACCAAGAGCAGGATGAACCTGTTGCCCATGGATGTCTTGGGGTCCAGAGTCCCAACAATGTCAATACCTACTCGCTGGAATGGCGTACCGACCACGGGGAAGGGTTGCAGAGGAGCCTTGTGCTTCCCTCCGCTCTTACCACTGGCCTGACAAGTCTGACAGGATCTACAATGAGCATCTGAGCTCTTGTGCATTTGAGGGCAATAAAAGTGGGTGACAAGCCTGTCATAGGTCTTATCCGTCCCCAAATGTCCTGCTAACGGCACATCATGAGCCAGCCCCAGTAGGAAGGCTCTGAACTTCTGGGGTACCACCAGCACACGGGCTGACCCAGGTTCAGCAGCCTTAGGCTCGGAATACAGGAGGTCATTCTCCCAGTACACATAATGTGTCTTGGCCTGAACACCATTGGCCTGGTCTGCAGCCTGCTGCCGCATACCCACGAGAGAAGGGCATTCTTTCTGCTCCCTGCAGAATTCCTCCCTGGAGGGGCCTCCTTCTTGCTGCCAATGGGTCAGCTCAGGCAGGTCCCCCAGTTCAGCAATCTGTTCCCCTGTAGGCTCCAGGGCATCCCCCTCAAGGTCTGCTTTCTCCTGGACCGTGGGAACTTCAGGGGCCGGTTTCCCGCGCCCCCTGCACCTTCTCTCTAAGGCCGGTTCCTGAGCCTCTCCTTCAGGCCCCAGGATCTCTTGAGCACCCCTACTGGCTGTCATTGACCGGGTGGTCACGCACGCCCAGTCAGGCAGACCTACCATCCTCAGGTGAGTCGTCTTCTCCACCTTTTCCCAAGGGGAGTCCTCCAAGTCATTCCCTAGCAAACAGTCTACAGGAATGGCTTTCCTCACACAGACCTGCAGAGTACCAGAGACCCCCCCCACTCGAAGGGAACTTGAGCTATCGGACACTGACTCTCTGAATTATCAGCATTGATAACCCTACAGTAGGCATGGGGGACAACCTGCTCTTGAGACACCAGGTGCTACCTCACTGCAGTCACACTGACTCCTGTATCTCTAAGAGTCTCAGCTCAGCTTTCTTACCATTGATGGTAACCACCTGCCCATATTTCTTAGTGTTAGAGGGCAGGTAGTTCTCAGGGACCATCTCACTGTCTCCTAGCGAGACTAGGGTCATCTGGACAGGATCTCTACCCCCGGGGACTACTACCTCTTCCCCCAAATTAACACTAGTTACTTGCCGGGGTGGAGCACCAGTGGGTGCTGGTTTACCAAACAGGCGACACTTAGGGTCAGAGGCAATGTGACCCGGATCACCACACCTGTAACAATTGAAGGGCCCCTCTGGAACAGGCCTGCCTGTCGGGGCCCCAGTCTGCTTCGGGAGTGGGGGAGGCTGCAAATCTAGCTGCTGGTTTCCTTGGGGATTACTTTGGGGGCCTCCCTGGAACCCTCTTTGTTTACCCCTGTCCCCCCCACTCTTCTGCTGAGGACCCTGCCCACCCTTGGCGGAGTCTCCCACTGGACCCTTGTGGACCCTGGTGCTGAGCCAGCGGTCCGCCTCCTCAGCAAGCTTCCTCGGGATGGACAGCTTGCTATCAATCAGGTGCTGGCGTAGCTCAGGAAAACAGTGATCAGACAAGTGCTCCCATGCAATTAAATCAAGAAGCCCCTGATAATCATTTACCTTACTACCCTTTACCCATCCATCCAGTGCTCTGCAAAAACCAGTCACATACTCCACATACGTATTCCCAGGATGCTTTACACTCTCCCTGAACTTCTGTCTGTACATTTCAGGGGTAAGCCCATACCTGGTCATTAAGGCCTCTTTAATGCGGGGGTAGGAACTTTGTTCTTCCAGGGGCAAATCTAGGAGGGTGTCCTGCCCTTCGCTAAGGAACCTTCCCCACAACTCCGCTCCCCAATCCTTGCAGGGACCCGGTGGGAAGACATGGCTACCTCATATGCCCTAAACCACTGTCCTATGTCATCCCCCCTAAAGAACTCCTTAACTACATCTTTGGGTATGTACACCCTGGACTCTACCTGCACCGGCGTTGTGCTGCCACCAGAAGGAGTTGTTCCGAAACCTCTCAGCTCCAACTCCTTCACTCTTAGGTCATGGTCCACCTGGCGTTGCTGCGCCTCCATGGCCAATCTTTGCTTGTCCATTTCCAATTTTTGCTTTTCCATTTCTAGTTGCCCAGCTAATTTTGCCATCTCCATTGCATGTGCCCTGTCTTCTGCCCTATCTGCCAGCTCCTCTAGTGACAGGCCTCTGCTAGGATTTACAACGCCATTGGGTTTTTGGTTGAGCTTTTTGTACCCTTACAAGAGGGTTGGTCCTACATCAGGGTAAGCTTTGTGGATTTCGAGAACAGTTTTACGGTATTACAGTTTTACATGTTAGTTCATTACAGTATACATTACGTTTTTACCCTTACGTGAGGGTGGTCATTTCGACAGGTTGCAGGGGTGGGTCCCTGCGTGTGTAAGACACCTTGTGCCGCACGATAGTTTGATGCAGGGTTATATTCCCTATGTGCCTCCCAACATGGAGAGCACTTTACATTTTACGAAAGATTGATGCAGGGTTATATTCCCTACGTGCCTCCCCACATGGAGAGCACTTTAAATTTTTTTGTCCCTTAGTGAATAGTTTGGGGCAGGACTTAGGGTTTTAGCCCCTTTGTTCACATTACTTGTCTTCCTACATGGGAGTACACATCACATTGCATTGGTGTTCCTTATTTTAGTTTGGGGCAGGACATTAGGTTTTTTGTCCTTTTTGTTCACATGACTTGATTCTCCTCACAGAGAGCACAACGGTTGTCCCTTGTTAATGGTGGGGGCAGGATTTGGGGTTTCAGTCCCATTATTCAAAATTACATTTTGATCTATATTTGTTTTAAGCATTTGAGAAGGAGGATGGTTATATTGTATTTAGTAGCCATCTTTCCTTCCTGTCTTGGGTTCCTTTCCCTCTCGAGGTGCGGTGTTCCCGTCATCCCTGGGTCTGGGCTTTTGACTCTGTTTTAGATTGTTCATTTCCTCTTCATGATGTTCTCTTCATTTTGGTTGTGGACTATTTATCCCATCCTCGTCGCCATGAATGTAAAGATGAGAAGTCCACACGTAGATTAGTATTTAGTGATGCTTTATTCCAACATGTAAAGGGAGACCCCACCAGGAGCATCCAACATGGTGCTCAGCCCAGCCAACTGTAATCTCTCAGGCAGATCACCAACATTCTCAAAGATGCATCACATGAACATTCCAATAGAGGTAGAGAAGGATAGCATAGGGAATATCAAGATACTACAGATATCCACCGCATTCTGTGGTTCCCTTGACTCCTTCCAGGCTCTCAGCGCCGTTACGAGTTGGGCTTTGTTGTTTAATCCATGTTTGGAAATTCTGCACTTCCCGCAGAGTTCTTTCAGCCGCTCATTTGTTAATCCCCTCAGGGCTTCCTCTCCCCAATCTATGTCATCCTCTCCAGAGAAGACAGAGAGTGCTCTTCCAACAGGGAGTGAGCCAGGCATGGCTTCAGTAATGGCAGATGTCTCAACAAAATTGAAAAAATGGAAATCCGTGGCTGCGTTATTGGTCTGCTCTCACTATGTGGTGATCAGTAATTCACTGTATGTCAACTACAAATGCAAATCCGCAAATCCCACCGCTACCACCAATGTTAGAATTGGGGGTCTCTGGTTGGCGCAAGTATGCACTTGTGACAAGCAGGGACCCTCTCCTCTAAGTCAGGGCGAAGGATGACCCCTTAGAATTACCCTTGCTCACCCTATAGGTGCGTGGCGTGAGCAGCCAAGGCTATTCTTCAGGCGCTATGGAGTTAAGCATTTGTAATACGACACACAGTAAAATGTACCAATCCCCCCACAAATGGACACCAGGCTGTGAATATATAAAAATACGTTCCTTTATGTAAAAATATATATAGGCAGATCAGACTTATCACAAGACCTTAAGTAACGCTTTTCTTAGCCACAAGATTGGAAAATAGGAAAGTGTTCTCTTTGTTGCAATTAAATATAGTTCAGTTCTTTGTAGAGGCCACAGTTCTCTAAATGCTCTCTTTTCGGCACCTTCACACAGTTCTCCTTTGTCGATGCGCTTCCTAGCGCTCCTGTCCGCTTCTGGCTCGAGATACGGGCCCGACCTGCCCAAGCTCACGCTTCTTGCGTAGGGCACGGTCGGGTCTGGCAGAGAGTACGAGTCGGGCCGCTGGGTGCGACTCGCACGCGAGGGAGCGCAGACTACAGAGCTACCAGGGGCCCCGGTGACACGGAGCGGTGCGAGCCTCGTTGGAAAGGGCGGCACGTACCGCGGCTCGAGGCACACGCTGCGGGGCTCATAGGGGGAGCTGCAGCTTCACAGAGAGCGGTGCGAGCCTTGCAAGGAGGGCGGCTCGTGCCGCAGGTGGGTTTACAGTACCTTGGAGGTCCTTGGTGAAGGCGGGGAAATAAGAACGTGGCAGGCCCCGAGCCCGATGAAGATGTCTCGGTGGCGGTTTATCTGCGAAGGCAGATGCGAGGTGCCCAGCGGCTCTCGATTAGAGCGAGGCTGGCGCCCGAGGCGTCCGGGCTTCGGCGGTCTGTTCTCTGGGTCTGTAGAGTCCGGTCAGGACGACAGGCGGGAGCGTGGGTGGTGTACCAGCGGGCCTCCACCGGCGGTGATCCAGCGACTTCCCTCAGCGGGGGGAGAGCGGCTCGGCGGAACTGGGCTCTCCCTCGGCGGGGACGGGGAAGCACAGTTTGATCACGGCCTCAAGAGGGGCTGGGGGGGCACCACACAGGTCACGGCAGCGAGCCTCCGTAGGTGGGGTGACACGGCGATTTCCCTCAGCGGGGGGAGAGCGGCTCAACGGAGAGGGGCTCTTCCTCGGCAGGGACGGGGAAACACGGTTGGGTCACGGCCTCACGGAGGGGCAGGGGTCACCAAAGATCACGGCTCTGGCGGGGCAGTAGTCCTCGTAGTTACCGGCAGACGGGCAGAAAGCAGGTTGAGCCAGATGGTCCTGTGGCTCAGGTCAGGGGGCACCCTCAGACAAGCCCTTGGAGAAAGTTTCAAGCACAAATCAGCAAAGTCTTTTCAGCAAGTATTTTTCTCTCCTTCCTCAGCAAGGCAAGCAGCAGGCCAGTCCTTCCAGCGTCTTCTTCTCCTTCTAGTTGGGAAGAGGTTCTTTGTGGGAAACAAGATTCTGATTTACAAGGAGCAGGGCTCCTACTTTTATACAGCATTTCTTTTGTCTTCTCAGGCCAGGGGGGCCTTTGTATAACTGCTTTCAGTCTCTGAGTACTTGTTGGGTGTACTTCTGGCTTCTGCTTTCAGTGTGAGGGGCAGGCACATCAGACGCGCCACAGGGAGGTGGAGCCAGCATTGTGTGGACAGAGGCAGCCAGGAGTACCTTGATGACAGTGCTTCGCCCTTCCTGGGCCAGGTGCAGGCTGAGTCATCAGTCGCCCCCCAGGGGGGCGGAGCCAGCATTGTGGTGCCAGAGCACAGCCTGATTAAGAGTCCAGGGTCACTCCTACCTCCCACAAAGGTATAATCCTTGCATTCACCACCTGTCATCCCCCAGCCCTGTCACTCACACATCCCAGACAGTCAGATACACATACTAGCAGAGGCGGGCTGAAATGGTTAGGCAAGCAAATGCTAACTTTCTAAAAGTAGCATTTGCAAACACAGGATATTAAAATAAACTTTACTAAAATAAGTATTTTATTATTCTGAGTTCAGGCATACTAAACTTTATTTCCTACCATGTTCCCAGAGCTTGCTGGGATTATAGAGTGTAATAATTCCAGCAGCCCATCTGGCCTAAAGGGAACAGGTAGCCTTACAATAGTGAAAAACGAATTTGGCAGTAATTCACTATTAGGACATGCCATACTCATCAGAGCATGTCCTACCTTACACTTACAATGCACCCTGCCCTTGGGCCTACCATAGGGGTGACTAATATGAAGTTAAGGGAAGGTTTAGGGGCTGGCAAGTGTGTGCACTCGCCCAGCCAGCATGACAGTACTAGACTGCAATGGCAGACCCTAGACACATTTTTAAAGGCTGCTTCTGTGGGTGGCGCAACCAGCGCTGCAGGCCCACTAGCAGTTTTGGCATTCACAAGACCTGGCACTCCTGGTGCACTTTACTGGGGACTGACAGTAAATCCAATGACCCAATCAGGAATATCAATCACAGTTACATTTTACATAGGGAGCACTTGCACTGCGGCACGGGTTGGCCGTGGCGCAGTGCCCTGAGCAGCGGGCACCAGCAAAAACATCTGAGGCACATCAGCAAAAAGTGGAAGGGAAACTCACGCCAAGGTGCCAGGTCTAACAATGGTCTTGTGATAGATACTTGCCTGCCTATATATTTTTACATAAAGAAGACTTATTTTTCTAAATAACTACAGCCTGGTGTCCATTTGTGTGGGGATTGGTATGTTTACTGTGTGTGTTATTACAAATGCTTAACTCAGAAACGCCTGGAGAATCGCCTTGGCTGCTCACGCCACGCACCTAGAGGGTGAGCAATGATAATTCTAAGGGGTCATCCGTCGCCCTGACTTAGAGGAGAGGGTCCCTGCTTGTCACAAGTGAATACTTGCACCAACCAGAGACCCCCAATTCTAACACCACCACACCCACCACCAACATGACGTCCACCACCACTACCACCACATCCACCACCACCACATCCACCACCACCACGTCCACCACCACCACGTCCACCACTACCATGTTCACCACATCCACCACCACATCCACCACTAGCACATCCACCACCACCATATCTACCACCACCACACCCACCTCCACCACCACCACCTCCACCACCACTGCCACCACCACCACATCCACCACCACCTCATCCACCACCACCACTACGTCCATCACCACCATGTCCACAACCACCACTACCACCACATCCACCACCACCACTTCCACCACCACCACGTCCACCACCACCACGTCCACCACTACCATGTTCACCACATCCACCACCACATCCACCACCAGCACATCCACCACCACCATATCTACCACCACCACACCCACCTCCACCACCACCACTGTTGAAAATCAAAAACTGCTTCTCAGGGTAACAAGAAGTTGACACAGAAATCTGGAATATCAAATAACAAGTTTATTAAACTCACATGAGGTGAGGCTGCGTCACACAACAGCCGTGGCCATTGTAGGAGGCAGTCTGAGGAATTCAGAAAGCTTGAGCGTTATATACATTTCAGAGTTACATAGGAACACAAATGAAAGGGGCAGTCCTGGCTCATGCAGGCACACAAAAACACCTAATATGGACATGTAAGATCTGCTTGCTCAGCCAAGTGGGAGGAACTAACAGTTTTCAGCACGTAGTAAGCACATTCCTATGTGAAACTAATCAGTAACAGATGCAGACCCTACCGGGCATTTCTGAGCATGCGTTAAAGTGGAGGAGGCTAAATATCCTGTTACTGGGTAGACTTCAGGCGCAGCTAACAGAAAGGTAGGACAAAGCACATGGTGAGCACATGGCAGCACAAGGCAGACAAGATGGCTGCCAGAAACACAAAATGGCTTCTATAAAGCGGACAAGATAACTTCTAAATACAAGATGGCTTCTGCTAACGCTAACGCATTACTGCCAATTTACAACAGTCGCCCGTTTTAGCGTTAGCTGAAGACATTAGAATAATCCAGTAGGAACATAGAAAAGGTGTGCTCATTAATTCGCATAAATTTATCAATTTCCTAATTCATTGTCAGATAAGCATTTTCCATTCTAAACATTTCATTAAGGCATGAGCAGGAATTCAAAAGAACGGGACATTAGGTCATAAACTATTCAGACAGTAGGAGAAAGTAGCGACCACTATTACAGAGAAAATTAGCATTTTCACAACCCTAAGCAGAAGCAAACTCAGGTGAAACAGTGACAATCCTTCAATGCTCTCAGGTTGAAATAGAGATACTCTTTCACAGAGAATTAACTTCACTCTACCTTTTACTAAACGCAATATTACTCTAAAACACTGCCAAAATCAGTTCCCCAGCACCCATTTCACGCAACTACAACTGTACCCAGAGTCAATTCGAAGTCTCTCTGGCACACTTCTATCGTCCATTGAATCTCCTTCCATTGTCTCATTGGGCCTCTTGATTCAGGCTTTCCATGAAGATGGTATTTCTCAGTATCCGTTGGAGTGCCCTCCTGGCAAACACTCATAGCTCACTTGAAAGTCTCAATGTCTCAAGGCATGGCACCCATCTTTCTCCTTTGTGGCAGACACTACAGATAGTGTGCTCTTCATGGATCATGAGCACAGATCATCTCGTGCAAACTCAAGTAAAAGAGCAACAAACTTCAACACTTTCAGGCTCCAACACTTATTACTCAGTGTCAGAGAATGCTCAGGCTGCTCTTTCATGGATACCACACATGTAGTGCCTTCTTCCAATCTTAGACCTTCCGGTGCACTGCCATTCCATTGGAGCAAAAGAAAAGGGGAGTGGCCAAAAACTCAGGCCAAGGGGATCAAGGGACTGTACACTGTCAGAGGTTACCAGTACATAACAGGTAGCTTTTGCTCTTTTCATTGAAACTTTTGTTTTGTGACAAAATCAGATCCTCCTTTTTCTCTGATTCTTTGTTTTTTTCTCCGCTGGTTGATGATGCAAACAAAATAATTTCAGAGTGACCATTTAACGTGCTGGCGATCACTTATTCAGCTTTGCTGCTTTTCTCGGTGCTGGGACTGCAGACCAATACTTCCTGCTTTCATCTAGCTGTCAATAATGGGAGTTAGGATTCGTCTTGGTCATTTGTTCTGCAGGGTATCATTCTCCCTTTGACTCTGGAAGATCCTGCAGAACCTAATGATGTAGGAAATGTAACACAATTATTAGTTTCCTTCAATTGAGTACAAAAAACAGTTCAATATTTAGCAAAAGGCTGCAAACAGGTTGCCTGCAATCTTCAAAAGAGTGGCCACATGCCATGGGACTATCATGATCTAAAATACTCTGTCATTCTCATTGAATACAAATACAAAACAGTGACTCTAGTTTCTTCAATTGGATTTCCATATGAGAGCGTATCCTCTACCATCTAAGGGTAGATACCTACATGAAGAATCTATGTGAGTGGATGTCCTCACACATAATACATAATGACATTTTCTAATGGGGTAAACACATTTTTCTCTCAATTATTACACATGAGTGTTCCTGAATTCCTTATCTGGAACATCTCAAAAGCGAAATCACACAATGCCTTTTATCAGGGACATGTAGACTAGGGCTAATTATCAAAATGTGGAAACAAAAAAAAACCAAGAACTAAAGAGTCCTGGTGTTTCCATTATCAAAACACATCTGGTCTATCAAAAAATTAAAGCAGCAGAAAAACTAAACATATAGTGTCTCCTATTGAGGTGGAAAACTTATCTTACTATAATATTAAGTCAGTTCTATAGGAAGAACAAAAATTACTTGGGTGATAGTCAAGTTTGTGACATAATACCAAAAGCATGGACACAAAAGTCACAATAGTGCAGAAATTTGGACTCTACCACTGGCCCCTACACCATATACGGTAATGTCAGTTAATGGTCCAGTTCCTTCTGCAGGGAAAAAAAAATGAAAAGTTTAGATCACCTTTAACAAGAGCCACAAATCTATAATTTCATCCTTAGGTCCAATCAAGGATACATAAATCTAGAACTACCTGGTCCATGAGGGAGAGGGCAGTATTGTGACTCCTGTATATCTCTTTTTATTTTACTTCAATACTATTATGGCCAAATTGTGACATACACTGGTGAGGTGTTGTCTATTCTTGTCCACAGCATGCAAACATCATGTCTGTGAAATTTAGTATCAACACAAATTTTACCCAACTATTGTAAAGTGACACATATCGTCATACATGTCCATTCACAACACAGGCAAAACTTGTAATAATTTCTTAAGCAGCAACATAAAATACAAACAACATATGCCAAGCCATCAGATATACATGCAGTATAGCTAGCACAAAAAGCATAGACAAATTACAATAGCACATGTAAATAAGCAGTGACGCATGCATTCATGCATACCAAAACCCAGAAATGCAGGCCTGCTTAATTTGTCAGGTTCAGAATCAAAAATCAAAATTGCACAAATTGCACCAAAATTATACTTTCACTTACTCCCACACTTTGACAGGAGATCATCAGTCACTAAAGATCGAACTGTCAAATAAAACTTACAGTGTCGCTTTGACACACTGGACCAGCAGGAACTATTCATAAAGGGGGAAATGCACAATCATGAAAAAAAAACACACAAACATTTCTTTGCAAAGAAGTCATAATAAAAAAAATCTCTTTTCAACATACCGCTGACTACACAGAACATACAAAAATACTAACTGTAATTAACCATCTTCCGTAAACATACTAAATTCCAACCCTCGAAAAGCAAAACTCATTCACAGACACTCTACGTCCCCTGCGCCAGCAGGCCCTTGAGGCCCTAAAGGCCCTCAGCAGAACATCTGTTTTCACTTACTCCTAAACCCCCACCTCACTGACCTTAAGGTCAAACTCTGCCTCGCGCCGTGCCTGCTCTCCACAACCCCCCTCCTTTCGTCTCTCCCTTTTTCTGCAAGCTGACAAAGACAAGAAGCCTTCCAACTCTTTTTAACCCTCCAATAATCAACCCTATTGAAAAACACATGTTAAAGAAATAACTTCTTTTAGGGGCTAAAATTCATTTATTCTTAGAATTTTAAAACATTCACTGTGAAGAATTTGCTGAGCACAACAACACAACATACCATGTTAAAACAACTGCTTGTTACCACCCTATGCAATGATACTCATTTCATCAACCCTAAAGATAAATGTGCAAATGGGCCCCGCCAAAGTTAGAACCTTCAATCCTGATATTAAACAAAAACCCGTGCACCAGTCACATTGGCTCACTGAGGCAGCAAAGCAACTCCAAATAAGAACAACTGGCAAATTTGTATGATACCTAAATGTATGCATTTACTAAAACCTAAGGCACTTTAAAAGCTACTCTAATGGCAAGAATGCCTCTTTTAATAGTGTAATTTACCCATTTTCGACTTTGGAATTTAGGGAACTTAAAAGTTAATATCCTATGATTGCTTTACATTTTAATCATCCTCAGAATGTCCTTGATACATTACAGAGGTTGAACATTGGACATTTCTCATGTAAATCCTAGAAAAATGAGTGTTTTACGCCTGCGCCAAGTGAAAACCAACATGCAAATTACCTAATTTTTGCAGTAACACAGAACTTAAATCAAATGTTAATGCTAGAGGGTCATAGTATGAGTACTAAGCTTTATAAATATCAAAAAACGATATTAAAAAGCACTTATTTTTTTCCAAATAATTTTTTCATATTTAATAATTTTTCTTTCAAAGAAACCAATTATCTTTTTTATGAAAATTCCACATATAAAGGTAAGCTGCATCCCTTGCCTATCATTTTAGATGAATCCATTTATGCGCCGAAGCACAAAAGCCTAACTTTAAACATGACATGTTTCCCGCCATAAAATTTTCTTTCATTTTAAAAGGACACTCAGTATTTAGCAAAAAAACCACAAATATACTTTGAAAAGAATGCATAAAGAGTTTAAATGTCTGCCAGTGAAACAATATGATGAACCTTATCTTTGTAACCCTCTAAAACACTATTCTGAAATGAAAAAAAAAAACAACTGCAATTACCTAACAGCGAAGTCCTGGGCTAGGTAAACATTCCGATGCTATTCATGGCCTTTGAAAACAACATCTGCTGCCTTAACGGCTGGAAGCAAGGGTTCTCTGCACAATGCTGAAATCTGAGCATGGTTTCAGTCTTACTGAAAACAGACATTTCAAGTTTTTTAAAATGCGTGTGCAATAAGATGCATTTAAATTTAGCAAAGATTCATTCTAGCTGGAGTTTGTGTCATGTATATAAACTACAATGCATGTAGGTACAAACATGCTATAAATTCGTTTTTCTACAAAACACACAATTTATTTTTGAGGCCTTTCATATTCCTAGTGAATGCAAATTTTAACTTTATCTAATTTAAGCCTTTAACATTTTGCACATATGCGTTTTGCTTAATGTATAAATTAAATAGCAACATATAGCCATTTTAGCAAGTCGCATGGTAAATTGCTGCATGTTCATTTAATTTCCACCTAATATTAATTAATCTAACATTTCACTCAATAAACTGAAAAACATCACGAAACCCACAATACACACATTTTGAGCTCATTTCAAACAGAAACAGAAAGTGTTCAAAACATTCAGGACACGCAAGACAGCGCTGTAGGCATTTCGTTTCATAAATTTGCGCCAACGCTATTCACAACAGAAGTTACAGTAACGGCAAAAAAAAACACATCTAAACACACATGGAACCCACAGGTCAACACATAGGACTGAAACAGAGGACAGCTACAAAGACTGTACCCAAACCAAACCATTTTGTAAATACTAAATGTAAGTCATATTTACAAGAACCGCTTCTGAATACTGGCAGAACACCAACATTCGTTCTGCATCTCCATTCATAAAATTACACAGAACAAAGGATCCTTACATGTATTATGTCATATTTTAATTCCCTGGGGATACAAAATCACCAAGGAAGAAATATGTTTGTACACCTAAAACCTATTTAGGTATCCCTTCTAAGGGAAGCCGGCTAATTTACTTCACAGCACATTATGGTACCTTTCAAAAAGCAACACATTCGCCGATGTGAGCTCGAATAACAGGCATGACACAAGAAATAGCGCAAAATATACACTATTTATGTGGAAAGAGCGCTTAATGGTACCTTCTTAGTACATTGCGCTATACACACAAAGTTTGAGGAAAAGTCCTCACATTACCTGCCTATATGAGTTGCAACACATACATTTCATAATCATATCATATCATATCATAAGACTAGTCTGTTCATCACATACATTTCATATCTCATATTCATTTTCAAAGGACTAGTCCCACACCTCCACCACCACTGCCACCACCACCACATCCACCACCACCTCATCCACCACCACCACTACGTCCATCACCACCATGTCCACAACCACCACTACCACCACATCCACCACCACCACTTCCACCACCACCACGTCCACCACCACCACGTCCACCACTACCATGTTCACCACATCCACCACCACATCCACCACCAGCACATCCACCACCACCATATCTACCACCACCACACCCACCTCCACCACCACCACTGTTGAAAATCAAAAACTGCTTCTCAGGGTAACAAGAAGTTGACACAGAAATCTGGAATATCAAATAACAAGTTTATTAAACTCACATGAGGTGAGGCTGCGTCACACAACAGCCGTGGCCATTGTAGGAGGCAGTCTGAGGAATTCAGAAAGCTTGAGCGTTATATACATTTCAGAGTTACATAGGAACACAAATGAAAGGGGCAGTCCTGGCTCATGCAGGCACACAAAAACACCTAATATGGACATGTAAGATCTGCTTGCTCAGCCAAGTGGGAGGAACTAACAGTTTTCAGCACGTAGTAAGCACATTCCTATGTGAAACTAATCAGTAACAGATGCAGACCCTACCGGGCATTTCTGAGCATGCGTTAAAGTGGAGGAGGCTAAATATCCTGTTACTGGGTAGACTTCAGGCGCAGCTAACAGAAAGGTAGGACAAAGCACATGGTGAGCACATGGCAGCACAAGGCAGACAAGATGGCTGCCAGAAACACAAAATGGCTTCTATAAAGCGGACAAGATAACTTCTAAATACAAGATGGCTTCTGCTAACGCTAACGCATTACTGCCAATTTACAACAGTCGCCCGTTTTAGCGTTAGCTGAAGACATTAGAATAATCCAGTAGGAACATAGAAAAGGTGTGCTCATTAATTCGCATAAATTTATCAATTTCCTAATTCATTGTCAGATAAGCATTTTCCATTCTAAACATTTCATTAAGGCATGAGCAGGAATTCAAAAGAACGGGACATTAGGTCATAAACTATTCAGACAGTAGGAGAAAGTAGCGACCACTATTACAGAGAAAATTAGCATTTTCACAACCCTAAGCAGAAGCAAACTCAGGTGAAACAGTGACAATCCTTCAATGCTCTCAGGTTGAAATAGAGATACTCTTTCACAGAGAATTAACTTCACTCTACCTTTTACTAAACGCAATATTACTCTAAAACACTGCCAAAATCAGTTCCCCAGCACCCATTTCACGCAACTACAACTGTACCCAGAGTCAATTCGAAGTCTCTCTGGCACACTTCTATCGTCCATTGAATCTCCTTCCATTGTCTCATTGGGCCTCTTGATTCAGGCTTTCCATGAAGATGGTATTTCTCAGTATCCGTTGGAGTGCCCTCCTGGCAAACACTCATAGCTCACTTGAAAGTCTCAATGTCTCAAGGCATGGCACCCATCTTTCTCCTTTGTGGCAGACACTACAGATAGTGTGCTCTTCATGGATCATGAGCACAGATCATCTCGTGCAAACTCAAGTAAAAGAGCAACAAACTTCAACACTTTCAGGCTCCAACACTTATTACTCAGTGTCAGAGAATGCTCAGGCTGCTCTTTCATGGATACCACACATGTAGTGCCTTCTTCCAATCTTAGACCTTCCGGTGCACTGCCATTCCATTGGAGCAAAAGAAAAGGGGAGTGGCCAAAAACTCAGGCCAAGGGGATCAAGGGACTGTACACTGTCAGAGGTTACCAGTACATAACAGGTAGCTTTTGCTCTTTTCATTGAAACTTTTGTTTTGTGACAAAATCAGATCCTCCTTTTTCTCTGATTCTTTGTTTTTTTCTCCGCTGGTTGATGATGCAAACAAAATAATTTCAGAGTGACCATTTAACGTGCTGGCGATCACTTATTCAGCTTTGCTGCTTTTCTCGGTGCTGGGACTGCAGACCAATACTTCCTGCTTTCATCTAGCTGTCAATAATGGGAGTTAGGATTCGTCTTGGTCATTTGTTCTGCAGGGTATCATTCTCCCTTTGACTCTGGAAGATCCTGCAGAACCTAATGATGTAGGAAATGTAACACAATTATTAGTTTCCTTCAATTGAGTACAAAAAACAGTTCAATATTTAGCAAAAGGCTGCAAACAGGTTGCCTGCAATCTTCAAAAGAGTGGCCACATGCCATGGGACTATCATGATCTAAAATACTCTGTCATTCTCATTGAATACAAATACAAAACAGTGACTCTAGTTTCTTCAATTGGATTTCCATATGAGAGCGTATCCTCTACCATCTAAGGGTAGATACCTACATGAAGAATCTATGTGAGTGGATGTCCTCACACATAATACATAATGACATTTTCTAATGGGGTAAACACATTTTTCTCTCAATTATTACACATGAGTGTTCCTGAATTCCTTATCTGGAACATCTCAAAAGCGAAATCACACAATGCCTTTTATCAGGGACATGTAGACTAGGGCTAATTATCAAAATGTGGAAACAAAAAAAAACCAAGAACTAAAGAGTCCTGGTGTTTCCATTATCAAAACACATCTGGTCTATCAAAAAATTAAAGCAGCAGAAAAACTAAACATATAGTGTCTCCTATTGAGGTGGAAAACTTATCTTACTATAATATTAAGTCAGTTCTATAGGAAGAACAAAAATTACTTGGGTGATAGTCAAGTTTGTGACATAATACCAAAAGCATGGACACAAAAGTCACAATAGTGCAGAAATTTGGACTCTACCACTGGCCCCTACACCATATACGGTAATGTCAGTTAATGGTCCAGTTCCTTCTGCAGGGAAAAAAAAATGAAAAGTTTAGATCACCTTTAACAAGAGCCACAAATCTATAATTTCATCCTTAGGTCCAATCAAGGATACATAAATCTAGAACTACCTGGTCCATGAGGGAGAGGGCAGTATTGTGACTCCTGTATATCTCTTTTTATTTTACTTCAATACTATTATGGCCAAAGTGTGACATACACTGGTGAGGTGTTGTCTATTCTTGTCCACAGCATGCAAACATCATGTCTGTGAAATTTAGTATCAACACAAATTTTACCCAACTATTGTAAAGTGACACATATCGTCATACATGTCCATTCACAACACAGGCAAAACTTGTAATAATTTCTTAAGCAGCAACATAAAATACAAACAACATATGCCAAGCCATCAGATATACATGCAGTATAGCTAGCACAAAAAGCATAGACAAATTACAATAGCACATGTAAATAAGCAGTGACGCATGCATTCATGCATACCAAAACCCAGAAATGCAGGCCTGCTTAATTTGTCAGGTTCAGAATCAAAAATCAAAATTGCACAAATTGCACCAAAATTATACTTTCACTTACTCCCACACTTTGACAGGAGATCATCAGTCACTAAAGATCGAACTGTCAAATAAAACTTACAGTGTCGCTTTGACACACTGGACCAGCAGGAACTATTCATAAAGGGGGAAATGCACAATCATGAAAAAAAAACACACAAACATTTCTTTGCAAAGAAGTCATAATAAAAAAAAATCTCTTTTCAACATACCGCTGACTACACAGAACATACAAAAATACTAACTGTAATTAACCATCTTCCGTAAACATACTAAATTCCAACCTTCGAAAAGCAAAACTCATTCACAGACACTCTACGTCCCCTGCGCCAGCAGGCCCTTGAGGCCCTAAAGGCCCTCAGCAGAACATCTGTTTTCACTTACTCCTAAACCCCCACCTCACTGACCTTAAGGTCAAACTCTGCCTCGCGCCGTGCCTGCTCTCCACAACCCCCCTCCTTTCGTCTCTCCCTTTTTCTGCAAGCTGACAAAGACAAGAAGCCTTCCAACTCTTTTTAACCCTCCAATAATCAACCCTATTGAAAAACACATGTTAAAGAAATAACTTCTTTTAGGGGCTAAAATTCATTTATTCTTAGAATTTTAAAACATTCACTGTGAAGAATTTGCTGAGCACAACAACACAACATACCATGTTAAAACAACTGCTTGTTACCACCCTATGCAATGATACTCATTTCATCAACCCTAAAGATAAATGTGCAAATGGGCCCCGCCAAAGTTAGAACCTTCAATCCTGATATTAAACAAAAACCCGTGCACCAGTCACATTGGCTCACTGAGGCAGCAAAGCAACTCCAAATAAGAACAACTGGCAAATTTGTATGATACCTAAATGTATGCATTTACTAAAACCTAAGGCACTTTAAAAGCTACTCTAATGGCAAGAATGCCTCTTTTAATAGTGTAATTTACCCATTTTCGACTTTGGAATTTAGGGAACTTAAAAGTTAATATCCTATGATTGCTTTACATTTTAATCATCCTCAGAATGTCCTTGATACATTACAGAGGTTGAACATTGGACATTTCTCATGTAAATCCTAGAAAAAGGAGTGTTTTACGCCTGCGCCAAGTGAAAACCAACATGCAAATTACCTAATTTTTGCAGTAACACAGAACTTAAATCAAATGTTAATGCTAGAGGGTCATAGTATGAGTACTAAGCTTTATAAATATCAAAAAACGATATTAAAAAGCACTTATTTTTTTCCAAATAATTTTTTCATATTTAATAATTTTTCTTTCAAAGAAACCAATTATCTTTTTTATGAAAATTCCACATATAAAGGTAAGCTGCATCCCTTGCCTATCATTTTAGATGAATCCATTTATGCGCCGAAGCACAAAAGCCTAACTTTAAACATGACATGTTTCCCGCCATAAAATTTTCTTTCATTTTAAAAGGACACTCAGTATTTAGCAAAAAAACCACAAATATACTTTGAAAAGAATGCATAAAGAGTTTAAATGTCTGCCAGTGAAACAATATGATGAACCTTATCTTTGTAACCCTCTAAAACACTATTCTGAAATGAAAAAAAAAAACAACTGCAATTACCTAACAGCGAAGTCCTGGGCTAGGTAAACATTCCGATGCTATTCATGGCCTTTGAAAACAACATCTGCTGCCTTAACGGCTGGAAGCAAGGGCTCTCTGCACAATGCTGAAATCTGAGCATGGTTTCAGTCTTACTGAAAACAGACATTTCAAGTTTTTTAAAATGCGTGTGCAATAAGATGCATTTAAATTTAGCAAAGATTCATTCTAGCTGGAGTTTGTGTCATGTATATAAACTACAATGCATGTAGGTACAAACATGCTATAAATTCGTTTTTCTACAAAACACACAATTTATTTTTGAGGCCTTTCATATTCCTAGTGAATGCAAATTTTAACTTTATCTAATTTAAGCCTTTAACATTTTGCACATATGCGTTTTGCTTAATGTATAAATTAAATAGCAACATATAGCCATTTTAGCAAGTCGCATGGTAAATTGCTGCATGTTCATTTAATTTCCACCTAATATTAATTAATCTAACATTTCACTCAATAAACTGAAAAACATCACGAAACCCACAATACACACATTTTGAGCTCATTTCAAACAGAAACAGAAAGTGTTCAAAACATTCAGGACACGCAAGACAGCGCTGTAGGCATTTCGTTTCATAAATTTGCGCCAACGCTATTCACAACAGAAGTTACAGTAACGGCAAAAAAAAACACATCTAAACACACATGGAACCCACAGGTCAACACATAGGACTGAAACAGAGGACAGCTACAAAGACTGTACCCAAACCAAACCATTTTGTAAATACTAAATGTAAGTCATATTTACAAGAACCGCTTCTGAATACTGGCAGAACACCAACATTCGTTCTGCATCTCCATTCATAAAATTACACAGAACAAAGGATCCTTACATGTATTATGTCATATTTTAATTCCCTGGGGATACAAAATCACCAAGGAAGAAATATGTTTGTACACCTAAAACCTATTTAGGTATCCCTTCTAAGGGAAGCCGGCTAATTTACTTCACAGCACATTATGGTACCTTTCAAAAAGCAACACATTCGCCGATGTGAGCTCGAATAACAGGCATGACACAAGAAATAGCGCAAAATATACACTATTTATGTGGAAAGAGCGCTTAATGGTACCTTCTTAGTACATTGCGCTATACACACAAAGTTTGAGGAAAAGTCCTCACATTACCTGCCTATATGAGTTGCAACACATACATTTCATAATCATATCATATCATAAGACTAGTCTGTTCATCACATACATTTCATATCTCATATTCATTTTCAAAGGACTAGTCCCACAAATTCAAATAGCCACAGCAAGCGTATCCTAAAACTGCCTTGCCAATCCCAGGCTTCCAAAAGCTCGCAGCAAGTCCCTTAGAACGGTTCTTACCAATCAAGAGCGTCCAAATTCTAACTGCCAAGTTCTAAATGACCTAACGGTCTTTCTCTTTTTATTTTTTCTGTTAATACTCACGCCAAAAATGTTCTCAGTCAGGGGTGACAGCATATGGAGGATCAAAATCAGGGATCAGAAACACACTGGGCTGCAGACAAAGAATCCTCAGAATCTCCTGTGCACAGAGTACCTTCTTGGCAGAATCCAGTCCTGGGCCCCTCTGTAGATATTCTGTCTCCTGACAAGATCACTCCTTCAGACAGCCACCTCTCTGATGAGCCCCACATTGGGCGCCAATTGTTGAAAATCAAAAACTGCTTCTCAGGGTAACAAGAAGTCGACACAGAAATCTGGAATATCAAATAACAAGTTTATTAAACTCACATGAGGTGAGGCTGCGTCACACAACAGCCGTGGCCATTGTAGGAGGCAGTCTGAGGAATTCAGAAAGCTTGAGTGTTATATACATTTCAGAGTTACATAGGAACACAAATGAAAGGGGCAGTCCTGGCTCATGCAGGCACACAAAAACACCTAATATGGACATGTGAGATCTGCTTGCTCAGCCAAGTGGGAGGAACTAACAGTTTTCAGCACGTAGTAAGCACATTCCTTTGTGAAACTAATCAGTAACAGATGCAGATCCTACCGGGCATTTCTGAGCATGCGTTAAAGTGGAGGAGGCTAAATATCCTGTTACTGGGCAGACTTCAGGCGCAGCTAACAGAAAGATAGGACAAAGCACATGTTGAGCACATGGCAGCACAAGGCAGACAAGATGGCTGCCAGAAACACAAAATGGCTTCTATAAAGCGGACAAGATAACTTCTAAATACAAGATGGCTTCTGCTAACGCTAACCCATTACTGCCAATTTACAACACCACCTCCACATCCACCACCACTGCCACCACCACCACATCCACCACCACATCCACATCCACCACCACCACATCCACCACCACTACGTCCACCACCACTACGTCCACCACCACCATGTCCACCACCACATCTACCACTACCACACCCACAACCACAACATCCACCACCACCACTACGTCCATCACCACAATGTCCACAACCAACACTTCCACCACCACCACCACCATGTCCACCACCACATCCACTACCACCACATCCACCACCACAATGTCCACTACAACCATGTCCACCACCACCACGTCCACCACAACCACACCCACCACCACCAAAACATCCACCACTAACACCACATCCACCACCACGTCCACCACCACCATGTCCACCGCAACAACATCCACAATCACCACGTCCACAATCACCATCTTCACCACCACAATCACGACATCCACCATCACTACATTCACCACCATTACATCCACCACCACCATGTCCACCACATCCACCACCACCACCACCACATCCACCTTCTCCACCACCACTACCACTATCACTACCACCACCACATCCACCACCACCACATCCACCACCACCACATCCACCACCACCACATCCACCACCACCACATCCACCACCACTACGTCCATCACCACCATGTCCACCACCACTACATCCACCACCACCACAACGTCTACCACCACATCCACCACTACCATGTCCAACACATCCACCACCACATCCACCACCACCATGTCCATCACCACCACATCCGTCACCAACAATGTCCTTCACCACCACGACGATCACCACCATGTCCACCACCACCAGGTCCACCACATCAACCACCACCACACCCACCACCACCACACCCACCACCACCACACCCACCACCACCACATCCAGCACCACCACGTCCACCACCACCACACCCACCTCCACCACCACTACTTTCACCACCACTACCATCACCACCATGTCCACAACCACCATGTCCATCATGTCTACCACCATGTCCACCACCTCATACACCACCACTATGTCCACCACCACCATGTCCACCACCACTACCACCACCACCATATCCACCAGCACCATGTCCATCACCACCAATACCATGCCCCCACCACCACCACATCCACCAAGTCCACCACCACCACCACATCAACCACCACCATGTCCACCACCACCATGTCCACCACCACCACATCCACAACCACCACCACATCCACCACCACCACCGCATCCACCACCACCACCATGTCCACCACCACCAGGTCCACCTCGTCCACCACCACCACACCCACCACCACCACATCCACCACCACATCCACATCCACCACCACCGTATACACTACCACTACGTCCATCACCACAATGTCCACAACCAACACGTCCACCACCACCATCACCATGTCCACCACCACATCCACCACCACCATGTCCACCACCACTAGGTCCTCCACCACCACTACGTCCATCACCACCATGTCCACAACCACCACGTCCACCACATCCACCACCACCACCTCCAGCACCACCATACCCACCAACACCACCATGTCCACCACCACATCCACATCCACCACCACCACATCCACCACCACTACGTCCACCACCACTACGTCCACCACCACCATGTCCACCACAACATCCACCACCACCACATCCACAACCACCACATCCACAACCACCACTACATCCATCACCACCATCGCATCCACCACCACCACGTCCACCACAACCACCATGTCCACCACCACCATGTCCACCAGGTCCACACCCACCACACCCACCACCACCACGTCCACCACCACATCCACATCCACCACCATCACATCCACCACCACTACGTCCATCACCACAATTTCCACAACCAACACATCCACCACCACCACCACCACATCCACCACCACATCCACTACCATCACATCCACCACCACCACATCCAACACATCCCCCACCACTACGTCCACCACCACCATCTCCACCACCACCACGTCCACCACCACCATGTCCACCACCACCACATCCACCACCACCACACCCACCTCCACCACCACCACATCCACCACCACTACCACCACCACCACATCCACCACCACCACATCCACCACCACCACATCCACCACCACCATGTCCACCACCACCACGTCCACCACCACACCCACCACCACAACATCCACCAGCACCATGTCCACCACCAACTTTACCATGCCCCCCACCTCCACCGCATCCACCACCACCAAGTCCACCACCACCACCACAGCCACCACCACCATGTCCACCACCACCACGTCCACCACAACCACATCCACAACCACCACAACATCAACCACCGCATCCACCACCACCACGTCCACCACCACCACACCCACAACCACCACATCCACCACCACATCCACATCCAGCACCACCACATCCACCACCACGACATCCATCACCACAATGTCGACAACCAACACGTCCACCACCACATCCACCACCACCTCATCGACCACCACCATGTCCACCACCACTATGTCCTCCACCACTACTACGTCCATCACCACCAATTCCACAACCACCACGTCCACCACATCCACCACCACCACTTCCAGCACTACCACACCCACCACCACCACCATGTCCAACACCACATCCACATCCACCACCACCACATCCACCATCACCACGTCCACCACCACTACGTCTACCACCACTACGTCCACCACCACCATGTCCTCCACCACATCCACCATCACCACATCCACCACCACGACATCCACAACCACCACCACATCCACCACCACCATCGCATCCACCACCACCACGTCCACCACCATCACCATGTCAACCACCACCATGTCCACCATCACCACACCCACCACCACCACGTCCACCACCACATCTACATCCACATCCACCACCACCACATCCACTACCACTACGTCCATCACCACAATGTCCACAACCAACACATCCACCACCACCACCACCACCATGTCCACCACCACATCCACTACCACCACATCCACCACCACCACATCCACCACATCTCCCACATCCCCCACCACTACGTCCACCACCACCATGTTCACCACCACCACTTCCACCACCACCACACCCACCTCCACCACCACCACATCCACCACCACTACCACCACCACCACATCCACCACCACCACATCCACCACCACCATGTCCACCACCACTATGTCCTCCACCACCACTATGTCCATCACCATCATGTCCACAACCAACATGTAAACCACATTCACCACCACCACGTCCACACCCACCTCACCCACCACCACCAAGTCCACCACCACATCAACATCCACCACATCCACCACCACTACGTCCACCACCACCATGTCCACCATGTCCACCACCACACCCACCACCACAACATCCACCACCACCACGTCCTCCACCAGAATGTCCACAACCACCACGTCCACCACGTCCACCACCACCATGTCCACCACCTCCACATCCACCAATACATCCACCCCCCCCACATCCACCACCACAATGTCCACTACCACCATGTCCACCACCACCACGGCCACCACAACAACACCCACCACCACCACCACAACATTCACCACTAACACCACATCCACCACCACCACATCCACCACCACCACGTCCACCACCACCACGTCCACAATCACCATGTCCACAATCACCAACTCCACCACCACCACATTCACCACATCCTCCACCACTACGTCCACCACCACTATGCCCACAACCACCATGTCCACCACCACTACGTCCACCACCACCACCACATCCACCTTCTCCACCATTACATCCACCACCACCACCATAATGTCCAATACACCCACATCCACCACCACATCCACCACCACAACATCCACCACCACCATATCCACCACCACCACACCCTAGACCACCACCTCCACGTCCACGTCCTCCACATCCACCACCACTATGTCCACCACCACCATGTCCACCACCACTACATCCACCACCACCATGTCCAGCTCCACCACATCCACCACACCCACCTCCTCCACCACCACCACGTCCACCACCAGCACACCCACCACCAGGAGGTCCACCACCACCACCACATCCACCACAATGATGTCCACCACATCCAACACCACATCCACCACCACCATGTCCATCACCACCACACCCACCAACAACAATGTCCATCACCACCACATCCATCACCACCATGTCCACCACCACCACGTCCACCATGTCCAACACCACCAAGTCGACCACCAACACACCCACCACCACCACACCCACCACCACCACCACATCCACCACCACCACAGCCACCACCACCACACCCACCTACACCACCACCACTTCCACCATCACTACCATCACCACCACATCCACCACCACCACGGCCACCATCACCATGTCCTCCACCACCACCATGTCCATTACCAGCATGTCCACAACCACCATGTCCACCACATCCACCACCATGTCCACCACCACATCCACCACCACTACGTCCACCACCACTATGTGCACCACTACCACATCCACCACCACCATCACATCCACCACCACTACCACCACCACCACCATGTCCACCACCACCAATACCATGTCCCCCACCAACACCACCACATCCACCACCAACACCGCATGCACCACCACATCCACCACCACCACCATGTCCACCACCACCACATCCACAACCACCACATCCACCATCACTACCTCCACCACCACTATGTCCACCAACACCATGTCCACCACCACCACATCCACCCCCACCACGTCTACCACCACCATGTCCACCACCACATCCACCACCACCACATCCACCACCACCCGTCCACCACCACCACGTCCACAATCACCATGTCCACAATCACCAACTCCACCACCACCACCACATTCACCACATCCTCCACCACTACGTCCACCACCACTATGCCCAAAACCACCATGTCCACCACCACCACGTCCACCACCACCACCACATCCACCTTCTCCACCACCACATCCAAAACCACCACCATAATGTCCAATACCCCCACATCCACCACCACATCCACCACCACAACATCCACCACCACCATATCCACCACCACCACATCCTCGACCACCACCGCCACATCCACGTCCTCCACATCCACCACCACTATGTCCACCACCACCATGTCCACCACCACTACATCCACCACCACCATGTCCAGCTCCACCACATCCACCACACCCACCTCCTCCACCACCACCACGTCCACCACCAGCACACCCACCACCAGGAGGTCCACCACCACCACCACGTCCACCACAATAATGTCCACCACATCCACCACCACATCCACCACCACCATGTCCATCACCACCACATCCACCAACAACAATGTCCATCACCACCACATCCATCACCACCATGTCCACCACCACCATGTCCACCATGTCCAACACCACCAAGTCCACCACCAACACACCCACCACCACCACACCCACCACCACCACCACATCCAACACCACCACGGCCACCACCACCACACCCACCTACACCACCACCACTTCCACCACCACTACCATCACCACCACATCCACCACCACCACGGCCACCATCACCATGTCCTCCACCACCACCATGTCCATCACCTGCATGTCCACAACCACCATGTCCACCCATCCACCACCATGTCCACCACCACATCCACCACCAATACGTCCACCACCACTATGTGCACCACTACAAAATCCACCATCACCATCACATCCACCACCACTACCACCACCACCACCATGTCCACTACCACCAATACCATGTCCCCCACCAACACCACCACATCCACCACCAACACCGCATGCACCAGCACATCCACCACCACCACCATGTCCACCACCACCACATCCACAACCACCACATCCACCATCACTACCTCCACCACCACTATGTCCACCAACACCATGTCCACCACCACCACATCCACCCCCACCACGTCTACCACCACCATGTCCACCACTACATCCACCACCACCATGTCCACCACCACCATGTCCACCACCACGAGGCCACTACCATGTCCACCACCACCATGTCTACCTCCACCACCAACACATCCACTACCACTACCACGTCCACCACCACATCCACCACCAAGTCCACCACCACATCCACAATGTGCACCACCACCACGTCCACCACCACCATGTCCACCTTCACGTCCACCACCACCACATCCACCACAACCACGTCAACCACCACCACCATGTCTACCACGACCACCATGTCCACCACCACCACTTCCACCACCACTATATCCACCATATCCACCACCACCATGTCCAACACCACCACGTCCACCACCACCATGTCCACCTTCATGTCCACCACGACCATGTCCACCACCACGTCCACCACTACCATGTCCACCACATCCACCACCACTATGTCCACCACCTCCATGTTCACCACTACTATGTCCACCACCACCACGTCCAGCACCACCACGTCCACCACCACCACAACCACGTCCACCACCACCACACCCACCACCACAACATCCACCACCACTAGCACCACCACCACCTCCACCAGCACAACACCCACCACCACCACGTCCTCCACCAGAATGTCCACAACCACCACGTCCACCACGTCCACCACCACCATGTCCACCATCTCCACATGCACCAACACATCCACCACCACCACATCCACCACCACAATGTCCACCACCACCACCATGTCCACCACCACCACGGCCACCACAACAACACCCACCACCACCACCACAACATTCACCACTAACACCACATCCACCACCACCACATCAACCACCACCACGTCCACCACCACCACGTCCACAATCACCATGTCCACAATCACCAACTCCACCACCACCACCACATTCACCACATCCTCCACCACTATGTCCACCACCATTATGTCCACAACCACCATGTCCACCACCACCATGTCCAACACCACCACCACATCCACCTTCTCCACCACCACATCCACCACCACCACCATAATGTACAATACCCCCACATCCACCACCACATCCACCACCACAACATCCACCACCACCATATCCACCACCACCACATCCTCGACCACCACCGCCACGTCCAAGTCCTCCACATCCACCACCACTATGTCCACCACCACCATGTCCACCACCACTACATCCACCACCACCATGTCCAGCTCCACCACCACCACATCCACCACCACGTCCACCACCAGCACACCCACCACCAGGAGATCCACCACCACCACCACGTCCACCACAACGATGTCCACCACATCCACCACCACATCCACCACCACCATGTCCATCACCACCACATCCACCACCAACAATGTCCATCACCACCACATCCATCACCACCATGTCCACCACCACCTCGTCCACCATGTCCAACACCACCAAGTCCACCACCAACACACCCACCACCACCACACCCACCACCACCACATCCACCACCACCACAGCCACCACCACCACACCCACCTACACCACCACCACTTCCACCACCACTACCATCACCACCACATCCACCACCACCACGGCCACCATCTCCATGTCCTCCACCACCACCATGTCCATCACCAGCATGTCCACAACCACCATGTCCACCACATCCACCACCATGTCCACCACATCCTCGACCACCACCGCCATGTCCACGTCCTCCACATCCACCACCACTATGTCCACCACCACCATGTCCACCACCACTACATCCACCACCACCATGTCCAGCTCCACCACATCCACCACACCCACCTCCTCCACCACCACCACATCCACCACCACGTCCACCACCAGCACACCCACCACCAGGAGGTCCACCACCACCACCACGTCCACCACAACGATGTCCACCACATCCACCACCACATCCACCACCACCATGTCCATCACCACCACATCCACCACCAACAATGTCCATCACCACCACATCCATCACCACCATGTCCACCACCACCTCGTCCACCATGTCCAACACCACCAAGTCCACCACCACCACACCCACCACCACCACACCCACCACCACCACATCCACCACCACCACGGCCACCACCACCACACCCACCTACACCACCACCACTTCTACCACCACTACCATCACCACCACATCCACCACCACCACGGCCACCATCACCATGTCCTCCACCACCACCATGTCCATCACCAGCATGTCCACAACCACCATGTCCACCACATCCACCACCATGTCCACCACCACATTCACCACCACTACGTCGACCACCACTATGTGCACCACTACCACATCCACCACCACCATCACATCCACCACCACTACCACCACCACCACCATGTCCACCACCACCAATACCATGTCCCCCACCAACACCACCACATCCACCACCAACACCGCATGCACCACCACATCCACCCCCACCACCATGTCCACCACCACCACATCCACAACCACCACATCCACCATCACTACCTCCACCACCACTATGTCCACCAACACCATGTCCACCACCACCACATCCACCCCCACCACGTCTATGACCACCATGTCCACCACTACATCCACCACCACCATGTCCACCACCACCATGTCCACCACCACGAGGCCACTACCATGTCCACCACCACCATTTCTACCTCCACCACCAACACATCCACTACCACTACCACGTCCACCACCAAATCCACCACCAAGTCCACCACCACATCCACAATGTGCACCACCACCACGTCCACCACCACCATGTCCACCTTCACGTCCACCACCTCCACATCCACCACCACCACGTCAACCACCACCACCATGTCTACCACGACCACCACGTCCACCACCACCACTTCCACCACCACTATATCCACCATATCCACCACCACCATGTCCACCTTCACGTCCACCACCACCACGTCCACCACCACCACGTCCACCACCATGTCTACCACCACCACGTCCACCACCACCATGTCCAACACCACCATGTCCACCACCACCATGTCCACCTTCATGTCCTCCACTACCACTACCACGTCCACCACCACATCCACCACCAAGTCCACCACCACATCCACAATGTGCACCACCACCATGTCCACCACCACCATGTCCACCTTCACATCCACCACCACCACGTCCACCACCACCACGTCCACCACCACCACCATGTCTACCACCACCACGTCCACCGCCACCACTTCCACCACCACTATATCCACCACCTCTATATCCACCACGTCCACCACCACCATGTCCAACTCCACCATGTCCACCACCACCATGTCCACCTTCATGTCCACCAACACCACATCCACCACCACCACGTCAACCACCACCACCATGTCTACCATGACCACCACATCCACCACCACCACTTCCACCACCACTATATCCACCATATCCACCACCACCATGTCCAACACCACCACGTCCACCACCACCATGTCCACCTTCACGTCCACCACGACCACGTCCACCACCACGTCCACCACTACCATGTCCACCACATCCACCACCACTATGTCCACCACCTCCATGTTCACAACTACTATGTCCACCACCAACACGTCCAGCACCACCACATCCACCACCACCACAACCACGTCCACGACCACCACACCCACCACCACAACATCCACCACCACTAGCACCACCACCACATCCACCAGCACAACACCCACCACCACCACGTCCTCCACCAGAATGTCCACAACCACCACATCCACCACCACCACCATGTCCACCACCTCCACGTCCACCAACACATCCACCACCCCCACATCCACCACCACAATGTCCACCACCACCATGTCCACCACCACCACATCCACCTCAACAACACCCACCACCACCACTTCCACCACCACCACATCCACAATCACCATGTCCACAATCACCAACTCCACCTCCACCACATTCACCACATCCACCACCACTACATCCACCACCACTATGCCCACCACCACAATGTCCACCACCACCACGTCCACCACCACCACCACATCCACCTTCTCCACCACCACGTCCACCACCACCACCATAATGTCCAATACCACCACATCCACCACCACATCCACCACCACCACATCCACCACCACCACATCCAGGACCACCTCCGCCACATCCACCTCCTCCACATCCACCAACACTACGTCCACCACCACCATGTCCAACACCACTACATCCACCACCCCCATGTTTGTGCTGCAGGGAAAATTGTCTGCATGTTCTATCTTTGTGGGATAATAATTGATTCAATAACATTTTTATTTCCAATTCTTAATTGCTAAGCTTTTGCGCTTGTGGGTTGGACTAATAGAGTAAAAGCAAGTGACATTTAGGAACATTAGCAGTAGCACATTGCAGGGTTTATGGGAGGCATTACCTGCTTTTTCATGATAAGGAATATTATTATTCTCGTTTTCTTTAATGACTCGCTATACCACTTAAAATTGCGAGAAATGGTCTCATAGGCAAAGGTGCGTGTATTTAGGAGAATGGCAGTTGTTTAATATTTACCCCCAGACGCTAGGTTGATAATTCGCTCTAAGCGTGTGGCGTGGGCAAGCAATGTTTCATGCACAATGAGTACCTGCAGCTAGCCTGTATCCCACTCTGAAAGTAAACAATGGCCGCTATGCAAAAATCGCGCCTCATGTTTGGGCTGAAAACCGAGGCACTCGCGTTAATATGCCAAAATATATTCTATGTAACGCGCAGTATTAAAGCTACGATATGCTTGGAACGAGAAGAAAAACTGGTCCTACCTGTTTAGTATGGACGCTTCTCCTCAGCGGGGTTACAGCTTTAATAAGCGCAGTGCTGGAGGAGAGGGAGACCCGATTAGAAAGTGGCTCGCGCCTCTTACCCGTAACAGTTCATAAGCTGGAGACTCCATTACCCGCAGCGAGGCTTTTCCTTCAGCTTGTGCTGGCTCTGCCCCGGGATGTCAGAGGGACGGCAGAGGCTTCGTATATTTAAAGGCGTAAGCCTCATTTAGTGGTCCAATTATTTAAAAGGACATGGGAAATTATTTCTTACTGTGTGTTCTTTCGGAAAAGTGTTATTTTGGCAGGAAGTAGGTTCCGAGCCACTGGTTAATGACATATTAAAGGTGTTGATAATGAAAAAATAATAAATAATTAAAGAAATTCAATGAAAATTCGGGGTAATGCCACCAAAGCACCAGAAAAAGAATTCGTTGGTGTTTCATATTTTTTCTTTTTTGCGCACAGTTTGATGGTGTTCTATTCTTTCATTTTTGGCAAACTGGTGCCATGGAACGGAATCGTTGAGGCCATTCTCATGGGTGGCAAGTCGGTCCACCCACCTTTGTTCCTTCTCATGTAGTGTTTTTTCCGGATTGCGTGACTTGTCCGAGAGCATTTCGATCACTGTCCATCGCAATTCATCGCAAGTGTGATTCTGTTCTATGAAGTGTGAACAAAGCTTCGTTGTATTCTTTTTTAGTCGGATGTTACTCCTGTGCTCCCCAATTCTGGTTTTCACTTTTCGGCAGGTCATCCCTATATATATTTTTTTTTTTGTTGTTACAGGGGCAGGCAATCCTGTAGACAACATGGGACGAGTTGCAGTTTGTAAATTGCCTCTGTGTCCAGACCAATGTTTCCGATAGTAGCAATGTTTTCGTGGCTGTTGTTGTTTTGCACGAGACACATGTACCGCAAGGATAGTGCCCTGTGAGTGGTGTCATCCTCGCATCTCTCATTATAGGTATGCTTGGTTTTTTGGTCGGCCGGGTATGTACTAACACATCCTTTAAATTCTTGGTTCTCCTGTTAGCAAATCTGGGTTTTGGCCAGTCAAATCTGCCAGTGTTTAGAATATGCCAATTCTTTCTCACCATTTTTTGTACCTCATAGGTGGCTGGGCCGAAAGTGGTGACACAAGTAGTAAGGTCTGGAATTGGTTCTTTCTGATGGATTTGCAGTAAACAGTCTCTGGGCTGATTGTTGGCTCTTTTCTTACACCTCTGGATAGTTTTTTCACTGTAATTTCTGTCCTTCAGTTTTGTACTGAGTTCTCGTGCTTGAATTCTATAGTCTTCATTTTTTGAGCAGTTCCTCTTTATCCTCAAAAATTGACTATACGGGAGATTGTCCCTCAGCGGTTTCGGGTGGAAACTGTTGTATGAAAGTAAGCTATTCTTGGCTGTTGGCTTAGTGAAGGTCTTGGTATGCAAGGTGTTGTTTTCCGTGAATATTGTGAGATCCAGAAAATCCAGTTGGCTGTTATTGGACGTATGTGTAAATTTGAGCCAAGGGTCTAGTTCATTGAGCCAGACTGTGAATTGCTCAAGATCTTGTTCTATGCTCCAAATCAACAGGATATCGTCAATATATCTCTTCCAGTATAAAATACTGGAAGAGAAAGGATTTGATTCGTGTAGGACGAATTTGCTCTAAGACTAACATCCTAGTTCCAAACAATAATTCGTACGGACTGAATCCCCTCAGAGAATTTCTTGGCAGGTTATTTAGACTACGTTGGACACTTATTAGATGTTTGACCCACCCAGCTCCCGAACCTAATATCCTTTCCGTTATAGATAGCTTTATGCCTTGGTTTTTTCTTTACACCATCCCGTATCCCTCAGGAAGGAAGTGAAAAGAGTCCCGCTATGCTATGCTCATTTGGCCATGTTTCCCCTCAGGCTTAAGGCTAAAGTGAAAACAATGGTCAAACGTAGCATGCTCCTAGCGTATATGCCATTTAGACTCGCCTATCTTTGTATAACAGTCCAGACGTCAGCCGAGTGCTGGTGATCCACATTATAAGTGGAAACTAGCCTGTATATGTTAATCGGACGCTTTGCTTTTTGCTGTTGATCTTTTCTGGATTGAAATGCCACGGTAGTATACCGTTTCTCTCGCCACTGCGATCCCTGTTGCAGTTCGGGCATTTTTTTACAAAAATGTGATGCTGCAGGCTCATGCCTGGCCACCAGTACCTTGATTGTAATTCTTCCAGAGAATCTTTTAGTTTGAGGTGTCCGAGACCCTCACCCATATGTGCGTCTGCAATTAATAAGGTTCTCCTGTCCATGTTTGGAATTACTCTATCCCCCACTCCAGGGATTCGAGCAAAAGGGACGGAGTTTGCATCGATTATGTATGTGTAATTGAGTGGATAGTTGATCGGTAGTGCTGAGCAGTCGCCTTTTGATGACGTTTTCACCGCCAGCACTGTTTCACCGTCAATGTATTTTAATGTACGCTTTTTTCTAGCTACGGAAGCCGATTTAGTTGCTACCGCTGTGGCTGTCTCAGCCAATGAATTCCCTGCAACGTGAACGCCATCACGCTGATGACTCAGTGAGTGTGTCACGTGAGTCTTTGGTAGTTCTTTTTGTAACAGAACTATTTGTTCCCAAAGCAGTTTTTGCTTTATTGTTGCACCTGTGTCATCTTTGTAACCGTTTTGAATCCATGTCTGCAAATCGTTGTTATATGATTTGACGCAGTAATATGAATCGGACACTATAAGTGTCGGGAATTCGCGATCCGCATTATCTAGCGCCATTTTCAATGCTATTATTTCAGTCTGTTGTTCTGAATTAGTTTCTACTGAGTGTGTTTTTGTTAATAGAGGTCTTAGTTTACCTCCGCGCCATACTTCTTTTGTAATCTCACATGTGGGGTTGTATGCTTGTTCTCCCCAAACGGAGGGTTGAGCATGTCCGTCTGTATAGATTACACAAGCGTATTGTCGTAAGGGCAGAATGTCGATTGGCAGAGGGAATGTTCTTTCATATTCTAGATTTTTCAATTCCTTTAGTTCTGGATCAAAGTAGTAGTATACTTTGTCCGTTGTAATTGAATTCACCCATTGTATCCATTCCGGATTCAATGCTGTTGTTGGTAAATTACACGGTGTTGTTAATGCCTCAAAGGCTGATTCTGCTGTTCTGACTGTGATACGTCTACCGTCAGCTTTATCTTTTTCTCTAGCTATTGCGGTTTGGACTGCATGAACAATGTTTTCTTTAATGCTGAATTTCTTTTCAGCTTCTGTGTACAAGTGTGATTTGAATGCAATCGGTACCTTTTCTCCCTCATTAGAGGTCAGGTATGTGAATCCGCATCTTCCTGGGATGACTCGAATCACAAGATTGCGTGTGTTATCACGTGTTTCTAATTTTGTTCTAATTAACATGTCTGTTTGTAAGGATCTCAGAATTTCTGTGTGTATTTGAGTCCAATTGGTTCTTTTAAAATCTGGTTTTATTAGATCATAAAGGGGTTTGACCCTTTCTGCGTAATTTGCAATGTATGTTCTTCCGAAATTTAGGAAGCCTAGAATTGACTGAAGGTTTTTTAGTGTTCTAGGTGCTTGGAGTACGGCACATTTCTCTAGGAAATTGTCAGCCAGGCTTTTGCCTTCACTTGATAATTCATATCCTAAGAACAGGACTGTTAGATGGGCAATTCTAGATTTTTTAAAGTTGAATTTGTAACCCTCTGCTGCGAACCCAAGTATTATGGTGTTCACTATCTTCAAGTGAGTAGCCAAGTCATCATCTGTTAGGTATATGTCGTCGACATACGATAATGCTTCGTCATCATATGTTTGTAGTAATTCTGTTACTCTCGCTGAGAATACCCCTGGGCTATTCTTGTACCCCTGGGCTAACCTACAGAATTGTTTTTGAGTGCCATTTATTGAGAACGCAGACAAGTATCTGCTCTCTGGTGCTATGTTTTGACAAAATAATCCATTAGAGATGTCTAATGTTGTTTTGTATTTTTTGCGCACTATGTTATTCATTAGTGCAGCACTATGCGAGTTTTGCACTGCAAAAGTTTTGCAACATGAGTTAAGGTGTCGGTAATCCAAAACTAGACGATATGAATTGTCTGGTTTGGAGACCGGAAACAAAGGGTTGTTCATTTGTGAGGTGCAAGTTTCAATCACCCCCTGGTATTCTAATTGATCTAGGATTTCTTTTAACTGTTTTTTAGCTTCTTGCTTAATTGGGTACTGTCTTTGTGCAGTAGGTTGTGATTTTAACTGGATTTTGTGAGGAGGAGAGTCCTCATCCCATCCTACATGATTTTTATATAAAGCAGGAGCTGGAGCTACTGCCCACTTTCTGGCAAGTGTGTATTTTTTATGAATTGGGATATGATTTGAGAAGGCAGGCATAATTATTTCTTCGCCATGAGGGCAGTCCCTGACAAACTCTGGTGGCCAGTCTTTTTCAGCTAGAAGGATGTCATAGCCCTCGGATAGATTATCCCAAAATAGTCCCCTTATTTTTCTAGTCTTATCCCCCTCTATACGTAATGTTATTTCATATATTTTGTGAGGTTTGCTAACTCTGGTGTCTGCAGTTTCCACTTGAAGATATTCATTCGTGTCCACTGTCTCCAGAAAATTCATAAGGACTTTGCGAGCTATGCTCACTTCTGCTGCGCTGTCTAGCATTGTCTGAGCCCATTCTCCGTTTTTCAGTTGTGTCCTCAGTATTCTCGGCATTGTTAACTACTTTAATACTGGCTACCTTCTTTTTTGGAAATTGTAATTTCTTTTTTAGATGAGCAGGTTCCTTGTCTTTGGACTTGGCGTGCTCTTCTCTTTGTTCTGATCGTCCTCTTCTTTCCGATTTCCGAAGCTTTAAAAAAACAATAAATAAGCTGGTAGTTCACCTATCGCTGCTTAAAGACAAAGCCTTGTTAGCAAAACGTAAGCATTCATGGCCAATCATAAATGGCTACAAAAAAAACCAAGTCCAAGCCTACCTCCATACGGCATGGTCAGCCCAAAGTAAGCGAACATTTATAGGAGCACGCTTTGGTGTATGGCCTGGTTTGTGTCATCTCCCACCTTGGAAACTAAACGAGGGTAATATGTTATGCAGACTTTGCAAGGGGGGAAAAGAAGACATTGTGCACTTGGTATGTTTGTGCCCTGCTATAGCCCCAGAAAGGAGACAAATCCTCAGGAGGTTGTTCAATGCCCGAAACATAAGAACCTGTAGACAAGCAGTAATGGCCTGTCTAAACCCAAATGACCTACCAATGAATGTTGCTTTTGTAAACATTTTAAATGTGATTGCTAAAGGTCATAAGGACAATGTCATTTAGTTTTATAACTTTTCATTTTTTATTTTAATTATTTTTAAGGCCATTTACTATTTGTATGACGTATAAATGTATATTGATGCTGCTACTTTTTCTAAAGTCACATTTTTGTAAGATTTTAATTAATCAAACAAATAAATTTGAATTGATTTCTGCGAGGAAGTCTGAAAAGATTGAGAGGGACGTGTATCAATGTCTTGATATCTATCAGGCTTCTTTATATTATCCCTATTTCTAAGGTTATATCTTTTCCCAGAGGGGTCACTTTGGGGTGACCTGTGTCTTTGGTTCGGAGATTTTTCTCTCCGCCGAGGAGACCTTCCTCTGGACTGGAATTTCTTTTCTTTAGGATTGGATTGTTTGTTTCCATCCCAGCTCTTTTTTTGTGATGTTGAATTATTATTAAAAAATATTTTTTCAGGACTTTCAATCAGTTGTGGTTTTACTGGTATTCCACCTAAACTATCTCTACCTAGTTCCTCATAGGACTTTTCTATAATTCTGGCAATTTCAGCTGGTTGGTCTGCTATATCTGTCTCTTTTACCCTCTGGCGGATCGCCACGTTTGCTGCTTCTCCCTTTATGTTGGCTAATAATATAGCCGAGACCTGCTTGAAGTCTTTTAGTAATTTCATACCAAGAGTTAAAGCGGGTTCTGGACCGTATTCGTCTTGAATTTGTTTTAGCACATCTGGTATTACCGAAATGGATGGAACACCGTGCGTTTTTGTGTAGATGGAAGCAAAGACTGTACCCCAAGTGTCACAGTCCTCCACGTGTGGTGCGATTCCCATTGGAAGACAGATAGTCAGAATCCTGTGTTTTTCCAACGGGGTGGTGTCTGGAAACACCGCCTCTATTTGGGTGATTTTTTGTGCTAACCAGAATGGTATTTGTTCCCGTTTAGCTGGTACTTTACCTAGGCAGGATTGTATGTTCTGTGGTGTAATTTTATTTGCGTTCCCCTGATGAGGGGTCAGTTGTGGAATTTTAATTGCTGGTTGGATTGTTGAAGTCCGCATCACATATTGGACTAATTGTCTATGTAATTTTATTAATTGTTTTAGCTGTGTTAAAAGCTCTGCTGCAGACATCCCATCGATGTCTGGATGTGGTGTGTATCCGGCTAGGACCGGCCACGTTGCTCCTGGTCTACCTAAGGGACCGAGCCTGGTGATGTGATTATTATGTTTCAGGGCGCCATTAAACAAGAGCAGGTGCTCTTGAAATTTAAGTGGTACTTCCACCTCCTCGAAAGGAGTGTACTCATTAGGAGGTTCCTCTGTTTTGTAATAGTGGAAGACCTTTGTTACAGCATTAGCTGCTGGAAAGTTTATCCATGTGTAGAATACCTCTGTCTGCCGATATTCGTGTGCCTCAATTACGAATATGACTGTGCCACCTCTAGGTGTCAGTCCATTTTCTATAAGTTTTAAAGTTATAGATTTTCTTGTGTTGACCGGGATGATTATTATACCCGGGTCTGCTTCTTGCATAGCAGTATCAGCTGCTGCGAGTTCAGTTGCTATTCTAACTGCCTCTCTTTCTCCTTCACTGTCTGACATTGTACTGTCCAGAAGGTTATTTTGTTTGTTTGCAGATCAGGTTCTTATGGAAACAAAGATTAGATGCACAATATTTTGGAACAGTGTATCCTTCAACGTTGACTAAACCAAGAACCATACATAGGAGTTTCCTCCTGCGAGTTCTGGCGGATATTACCTTTCACCCACTCCAGACGTCTTTGGAGTATTATGGGAAAAAAGGGGTCTGAGTGAAAAAGCACGACTGAGTTACTCTTAATGTCTTACGTTAGTTTTATCGCCTATCCAAACGCGTTGGGCGCCATGTAGTGTAGTTCCTATTATCCCAATAGGCTCTGCGCATTGGAATAATACCTTCAATAGTATAGGCCTAGACCAGACGTTAACTAGGTCTACTACTGTCGATATTAGACTTAAAGTTTTGGGTTTGCCAGCTAGCTCAGAGTTCACTAGAAACTTTCTCGAATAGGCAAGGAGGAGTTGAACCTCCCTGGATAGACAAGAAGGGATTTAGTTTCTGACAACCATAGAACATGACAACTTTGCTCTCCCCTAATCAAGAGTGTATCTCTAGAGTCGTGTGAAAACAAAAGACGACTTATTTTACTCAGTCAGTACGTGCATTCTTAGTCTCACCAGATTGTAGAGAAAAGGAAGAGACGGGCGTGTTCAATAAAAGATGTTATTTATTGATCAGTCTCTTTTCTCATACAAGAGAAATGGATCGATATTATTGCAATACTTATGGTTAAGTAAAGTGCATACAATAAAAGCAGAAGTATAAAATAATACTGTAAAAACATTGATATGGTTTCTAAGCCATATGATTGTTTAAAATGGATAAAATAGATACATACACATATACATTTGACTAATCGTACTCAACTGGTGTTTCTAACTACGCCTACCTCGGTGTACCTGACCTAAGCCTAATACGTGGGTGGGAATAGAAAGTAGCAGTTTAAGTTAAGTTTGTTTTGCCAAGTGACTGACTCAAGAATTCTCTGCGAGGGGTTATTCAGTTCTGTACCTGGAATTTAGGATGAATGAGGGATGGTATCTCTCGCTCTGGTCTCGATATTCCAGGCTGCCTGCGAGGGCTACCCGGAAGCGCCGGAGCTGGATTTCTCGGCAGGAGAAAGCAGCGTCTCGTTCTCAGCGCGTCAGGAAGGTGGGGCTGCGCCAGCGGGGTCTGCTCTGCTCTGGGCTTCGGCAAGTCTGGCTGCTCCGATCTCGTCACCACCGCGTGTGTTTGCATAGGGCAATATCGGTAATATTTATACCTTTAAGGTGCCGAGATTGACGTAAGGATGGACATAGATACGTCAATAAGGATGTCATACGACCTGGTCGTTAGCACATTCTTTTGCTGAAGTTCTCGGTGAAATCAAAACAATGGCCGGAGGGTTTTTCCCAGGTTGTCATAGGTTTGATTTGTTTTGAGAACTCCGTATGCCTTATCAGGGGCTGGAGGAATATCGCTTGTCTAATTAGATTGCAAGCGTTATGACCTAATCAGATAACACGTTCCTGTGCCGTAGTGTGGCTTAATCAGATAACGGTTTCTGCATCATGGGGGTTTTCTGCATCATGGGATGGCTGCTAGTTAACTTGTTAACCAGAATAGGGTCAGGAATAGGGGGATCGATACAGAACCTATAGGAATACATCACACGTCCACCACCACCAAGTTCACCACCACCACACCTACTATCATTACACCCACCACCACCACCACCACCACATCCACCACCACCACATCCACCACCACTACGTCCACCACCACCATGTCCACCACCACCACGTCCACCACCACCTCACCCACCTCCACCACCACCACCACATCCACCACCACCACCACATCCACCACCACCATGTCCACAACCACTACATCCTCCACCACCACTACGTCCATCACCACCATGTCCACAACCACCACGTAAACCCCATTTACCACCACCACGTCCACACCCACCACACCCACCACCACCACCACGTCCACCACCACATCCACATCCACCACATCTCCTGAGGCGGAAAGCCGGGAGAAGCTGCTAATTGTATTTTACCTGTGTGCTTTTAAAAATATTCACTTTGTTTGTACTTGGGCACCGTGCAGCAGAGCTAGCGCTGTCACGTGACCCACCTTGACCCTGCGCCTCCCGCCTTCACCTCTGCCGAGGCCGCTGGCCACGCCCACTCTTGTGCCACGCCCCCCCCGCCCTCTAGGATACATAAGCGCTGACTACAAGCGCTTCGCTTGGAACCAAATCTCCTGAGGCGGAAAGCCAGGAGAAGCTGCTAATTGTATTTTACCTGTGTGCTTTTAAAAATATTCACTTTGTTTGTACTTGGGCGCCGTGCAGCGGAGCTAGCGCTGTCATGTGACCCACCTTGACCCTGCGCCTCCCGCCTTCACCTTAGCTGAGGCCGCTGGCCACGCCCACTCTTGGGCCACGCCCCCCCCGCCCTCTAGGATTCATAAGCGCTGACTACAAGCGCTTCGCTTGGAACCAAATCTCCTGAGGCGGAAAGCCGGGAGAAGCTGCTAATTGTATTTTACCTGTGTGCTTTTAAAAATATTCACTTTGTTTGTACTTGGGCGCCGTGCAGCGGAGCTAGCGCTGTCACGTGACCCACCTTGACCCTTCGCCTCCCGCCTTCACCTCCGCCGAGGCCGCTGGCCACACCCACTCTTGGGCCACGCCCCCCCCGCCCTCTAGGATACATAAGCGCTGACTACAAGCGATTCGCTTGGAACCAAATCTCCTGAGGCGGAAAGCCGGGAGACGCTGCTAATTGTATTTTACCTGTGTGCTTTTAAAAATATTCACTTTGTTTGTACTTGGGCGCCGTGCAGCGGAGCTAGCGCTGTCACGTGACCCACCATGACCCTGCGCCTCCCGCCTTCACCTCCGCCGAGGCCGCTGGCCACGCCCACTCTTGGGCCACGCCCCCCCCGCCCTCTAGGATTCATAAGCGCTGACTAGAAGCGCTTCGCTTGGAACCAAATCTCCTGAGGCGGAAAGCCGGGAGAAGCTGCTAATTGTATTTTACCTGTGTGCTTTAAAAAATATTCACTTTGTTTGTACTTGGGCGCCGTGCAGCGGAGCTAGCGCTGTCACGTGACCCACCTTGACCCTGCCCCTACCGCCTTCTCCTCCGCCGAGGCCGCTGGCCACGCCCACTCTTGGGCCACGCCCCCCCCGCCCTCTAGGATTCATAAGCGCTGACTAGAAGCGCTTCGCTTGGAACCAAATCTCCTGAGGCGGAAAGCCGGGAGAAGCTGCTAATTGTATTTTACCTGTGTGCTTTTAAAAATATTCACTTTGTTTGTACTTGGGCGCCGTGCAGCGGAGCTAGCGCTGTCACGTGACCCACCTTGACCCTTCGCCTCCCGCCTTCACCTCCGCCGAGGCCGCTGGCCACACCCACTCTTGGGCCACGCCCCCCCCGCCCTCTAGGATACATAAGCGCTGACTACAAGCGATTCGCTTGGAACCAAATCTCCTGAGGCGGAAAGCCGGGAGACGCTGCTAATTGTATTTTACCTGTGTGCTTTTAAAAATATTCACTTTGTTTGTACTTGGGCGCCGTGCAGCGGAGCTAGCGCTGTCACGTGACCCACCATGACCCTGCGCCTCCCGCCTTCACCTCCGCCGAGGCCGCTGGCCACGCCCACTCTTGGGCCACGCCCCCCCCGCCCTCTAGGATTCATAAGCGCTGACTAGAAGCGCTTCGCTTGGAACCAAATCTCCTGAGGCGGAAAGCCGGGAGAAGCTGCTAATTGTATTTTACCTGTGTGCTTTAAAAAATATTCACTTTGTTTGTACTTGGGCGCCGTGCAGCGGAGCTAGCGCTGTCACGTGACCCACCTTGACCCTGCCCCTACCGCCTTCTCCTCCGCCGAGGCCGCTGGCCACGCCCACTCTTGGGCCACGGCCCCCCCGCCCTCACAGGTTCATACTTTAATGTGTAACTTCAGGAAGCGCAGCGGACGCGCCGTTTCCGCGCCTAAGGCGCGCCTAAGGCAAGCCCGTCTGTGCCCGCCCACGACGGGCCGGGACTAGGGGCTATGACTTCTGGCCCGTCACCATCTGGTCCGCTACACATCTACTCTAGGGAAACTCTGCTCAAGTTCAGGTCACCACTCTGTGCTTATTGCACTATATTGAATCCTCTCCATGCCCCTTCCATCTGCCCAACCTGTTACCTCCCCCTTACTTCCCTCCCCTCCCTAACTAATATAGCTTCATCTGACTTTCCTCCTGCACGTCCCAAGCCCACATCTACAGACCCTTTTTCAATTCGGACACTGATTTGCCTAAACTGCAGATCCCTAGTGAAACATAGGAGGGAAATATTTGATCTCCTTGTCTCTGAGGAACCTGCAGCTCTGTTCCTCACTGAGACATGGTTAAAAGATCATTCCGGCCCAGACATTGCTGCTGCTCTCCCTGATAATTACACCTATGTCGGAAAAAACAGAGCCTTGAAAGATGGCGGAGGAATAGCCATAGTTTATAACAGACGGTACTCCTGCAAATGGGAAGACATTGCACTGTCTAACTGTGAGGTAGGTCTCTTTAAGCTATCACTGTCTCCCAATTTGACCTTTTCCGGATTGCTCATTTATCGCCCCCCCGGACCAGCGAGTGCATGGGCCACCACTCTTCCTGAGCACATAGCACCTCTTATCCAGACATCTAACAGTTCTCCCCTGACTCTCCCCTCTCACCTTTTGGTTTTAGCACCGGGAAACCTACGGGTAGCTGAGCGCTTTAGAAACTTAATTATAATAATAATTATAATAACCACATCCACCTTCACTACGTCCACCACCACCATGTCCACCACCACAATGTCCACAACCACCACATCCACCAACACCATCATGTCCACCACCTCCACGTCCACCAACACATCCGCCACCACCACATCCACCATCACAATGTCCACCACCACCATGTCCACCACCACCACGTCCACCACAACAAGACCCACCACCACCACAACATTCACCACTAACACCACATCCACCACCTCCACATCCACCACCACCATGTCCACCACCACCACATCCACCACCACCACCACCACATCCACCTTCTCCACCACCACGCCCACCTCCACCACCATCAAGTCCAATACCACCACATCCACCACCACCACATCCACCACCACCACATCCACCACCACCACCGCCACGTCCACCTCCTCCACATACACCACCACTACATACACCACCACCATGTCCAGCTCCACCAAGTCCACCACTACCACACCCACCTCCTCCACCACCACCACGTCCACCACCAGCACACCCCCCACCACCACCATATCCACCACCACCACATCCACCACGACCATGTCCACCACATCCACCCCCACATCCACCACCACCATGTCCATCACCACCACATCCACCACCAACAATGTCCATCACCACCACATTCATCACCACCAAGTCCACCACCACCACTCCCACCACCACCACACCCACCACCACATCCACCACCACCACGTCCACCACCACCACACCCACCTACACCACCACCACTTCCACCACCACTACCATCACCACCACATCCACCAGCACCACGTCCATCACCACCATTTCCACCATCACCATGTCCTCCACCACCACCATGTCCATCACCACCATGTCCACAACCACCATGTCCACCACGTCCACCACCATGTCCACCACCACATCCACCACCACTAAGTCCACCACCACTACGTGCACCACTACCACGTCCACCACCACCATCACGTCCACCACCACTACCACCACCACCATGTCCACCACCACCATGTCCACCGCCACCAATTCCGTGTCCCCCACCAACACCACCACATCCACCACCGCATGCACCACCACGTCCACCACCACGTCCACCACCACCATGTCCACCACCACCACGTCCATGTCCACCACCACCACATCCACAACCACCACATCCACCATCACTACCACCACCATGTCCACCACGTCCACCAGCACATCCACCACCACCATGTCCACCACCACATCCACCACCACCATGTCCACCACCACCATGTCCACCACCACAGCCACCACCACGAGGCCACTACCATGTCCACCACTACCATGTCTACCTCCACCACCAACACATCCACTTCCACCACCACGTCCACCACCAAGTCCACCACCACATCCACAATGTGCACCACCACCACGTCCACCACCACCACGTCCTCCACCGCGTCCACTACCATCACCACCACACCCACCTCCACCACCACCACCACCACATCCACACTACCACGTCCACCAACACCACATCCACCACCACCACGTCCATCACCACCATGTCCACCAGCACCATGTCCACCACCACCACGTCCATAACCACCATGTCCACCACCACCACCACGGCCACCACCATGTCCACCACGAGGCCACCTCACTCTATCTATCTATCACCCTCACTCTGTCTAGCTATCACCCTCACTCTATGTATGTTATGTTATGTTATGTTAGCAATTATTTCTAGAGCACACATACACCCAGAGGTTTCATGGTGCTCCCTCACTCTATCTATCTATCACCCTCACTCTCTCTATCTGTCACCCTCACTCTCTCTATCTGTCGCCCTCACTCTATCTATCTGTCACCCTCAATCTATCTATCGCCCTCACGCTATCTATCTAGCGCCCTCACTCTATCTATCTATCTATCTATCTATCTATCTATCTATCTATCTATCTATCTATCTATCTATCTATCTATCTATCTATCTATCTAACTATCTATCTATCTATCTATCTATCTATCTATCGCCCTCACTCTATCTATCTATCTATCTATCTATCTATCTATCTATCTATCTATCTATCTATCTATCTATCTATCTATCTATCGCTGGCAGACTCCTGCAGGATTACCACCACACCCACCTCCACCTCCACCTCCACCACTACCACGTCCACCACCACCATGTTCACCACCACTACCACCACCACCACCACATCCACCACCACGTCAACCACCACCACATCCACGATCACTGTTGGAAATGGGATCCCTGGCTGGCCAGGGCTCTCGCCAAAGTCAGTCAGAGACCACCACTCCCAAGTCAGGGCAAGGGAGTTACATGCCAAGATAACCCCTGCTCACCCTCTAGGTAACGTGGCGTGAGCAGCAAGGCTAAACTTGGAGGCGATGTAAGTTAAGTATTTGCGCATGCACCCCAGCAACAACACCCAGGACCCACCACAAAGGAAACTCCACACAAGGTTATATAAAAATAGCCTTTGTATTACACCAAAACACATTGGTTAAAACACCACCACCACCATGTTCACCACCACTACGTCCACCACCACCATGTCCAGCACCACCACGTCCACCACCACCACCACGTCCACCACCACCACACCCACCACAACCACAATGTCCACCACCACTACATCCACTACCACATCCACCATCACCACATCCACCATCACCACATCCACCACCACCACGTCCACCACTACCATGTACACCACATCCACCACCACCATGTCCGTCACCACCACATCCACCGCCAACAATATCCATCACCACCACGTCCATCACCAACATGTCGATCCCCACCAGGTCCACCATCACCACGTCCACCATCACCACACTCACAACCACCACACCCACCACCACCACCACATCCACCACCACCACATCCACAACTATGTCCACCACCACCATGTCCACCACCACCATGTCCACCACCACCACACCCACCTCCACCACCACCACTTCCACCATCACTCCCACCACCACCACATCCACCACCACCTCGTCCAAGACCACCATGTCCAACACCACCATGTCCTCCACCACCACCACATCCATCACCATGTCCACATCCACCACATCCACCACCATGTTCACCACCACATCCACCACCACTATGCCCACCACCACTATGTCCAACAACACCATGTCCACCACCACCACCACGTCCACCACCACTACCACCACCACCACGTTCGCCCTCACTCTCTCTATCTGTCAACCTCACTCTATCTATCTGTCGCCCTCAATCTATCTATCGCCCTCACTCTATCTATCTAGCGCCCTCACTCTATTTATCTATCTATCTATCCATCCATCCATCCATCCATCCATCCATCCATCCATCTATCTATCTATCTATCTATCTATCTATCTATCTATCTATCTATCTATCTATCTATCTATCTATCTATCTATCTATCTATCTATCGCCCTCACTCTATCTATCGCTGGCAGACTCCTGCAGGATTACCACCACACCCACCTCCACCTCCACCACTACCACGTCCATCACCACCATGTCTACCACCACTACCACCACCACCACATCCACCACCACATCCACCACCACAACATCCACGATCACCACATCCACCACCAACACATCCACCACCACCACGTCCACCACCGCCACGTCCACTATCAATCAATCAATCAATCAAGTCATTTATAGAGCGCACTACTCACCCGTAGGGTCTCAAGGCGCTAGGTGTGGGGGGGGTGCCGTTACTGCTCGAACAGCCAGGTCTTGAGCTTCTTCCTGAAGGAGAGGTGGTCTTGGGTCAGGCGCAGGTCGGTCGGGAGTGAGTTCCAGGTCTTGGCGGCCAGGTAGGAGAAGGACCTTCCTCCTGTTGTCGCTCTTCGGATGCGGGGGACGGCGGCGAGGGCGTGGCTGGTTGATCTGAGGTGGCGCTTGGGAGTGTAGAAGTTGATCCGGTTGTTGAGGTAGCTCGGGCCTTGGTCGTGTAGGGCTTTGTGCGCGTGGGTGAGGAGACGGAAGGTGATTCTTTTGTTGACGGGGAGCCAGTGCAGGTCTCTCAGATGTCCGGAGATGTGGCTGTTTCGTGGGATGTCGAGGATGAGTCTGGCTGAGGCGTTCTGGATCCGCTGGAGTCTCTTCTGGAGCTTGGCGGTGGTTCCGGCGTAGAGGGCGTTGCCGTAGTCCAGTCGGCTAGTGACGAGGGCCTGGGTGACAGTCTTCCTGGTCTCGGTGGGGATCCACCAGAAGATCTTCCGTTGCATGCGTAGGATGTTGAAGCATGACGAGGAGACGGCGTTGACTTGTCTGGTCATGGAGAGGGAGGAGTCCAGGATGAAGCCCTACGTCCACCACCACCATGTCCACCATCACTATGTCCACCACCACCATGTCCACACCACCACATCCACCACCACCACACCTTCTCCACCACCACCACGTCCACCACCACAACACTCACCACCATGTCCACCGCCACTACCACAACCAACACATCCACCACCACCACATCCACCACCACCACGTCCACCTCCACCATGCCCACCACATCTACCACCACGTCCACCACCACCATGTCCACCACAACCATGTCCACCACCACCACGTCCATCACCATCATGTCCATCACCACCCTGTCCATAACCACCACGTCCACCACCACCATGTCCACCACCACCACACCCACCCCCACCATCACAATCACCACCACCACCACATCCACCACCACCACGTCCATGTCCACCACCAACACCACCACATCCACCACCACCACATCCACCACCACCATGTCCACCATCGCCACGTCCACCATCACCACATCCACCACCACCATATCCACCACCACTACGTCCACCACCACTATATCCACCACCACACCCAAGTCTACACCACCATGTCCACTACCACTACTACCACCACCACGTCCACCACCACATCCACCACTATGTCCACCACCACCACGTCCACCACCACCACATCCACCACCACCACACCCACCACCACAACATCCACCACCTCTGCCACCACCGCCACATCACATCCACCATCACCACATCCACCACTAACACGTCCACCACTACCATGTACACCACATCCACCACCACCATGTCCGTCACCACCACATCCACCGCCAAAAATGTCCATCACCACCACGTCCATCACCAACATGTCAATCCCCACCACATCCACCATCACCACATCCACCACCACCACACTCACCACCACCACACCCACCACCACCACCACATCCACCACCACCACATCCACAACTATGTCCACCACCACCATGTCCACCACCACCACCTCCAACACCACCACACCCACCTCCACCACCACCACTTCCACCATCACTACCACCACATCCACCACCACCACGTCCAACACCACCATGTCCTCCACCACCACCACGTCCATCACCATGTCCACGTCCACCATGTCCACCACCACGTTCACCATCACCACCACATCCACCACCACTATGCCCACCACCACTATGTCCAACAACACCATGTCCACCACCACCACATCCACCACCACTACCACCACCACCACGTCCACCACGACCATGTCCACCATCACCAATACCATGTCACCCACCAAAACATCTACCACATCTACAACCACCGCATCCACCACCACCATGCCCACCACCACATCCACCACCACCACATCCACCACCACCACCTCCACCACCACCACGTCAACAACCACCACCACCACATCCACCACCACTATGTCCACCACCACTACATCCACCAACACCATATCCACCACCACCACACTCACCTCTACCACCACCATATCCACCACCACCACCACGTCCACCACCACCATGTCCACCACATCCACCACGTCCACCACCACTGCCACCACCACGTCCACAACGAGGCAACTACCATGTCCACCACGACCATGTCTACCTCCACCATGACCACATCCACTACCACCACCACGTCCACCACCACGTCCACCACCAAATCCACCACCACATCCACCACCACGTCCACCACCACCACGTCCACCACCACCATGTCCACCACATCCACCACGTCCACCACCACTGCCACCAACATGTCCACCACGAGGCAACTACCATGTCCACCACGACCATGTCTACCTCCACCACGACCACATCCACTACCACCACCATGTCCACCACCACCACGTCCACCTTCACGTCCTCCACCACCACCACTACTATCTCCACCACATCCACCACCACATTCACCAATTCTACCACCACCATGTCCACCACCACCACCAACACAACCACCACATCCACCACCTTCACGTCCACCCCACCACATCCACCACCACCAGGCCCACCACCACAACGTCCACCACCACCACGTCCACCACCACCACGTCCACCGCTACCACTTCCAGCACCACTACATCCACCACCACCACCACATCCACCACCACCATGTCCACCACCAAGTCCACCACCACATCCACCACCAAGTTCACCACCACATCCACCACTACATCCACCACCACCATGTCCATCACCATGTCCAACACCACCACCAGGTCCACCACCACCACGTCCACCACCACCACATCCACCACCACCACATCCACCTTCACGTCCACTATCACCACGTCCACCACCACCATGTCCACCACCACCATATCCACCACCACCAGGTCCACCACCACCACCATGTCCACCACCATGTCCACCATCAACACCACCACATACACCACCACATCGTCCACCACCACCATTACCATGTCCACCACCAACACCCACCACCACCTCCACCACCATGTCCACAACCGCCACATCCACCACCACCATGTCCTCCACCACCACCACCACACCCACCTCCACCACCACCACGTCCACCACCAGCACCACCATGACCACCACCACCATGTCCACCACCAACACATCCTCCACCACCACCGCGTCCAACACCATCACCACCACATCCACCACCACTATGTCCACCACCACTACGTCCACCAACACCATGTCCACCACCACCACACTTACCTCCACCACCACCACGTCCACCACCACCATGTCCACCACATCCACCACTACCACCACCACGTCCACCACCACGTCCACCACCAAATCCACCACCAAGTCCACCACCACATCCGCTACTACATCCACCACCACCACATCCATCACCACCATGTCCACCACCACCACGTCCACCTTCACGTCCTTCACCACCACCACTTCCACCACTACTATATCCACCACATCCACCACTACATCCACCGCTTCCACCACCACCACGTCCGCCACCACCACCAACACCACCACCACATCCAACACCACCACGTCCACCTTCACGTCCACCACCACCACATCCACCACCACCACGCCCACCACCACCACGTCCACCACCACCGCGTCCACCACCATCACCACCACACCCACCTCCACCACCACCACATCCACACCACCACATCCACCACCACAATATCCACCACCACCACGTCCATCACCACCATGTCCACCAGCACCATGTCCACCACATCCACGTCCATAACCACCATGTCCACCACCACCACGGCCACCACCACGTCCACCACGAGGCCACCTCACTCTATCTATCTATCGCCCTCCCTCTGTCTAGCTATCACCCTCACTCTATCTATCTATCTATGTTATGTTATGTTAGCAATTATTTCTAGAGCACACGTACACCCAGAGGTTTCATGGCGCTCCCTCACTCTATCTATCTATCGCCCTCACTCTCTCTATCTGTCGCCCTCACTCTCTCTATCTGTCGCCCTCAATCTATCTATCGCCCTCACGCTATCTATCTAGCGCCCTCACTCTATCTATCTATCTATCTATCTATCTATCTATCTATCTATCTATCTATCTATCTATCTATCTATCTATCTATCTATCTATCTATCTATCTATCTATCTATCTGTCTATCGCCCTCACTCTATCTATCTATCTATCGCTGGCAGACTCCTGCAGGATTACCACCACACCCACCTCCACCTCCAACTCCCACACTACCATGTCTACCACCAGCATGTCCACCACCACTACCACCACAACCACATCCACCACCACATCCACCACCAACACATCCACGATCACCATATCCACAATAACCACGTCCACCACCACCACGTCCACCACTACCATGTCCACCTTCACGTCCACCACCACCATGTCCACCACCACATCCACCACTACCATGTCCACCACCACCACATCCACCACCACTAGGTCCACCACCACCATGTTCACCACCACTACGTCCACCACCACCATGTCCAGCACCACCACGTCCACCACCACCACCGCCACATCCACCACCACCACACCCACCACCACCACAATGTCCACCACCACTACCACCACTACCACATCCACCATCACCACATCCACCACGTCCACCACTACCATGTACACCACATCCACCACCACCATGTCCGTCACCATCACTTCCACTGCCAATAATGTCCATCACCACCACGTCCATCACCAACATGTCAATCCCCACCACGTCCACCATCACCACGTCCACCACCACCACACTCACAACCACCACACCCACCACCACCACCACATCCACCACCACCACATCCACAACTATGTCCACCACCACCATGTCCACCACCACCACGTCCACCACCACCACACCCACCTCCACCACCACCACTACCACCATCACTACCACCACCACCACATCCACCACCACCTCGTCCAACACCACCATGTCCAACACCACCATGTCCTCCACCACCACCACATCCATCACCATGTCCACGTCCACCACATCAACCACCACTATGCCCACCACCACTATGTCCAACAACACCATGTCCACCACCACCACCACGTCCACCACCACTACCACCACCACCACGTCTGCCCTCACTCTATCTATCTGTCGCCCTCACTCTCTCTATCTGTCGCCTCACTCTATCTATCTGTCGCCCTCAATCTATCTATCGCCCTCACTCTATCTATCTAGCACCCTCACTCTATCTATCTATCTATCTATCTATCTATCTATCTATCTATCTATCTATCTATCTATCTATCTATCTATCTATCTATCTATCTATCTATCTATCCATCCATCCATCCATCCATCCATCCATCCATCCATCCATCCATCCATCCATCCATCCATCCATCTATCTACAACCAAGTCCACCACCACATCCACCACTACATCCACCACCACCATGTCCACCACCATGTCCACCACCAACACTGCCACCACGTCTACCACCACCACGTCCACCTTCACTTCCACCATCACCAGGTCTACCACCACCACGTCCACCACCACCAATTCCACCACCACCATGTCTACCACCACCACATCCACCACCACCACGTCCACCACCTCCACTACCATGTCCACCATCAACACCACCACATACACCACGACCACATCCACCACCACGTCTACCATCACCATGTCAACCACCACCACGTCCACCACCACCACCACCATGTCCACCACCAACACCCAAATAATCAACAGAGACCACCTGAAACAAATATACAATACATATTCCGATGGTGTTGGAATACACTCAGTGTGTTAAAATACCCCTCACACACCAAAAGGGCCCTTGGTGTCATGCTTCATCATCGGGGTCTTCCCGCCCCCGCTGCGGGACGGGGCAGTGCTGCGACAAGCGGCTACGCCGGAGCACCTTTTAATTGTGAGTACTATGTGAGTGATGATGGAGTGAGTGTCAGTGAGGTCAGAAGTGATAAACAGTGAAATTAAAATTAAAAGATACCTGGCCTGGTGTTTAGAAAAAATTATTTAATAGGCACTGGCTGGTATCGTTAAAAGGGGTGAGGCGGAGTGCAAGATCGGGTTACTAGTCTTGCTCTCCTGTGTGGGTCAACATGTTTCGGGGCGACATGCCCCTTCGTCAGGACCGGGATGTATAGATCCCCCTGTCACTCACTAATGCGCTCCCACAGATAGAGAGTGTTGTGTTTGATCAATGTGTATAAATAATTTAAATACACGTGAAAAAGCTCGGTCAGTAATACTGATGATGTAAGCTTATTGAATGATGAGACAATGCCCCATGAGACAATGCCCCATGAGCCAAGCTGGGGAAGGGTATAGAGGGTCCAATCAACCCCCACACCACGGTACCACGGAAGCCACTGACGAAGGAGGAAGCACTGAGGTGTGGGGGTTGATTGGACCCTCTATACCCTTCGCCCAGCTTGGCTCATGGGGCATTGTCTCATCATTCAATAAGCTTACATCATCAGTATTACTGACCGAGCTTTTTCACGTGTATTTAAATTATTTATACACATTGATCAAACACAACACTCTCTATCTGTGGGAGCGCATTAGTGAGTGACAGGGGGATCTATACATCCCGGTCCTGACGAAGGGGCATGTCGCCCCGAAACATGTTGACCCACACAGGAGAGCAAGACTAGTAACCCGATCTTGCACTCCGCCTCACCCCTTTTAACGATACCAGCCAGTGCCTATTAAATAATTTTTTCTAAACACCAGGCCAGGTATCTTTTAATTTTAATTTCACTGTTTATCACTTCTGACCTCACTGACACTCACTCCATCATCACTCACATAGTACTCACAATTAAAAGGTGCTCCGGCGTAGCCGCTTGTCGCAGCACTGCCCCGTCCCGCAGCGGGGGCGGGAAGACCCCGATGATGAAGCATGACACCAAGGGCCCTTTTGGTGTGTGAGGGGTATTTTAACACACTGAGTGTATTCCAACACCATCGGAATATGTATTGTATATTTGTTTCAGGTGGTCTCTGTTGATTATTTAAGCGTTCATAAGAGGAGGATTAGCCCACCGCGGTGCCTTGTTGCACCACCTCTTCACTCCCTTTTTTGATATTTTTGAGTTCACCACCAACACCCACCACCACCTCCACCACCATGTCCACAACCACCACGTCCACCACCATGTCCACCACCACCACGCCTACCACCACCACATCCACCACCACCATGTCCTCCACCACCACCACCACACCCACCTCCACCACCACCACATCCACCACCAGCACCACCATGACCACCACCACCATGTCCACCACCAACACATCCTGCACCACGACCGCGTCCACCACCATCACCACCACACCCACCTCCACCACCACCACATCCACACCACCACGTCCACCACCACCACATCCACCACCACCACATCCATCACCACCATGTCCACCAGCACCATGTCCACCACATCCACCACCTTCACATCCATAACCACCATGTCCACCACAACGACCACGGCCACCACCATGTCCACCACAAGGCCACCTCACTCTATCTATCTATCGCTCTCACTCTGTCTATCTATCGCCCTCACTCTAGCTATCTATGTTATGTTATGTTAGCAATTATTTCTAGAGGACACGTACACCCAGAGGTTTCATGGCGCTCCCTCACTCTATCTATCACCCTCACTCTATCTATCTGTCGCTCTCACTCTCTCTATCTGTGGCCCTCACTCTATCTATCTGTCGCCCTCAATCTATCTATCACCCTTACTCTATCTATCTAGCGCCCTCACTCTATCTATCTATCTATCTATCTATCTATCTATCTATCTATCTATCTATCTATCTATCTATCTATCTATCGCCCTCACTCTATCTATCTATATATCTATCGCTAGCAGTCTCCTGCAGGATTAACACCACACCCAGCTCCACCTCCACCACTACCACGTCCATCACCACCATGTTCGCACCATCAGGATTCAAGCAAGCCGGGCCGAAGACGGCTGTAATGCCAGAAACCGGTCCCCGGAAGCTTGTTTCCTTTCCAGTAAAGAATTGGCTTGGTAGTTTGGTCTGCCCTGTTCCCATGATGCACTGGGCCAGGGTCAGACTAATTTGCATGTAGCCAGGTTCTGAGCTGGGATGGTGCAGTGAGCTAAAAAACGGTGATGGATCAAGCCCTGATCTTTTGACTGGGTAGGAGTGTTCTGCTTAATTCAGATACTCTGTCCGTCACCACCCCCTTTATGAATCGTTTTGGCCACCACAAGTGTGGAAGGGTATGCTCAGATGTGAGTCCCTTGCTCACTGCACCATCAGGATTCAAGCAAGCCGGGCTGAAGACGGATGTAATGCCAGAAACCGGTCCCCGGAAGCTTGTTTCCTTTCCAGTAAAGAATTGGCTTGGTAGTTTGGTCTGCCCTGTTCCCATGATGCACTGGGCCAGGGTCAGACTAATTTGCATGTAGCCAGGTTCTGAGCTGGGATGGTGCAGTGAGCTAAAAAACGGTGATGGATCAAGCCCTGATCTTTTGACTGGGTAGGAGTGTTCTGCTTAATTCAGATACTCTGTCCGTCACCACCCCCTTTATGAATCGTTTTGGCCACCACAAGTGTGGAAGGGTATGCTCAGATGTGAGTCCCTTGCTCACTGCACCATCAGGATTCAAGCAAGCCGGGCCGAAGACGGCTGTAATGCCAGAAACCGGTCCCCGGAAGCTTGTTTCCTTTCCAGTAAAGAATTGGCTTGGTAGTTTGGTCTGCCCTGTTCCCATAATGCACTGGGCCAGGGTCAGACTAATTTGCATGTAGCCAGGTTCTGAGCTGGGATGGTGCAGTGAGCTAAAAAAACGGTGATGGATCAAGCCCTGATCTTTTGACTGGGTAGGAGTGTTCTGCTTAATTCAGATACTCTGTCCGTCACCACCCCCTTTATGAATCGTTTTGGCCACCACAAGTGTGGAAGGGTATGCTCAGATGTGAGTACCTTGCTCACTGCACCATCAGGATTCAAGCAAGCCGGGCCGAAGACGGCTGTAATGCCAGAAACCGGTCCCCGGAAGCTTGTTTCCTTTCCAGTAAAGAATTGATTGGCTTGGTAGTTTGGTCTGCCCTGTTCCCATGATGCACTGGGCCAGGGTCAGACTAATTTGCATGTAGCCAGGTTCTGAGCTGTGATGGTGCAGTGAGCTAAAAAACGGTGATGGATCAAGCCCTGATCTTTTGACTGGGTAGGAGTGTTCTGCTTAATTCAGATACTCTGTCCGTCACCACCCCCTTTATGAATCGTTTTGGCCACCACAAGTGTGGAAGGGTATGCTCAGATGTAAGTCCCTTGCTCACTGCACCATCAGGATTCAAGCAAGCCGGGCCGAAGACGGCTGTAATGCCAGAAACCGGTCCCCGGAAGCTTGTTTCCTTTCCAGTAAAGAATTGGCTTGGTAGTTTGGTCTGCCCTGTTCCCATGATGCACTGGGCCAGGGTCAGACTAATTTGCATGTAGCCAGGTTCTGAGCTGGGATGGTGCAGTGAGCTAAAAAACGGTGATGGATCAAGCCCTGATCTTTTGACTGGGTAGGAGTGTTCTGCTTAATTCAGATACTCTGTCCGTCACCACCCCCTTTATGAATCGTTTTGGCCACCACAAGTGTGAAAGGGTATGCTCAGATGTGAGTCCCTTGCTCACTGCACCATCAGGATTCAAGCAAGCCGGGCCGAAGACGGCTGTAATGCCAGAAACCGGTCCCCGGAAGCTTGTTTCCTTTCCAGTAAAGAATTGGCTTGGTAGTTTGGTCTGCCCTGTTCCCATGATGCACTGGGCCAGGGTCAGACTAATTAGCATGTAGCCAGGTTCTGAGCTGGGATGGTGCAGTGAGCTAAAAAACGGTGATGGATCAAGCCCTGATCTTTTGACTGGGTAGGAGTGTTCTGCTTAATTCAGATACTCTGTCCGTCACCACCCCCTTTATGAATCGTTTTGGCCACCACAAGTGTGGAAGGGTATGCTCAGATGTGAGTCACTTGCTCACTGCACCATCAGGATTCAAGCAAGCCGGGCCGAAGACGGCTGTAATGCCAGAAACCGGTCCCCGGAAGCTTGTTTCCTTTCCAGTAAAGAATTGGCTTGGTAGTTTGGTCTGCCCTGTTCCCATGATGCACTGGGCCAGGGTCAGACTAATTTGCATGTAGCCAGGTTCTGAGCTGGGATGGTGCAGTGAGCTAAACAATGGTGATGGATCAAGCCCTGATCTTTTGACTGGGTAGGAGTGTTCTGCTTAATTCAGATACTCTGTCCGTCACCACCCCCTTTATGAATCGTTTTGGCCACCACAAGTGTGGAAGGGTATGCTCAGATGTGAGTCCCTTGCTCACTGCACCATCAGGATTCAAGCAAGCCGGGCCGAAGACGGCTGTAATGCCAGAAACCGGTCCCCAGAAGCTTGTTTCCTTTCCAGTAAAGAATTGGCTTGGTAGTTTGGTCTGCCCTGTTCCCATGATGCACTGGGCCAGGGTCAGACTAATTTGCATGTAGCCAGGTTCTGAGCTGGGATGGTGCAGTGAGCTAAAAAACGGTGATGGATCAAGCCCTGATCTTTTGACTGGGTAGGAGTGTTCTGCTTAATTCAGATACTCTGTCCGTCACCACCCCCTTTATGAATCGTTTTGGCCACCACAAGTGTGGAAGGGTATGCTCAGATGTGAGTCCCTTGCTCACTGCACCATCAGGATTCAAGCAAGCCGGGCTGAAGACGGCTGTAATGCCAGAAACCGGTAACCGGAAGCTTGTTTCCTTTCCAGTAAAGAATTGTCTTGGTAGTTTGGTCTGCCCTGTTCCCATGATGCACTGGGCCAGGGTCAGACTAATTTGCATGTAGCCAGGTTCTGAGCTGGGATGGTGCAGTGAGCTAAAAAACGGTGATGGATCAAGCCCTGATCTTTTGACTGGGTAGGAGTGTTCTGCTTAATTCAGATACTCTGTCCGTCACCACCCCCTTTATGAATCGTTTTCACCACCTCTACCACCACATCCACCACCACGTCCACCACCACCACATCCACGATCACCACATCCACCACCACCACGTTTACCACCACCATGTCCACCACCACCACGTCCACCACCACCATATCCACTACTACTACGTCCACCACCACCATGTCCACCACCACTATGTCCACCACCACCTTGTCCACACCACCACGTCCACCACCACAATGTCCACCACCACTATGTCCACCACCACCTTGTCCACACCACCACGTCCACCACCACCACACCTTCTCCACCACGTCCACCACCACCACCACATCCACCACCACTACCACCACCAACACATCCACCACCACCACATCTACCACCACCACGTCCACCACTACCATGTCCACCACAACCATATCCACCACAACCATGTCCACCACCACCACGTCCATCACCATCACGTCCATCACCACCATGTCCACAAACACCACGTCCACCACCACCACGTCCACCACCACGTCCATGTCCATCACCAACACCACCTCATCCACCACCACCACATCCACCACCACCATGTCCACCATCACCACGTCCACCATCACCACATCCACCACCACCACATCCACCACCACTACGTCCAACACCACTACATCCACCACCACACCAAAGTCCACCACCACCATGTCCACCACCACTACCACCACCACCACATCTACCACATCCACCAATACGTCCACCACCGCCATGTCCACCACCACCACCTCCATGTCCACCACCACCATGCCCACCACCAACACCACCACATCCACCACAACCACCACATCTACCACCACCACACCACATCCACCACCACCACGTCCACCACCACCATGTCCACCCCCACCACATTTACCACCACCATGTCCACCACCAACACCACCACATCCACCACCACATCCACCACCACATCCACCACCACCACTACATCCACCACCACCACGTCCACCACCTCCACCACCACCCATCCACACCCACCACCTCCACCACCACCATGTCCAGCACCACCACATCCACCACCACTACGTCCACCACCACTATGTCAACCACCACCATGTCCACCACATCCACCAACACCACCACCACACCCACCTCCACCACCAGGTCCACCACCACCACCATGTCCACCAGCACTACCACCACGTCCACCACCACCATTTCCACCACATCCACCACCATCATGTCCACCACCCCAACCACCATGTCCACCACCACCACCATGGCTACCACCACATCAACCTCAAGGCCACTACCAAGCCCACCACCACATCTACCTCCACCACCACCAGATCCACTACCACCCCCACGTCCACCACCATACCCACCACCAAGTCCACGACCAAGTCCACCACCAAATCCACCATCAAGTCTATCACCACATCCACTACATCCACGACCACCACGTCCACCACCATGTCCACCACCACCACATCCACCACCACCATATCCGCCACATCCACCACCACCACATCCAGCATGTCCGCCACCACCATGTCTACCACCACCATGTCCACCACCACCACATCCACCAACACTGCGTCCATCACCACCACTACCATTTCCACCACCAACACCACCACAGCCACCACCGCAGCCACCACCACCTGCACCACCACGTCCACAACCACCACCTCCACCACCACATCCACCACCACCACATCCACCACATCCACCACCACTATGTCCACCACCACCATGTCCACCACCACCACGTCCCCCACCACCACCACTTCCTCCACCACCACCATCACCACCACAACCTCCTCCACCACCTCCAGGTCCATCACCACCACGTCCACCACGAGGCCACCTCCCTCTATCTATCTATTGCCCTCACTCTATCTATCTCCCTCACTCTATCGCCCTCACTCTATCTGTCACCCTCACTCTATCTGTCACCCTCACTCTATCTATCTATAGCCCTCACTCTATCTATCTATAGCCCTCACTCTATCTATCTATCTATCTATCTATCTATCTATCTATCTATCTATCTATCTATCTATCTGTAGGAAGGTTGATTTCTGACTATGGTTACCCCCAAACTTTTTGCCTGGTGTTTAGCTGGTTTTTGACATAGTTGGCCTGGGATCCTGCTATTCAGGGCCCCAGGCTAATTGCTCTCTCCTTAAAATGGACTCCATGTACTTTAGGTGCATAACGACATTGGAACTGGTTCACCTTATTTGCCCCTGTAACAGTGTACCCAGGTACCCAGGGCATAGGTGCTTCCAAGGCCTACCAGGGGCTGTAGCATGTATTATGCCACCCCTGGCCTGGCCTCCATATTTGACACAACTGGCTGATCACTCAGCTGGGGTAAGTCGGTGTAACCACCCCTTACTTAGGTGGAGAAGCGTGGCTCAGTGGTTAGAGGCGGCAGTCCCGGAAGCTGAGATCGGCCGTGGACCAGGATTTGATTCCCCGCCTCGGCGGGTCTCGGGCTCAAAAATTCCATGGACTCGACAATTCTCGCTCCGGTGCCTACTCAACTCACGGGGTCACACTCTGCGACTCTGGGCAATAGCTTGCTTAATCTCCACTACTGCCCCTCGCGGCGGGATGCCTGGCTTTCACCTTGTGGATACCATGCCGGGGTATCTCACAGGGGAATACCAGGACGGGTTCCCTAAGCAAGCGCTTAGATACCGGGTCGGTGATTTGCGCTATATAAATACATGTAGTATGCCTATACCTAACCTAAAATGGACACATATGTTCCTATCAGCCACTCCTATGGAAGGCCTCATCAATCCTCGAGGCAGAGTGCTTGGAAATATGTGAGATAGTGCTCTGGCATGAGCTGAGCCTGTCTGCAGCTTTCGGAACCATGTCCTTTAGCTGTTTCATGATCTTGCCATACCATATACTCTTAAGTGCATTATGAACCTCGCGGTTAAATGCTATCTTGGGTTTGGCTTTATCAAAACATGTCGAGTAAGGTGTCATACGAATTGGAATACTACCCCCTCGCCAGTTCTGGCGACGGGGGTAGCATTCCACCCTTCTAGAGGGACACGACATGTACCTAGCCTGAACCCCGGTTAAAGTTAAACAGAGCCTCAGCATCACAAGATGGATGCTGCCACCGCAGACACTAGTCTGACCTCCTGCTGCTGGGAGTCCTTCCAGCGAGGGCAGCTTGGACAAAGGGTTTCCTGCCTTGGGCGGTGCTAGCACCACCCCAGACAGGATTTTGTGTATTGGGTAGGACAGGGCTGAATAGAATCCGACATGCTTGGGGCACACAAGGTGTCCCTGTGCATAGGCCAGTTCAAACCGGTGCTGGGGCCTTCCAGCCCCAGTCCTGGCGCGAAACTGGACAAAGGAAAGGGGGTGTAACCACTCCCCTTCCTGGTTCCACCCAGAGGAGGGACCTAGTAGGTGATCCGGCCCCCCAGATTCGAATAAGAGTGGGAGCTGTGTCCTGAGACTTCAGATCATCCTGAATCAACTTGAAATACAGAAGAAGACTGGACTTCGACATTCTGCTGCTCAGAAGACGGAAGAGAATCTCCCTTGTAACCAAGGAGTGACCACCCTGTGAACACAGGCACCAACCAGCAACTCGACATCTGCTTTTCCGCTGCCTCCCGCCGGAGCCCGAGCCCAGAGCCTGACAAGACCCAGACTCCCAGACTTCCCACAGCCCGATCCACTGTCCCTGCAAAGAAGGGACCCGTGGAGGCATCGAGAGACGTGGGACCGGACCTCTTGGAAGACCCCCGAAACGCTGACTGCGCAGCATCAGAGGCACCCTCGATGCTGTGCTTTGGGGTTTGAGAAGCCCCAACCTCGAGCAGCCCTTGCACCGAAGATCAGCCCCCCAGCCTCCCCATGATCTGCGTGGGGCCCTTTTGCACTGTGCCACTTGACGCGCCATCCCGGCCACTTGCCACGTGGCTAGCGGCCATCTTGGCGATGAAAACGACAAACTACACTGCTGGTCTGGTTGCGCCAGACTGGCCCTTGCTCCCCTGAAAAGGAGCAGCCGCTCTGACCTTGCTGGTCTGAGTGAGAAGCTTGAATCACTTCCTGCGTGGCTTGCTTTAGCCAAGGCCTGTTTGCTCCAATCAAGTTACCAACACTGCCATCAGCGAGAGCCTACGTGCAACAGCTTGTGACCGACTCCTGGACGTCCTTGACCTCTTCGTGTCCACGTGGCTGCAGAGACAATCTTCATGACATCACCTGTTTGCACCCAACATCGCCTGGTTCCGTCCTGGTTCCACGGTAGTCACTGACTAGTGACTTTGAACATTGTCCCCTCTGCTTTCAGGTCTTCACCTCTTCAGATCCACCCTTGGATCCACCGGAACTCTTCACATCGAGCCGCCTGCAGCATCTTCAGCTCCAAGCACCATCAACCTGCGTGACGAAACCCGACACTACTTCGACCCTATGCACCCGCTTCCTGTGGGTGAGGTAACTCAGCTCCGCCGGTGTTCCCACACTGGTACACACCTCTAGTGTCTGTGTCTAAAGTTTCATCCTTCTAGGTCACTCGGAAGGTTCCTTAATAACTAACTTTGTAACTTTTACGCACCATTGACATTGCATTGGTATTGCGTGCGCTTTCCGCACTGCACCCGAGTCCCGCGGGCCTTTCCCGACTTCTTCACTGCTAGTCCCGATCAGCTCCAGCGATTCCCCAGGCCCTAGGCCTCTACACTTTCCCCATAGTGGCTCTTATACCACTATTTTAGTATATGGTTTAGGTGGCCCCTAGGGCTCATCCATATTCGTGCAACTTTTGTGTATTTAAACTGTGTTTTGTTTTAACGCATTTGCTTCTGTGCTCATAAAGAGTATAGGGGATATTTGTAGAAATAAATATATATATATATTTTCAATATATATCTGTGTGGTGTCCTTTCATTTGGTATTCAAGGGGATTGTGTATGGTAAAACAGCTTGCTTCACATGCCTTTACAGAGTTTAGCCTAAGACTGCTTAGTCCATGCTACCCCTAGGATAGCTTGTCTATAAGGTTGACTTTACAACCTGCACCATAAGGGTTGCTTGGCATGGTACAAGGTGATCACTAGAACTAGTGAGCAGCATATCTATCTATCTATCTATCTATCTATCTATTGCCCTCACTCTATCTATCTATCGCTCTCACTCTATCTATCTATCACCCCTCACTCTATCTATTTATCGCCCTCACTCTATCTATCTATCTATCTATCTATCTATCTATCTATCTATCTATCGCCCTCACTCTATCTATCTATCGCCCTCACTCTATCTATCGCCCTCACTTTATCTATCTATTGCCCTCACACTATCTATCTTTTGCCCTCACTCTATCTATCACCCTCACTCTATCTATCTATTGCCCTCTATCTATCTATAGCCCTCACTCTATCTATCTATCTATCTATCTATCTATCTATCTATCTATCTATCTATCTATAGCCCTCACACTATCTATCTACCTATCTATCTATCTATCTATCTATCTATCTATCTATCTATCTATCTATCTATCTATCTATCTATCTATCTATCTATCTATCTATCTATCTATCTATCTATCTATCTATCTATCGCCCTCACTCTATCCATCTATCTATCTATCGCCATCACTCTGTCTATCTATCGCTCTCACTCTATCTATCTATCGCCCCTCACTCTATCTATTTATCGCCCTCACTCTATCTATCTATCTATCTATCTATCTCCCTCACTCTATCTATCTATCGCCCTCACTCTATCTATCTATCGCCCTCACTCTATCTATCTATCGCCCTCACTCTATCTATCGCCCTCACTTTATCTATCGCCCTCACTCTATCTATATTTCGCCCTCACTCTATCTATCTATCACCCTCACTCTATCTATCTTTCGCCCTCACTCTATCTATCTATCACCGTCACTCTATCTATCTATTGCCCTCACTCTATCTATCTATCGCCCTCACTCTATCTATCTTTTGCTCTCACTCAATCTATCTATTGCCTCACTCTATATATCTATCGCCCCTCACTCTATCTATCTGTCTATCTATCACCCTCACTCTATCTATCTATCGCCCTCACTCTGTCTATCTATCGCACTCACTCTATCTATTGCCATCACTCTATCTATCTATCTATCGATCGCCCTCACTCTATCTTTCTGTCTATCTATATATCGCCCTCACTCTATCTATCTATCGCCCTCACTCTATCTATCTATCTATCTATCGCCCTCACTCTATCTATTGCCCTCACTCTATCTATCTGTCGCACTCACTCTATCTATCGCATCACCACAGCATCACTCAGCACCACCACAGCATCACTCAGGGGCACCACAACATCACTATGCGCTACCACAGCATCACTGAACGCCACAGCATCACTCGTCACCACCACAACACTCAGCGCCACCACAGCATCAATCTGTGCAACCATTCAACAACTGGTTCAAATATGTTCTCTCAATGTTTCAAGCTTTATTACAAACGTCACAAAAAGATGTTAATATTTCACTTCTATTCTTGGATTTTCATCACAATAAAATACACTGAACATAATCTTCACAAAAGTTATTTACAAAAGTTTAAGCTATTACCATTATAAATTACAATAGCTTTTATTTAAGTATTAATAATTTAAAAAAAACAAAAGCCATTGTTATTTGTAATATCAATACATCTAAGTCACGTAAATACAACACATATTGCATTATAAATGCTATAGGTGTCACATTTGCGAAAGTTAAAACTATTGGCATTGTAAATGACAAAGCTATTAATTTTGCTATTTTCAAAAGCAACACATAAATAAAAAATGTGTCATTTACAATACCAATAGCTCAAAATTTCCTAATGCGATACCTATTGCATTGCAAATGCTTGTTTTTAATATACCCCGGATCACCAGGAATAAAAGTAATTATGGGTAGAATCCTGGCGGTATTTTTTAATTAACACTCACTTCATCACATTCACCGACACCTCAAAAGCCCACTCCACCGTAAACAGGTGTTGCAGCGCAGCTGAGTAGCTGGGACCTGATGATGAAGCATGACCCCAACCAGGTTGGTGTGTGAGGGTTTTCTAGACCAACGTTTTAGGTGCCAGAGACTACTGTGTCAGACAGTCATTTAGCGTGGCCGTCTTAGTTGATTTATAATTATATTAAGGAACAAGGATGGCTGTCCACCAGTCCTAGCTCTCTCTTTTGTTTTTTGATCAATGAAATGGTGCCAGTGACTAATATTTTCAAAGAACTGTGCCATTTTGTTACAAATATGGTGTTTCTCAAATTTGCTAACATATAGGCAGGCCAGGCTGTGGGGCACATGTGGCCCCCATGCTGGTTGCTTTGACTTGCTAAAAGAGATCTTCTTTGAATAAGAAGAGCTTGTCCTTCAGTACCATTGGTCTCACAATACATGATAAATTCACTATTGCCACGACCAAGATCTTCATTGTCTAATATTGATGAGACTACTCTAAGCGTATCATCTTAGGAAATGTTAGTATAACGGGCTTCACCATCTAGGGTGACCAAGAGTTGGGTCACCCCACTGAAGCCCTGTCCCTCAAAGATTGAAATTGCATGAGCCGAATCTCTCAGATAGGATCTCTGTTTATGAACACGAGGTTTAAGTAAAAAATCAGCATATTTACTCCATGGTTCCAACACAGACACCTTTGCACCATGGTGCAAGGGGGCCTGCATTGCATGCACAATTGTTTTTGTGCAGGAAGGTGTCACTCAGAGGCAGATTCCTCTTTCTATGTGTGCTGCAAAGTGCAGCACACATAGAAAGAGGAATCAACTAGAAGAAATAGATATATTTCTCCTTGTTATGCCTCGCCTGGAAAAGATAACGTTTTTGTTCACATCCCTATGTTTAGAAGCGCATGTAAATCTGGGGATGTGTCAAAATCCATGGGAGGTGCGTGGAAACAACCATGGAACGTCTTCCCAGGGCAGAGTAACTCAATGCAGTGATTTGCTCTGCGTTGTGTTACTCCATAGTTTTGGATCCACTAATAGCCATGCAAAGTGGCTTTGTGCAGCTTCTAATATCTGCCTTTACCTTTCCGTCACTCTTGCACCACATTGCGTAGTGCAAGAGCAACTCAAACGGCGTTATAAATAAGCTCCGTAGTGCAGATTGTTGGAGATGTCTCGATAAGTTTTATATTGAAATGGTGGTAACAGCCTTGTATGTCTGTGTGTGGTTACAATTTTAAAATCGTTTGAATCATGTGTTGGTCTGTGATTGTTTTTGTGGGTATTAGTTATTTGTTTTATGATTAATGTGGTTTAAGAGTTTGGTAGTGCAACTTTGTTTATTTGGTAGTAGGTCATATATAAAATGCCTATTTAAGTTGTGATATACACTTTATATCTAAGTGAATGGGTTGGGGCACATTTTGAAGGTTTATTAATGGCTTACTTTTAGTAAGTTATTATTTCGTGTGACCCCTCTGAGGCGGAAAGCCGGAGGATTGTGACCTTTAACTTTAAAAAAAAACTGTTTAAACTTTTAAAATTTGTTATCTTGTGCACTTGTGTGTGAATTACAACTTCGAGTGCTCACCTGCTCATAGCGCTAATCCCCTCGCGCTGATACAGCCCTCCTTGCTCTTCCCTGAGACAGCGTCCCGCGCTGAGACAGGGAAACGCCCAAAACGCCCAAGGTGGTAGCCACGCCCACTGTGAGGCCACGCCCACCCTCAAGCACTACAAATACGCTGAAGACAAGCGGTCTGTTTGTTATTATTTCGTGTGACCCCTCTGAGGCGGAAAGCCGGAGGATTGTGACCTTTAACTTTAAAAAAAAACTGTTTAAACTTTTAAAATTTGTTATCTTGTGCACTTGTGTGTGAATTACAACTTCGAGTGCTCACCTTCTCATAGCGCTAATCCCCTCGCGCTGATACAGCCCTCCTTGCTCTTCCCTGAGACAGCGTCCCGCGCTGAGACAGGGAAACGCCCAAAACGCCCAAGGTGGTAGCCACGCCCACTGCGAGGCCACGCCCACCCTCAAGCACTACAAATACGTTGAAGACAAGCGGTCTGTTTGTTATTATTTCGTGTGACCCCTCTGAGGCGGAAAGCCGGAGGATTGTGACCTTTAACTTTAAAAAAAAACTGTTTAAACTTTTAAAATGTGTTATCTTGTGCACTTGTGTGTGAATTACAACCCGAGTGCTCACCTGCTCATAGCGCTAATCCCCTCGCGCTGATACAGCCCTCCTTGCTCTTCCCTGAGACAGCGACCCGCGCTGAGACAGGGAAACGCCCAAAACGCCCAAGGTGGTAGCCACGCCCACTGCGAGGCCACGCCCACCCTCAAGCACTACAAATACGCTGAAGACAAGCGGTCTGTTTGTTATTATTTCGTGTGACCCCTCTGAGGCGGAAAGCAGGAGGATTGTGACCTTTAACTTTTAAAAAAAACTGTTTAAACTTTTAAAATTTGTTATCTTGTGCACTTGTGTGTGAATTACAACTTCGAGTGCTCACCTGCTCATAGCGCTAATCCCCTCGCGCTGATACAGCCCTCCTTGCTCTTCCCTGAGACAGCGTCCCGCGCTGAGACAGGGAAACGCCCAAAACGCCCAAGGTGGTAGCCACGCCCACTGCGAGGCCACGCCCACCCTCAAGCACTACAAATACGCTGAAGACAAGCGGTCTGTTTGTTATTATTTCGTGTGACCCCTCTGAGGCGGAAAGCCGGAGGATTGTGACCTTTAACTTTAAAAAAAAAACTGTTTAAACTTTTAAAATTTGTTATCTTGTGCACTTGTGTGTGAATTACAACTTCGAGTGCTCACCTGCTCATAGCGCTAATCCCCTCGCGCTGATACAGCCCTCCTTGCTCTTCCCTGAGACAGCGTCCCGCGCTGAGACAGGGAAACGCCCAAAACGCCCAAGGTGGTAGCCACGCCCACTGCGAGGCCACGCCCACCCTCAAGCACTACAAATGTGCCGGCCATACCAGCGCAGCGGGAGCGCCGTTTGCACGCCGAAGGCGCGCCTAAGGCAAGCCCGTCTGCGCCCGTCCGCACACGGCCGGGCCCAGGGCCAGAACCCCTGCTTAAAACAGCAAACCCAAAGGTAAGCTACTCACGCAGAGAGCTATTAAGCCTTAGACCCCCAACCTCTTCATGTGATTACATCCATGATCTAAATGGACCTTTCACTCGCTGCTCTTTATGTAAGCCAGCCCAGCTCACACTCCCTACAAAATCTCACACACCCGCCTCCCTCAAACTCGCTTCACTAAACTGTCGCTCACTTCCTAAACACGCGACACAGATTAACCATCTCATAGAAGACCTGGAGATAGATATCCTTTTTCTCACGGAAACGTGGCTTGCCCCACACTCACAATCAGACATGGCACTAGCAACTCCACCGGGCTATCTCATTCAGTCCTTACCCCGCCCCTTAGGCAGAGGTGGTGGTGTCGCCATTATCCACCGGGACTATCTCCACTGTAAAACCAGTGACGCGCAGATTACCGACTCAGAAAGTCTTCACTTTACTATCAAGCTAAACCCAACCAATTCATTAACGTGAATACTTGTGTACCGTCCCCCCGGTCTGCCAGGTCCCTTCGCCAGTTCCCTTCTGGACTCAGTTACAACCCTGGCCCACTCTCTATCAAACTTTATGATAGTAGGTGACCTGAACATTCATCTCGAAGACCCGATAGACTCGGTAGCTAAAGATCTGATTTTAGATCTGGCGGCACTGGACATTTGCCTCCTCAACTCCGGAGCCACCCACATCAAGGGTCATCTATTGGACCCGGTGTTCACTAGTTCTCCCTCGATGCAAGCAAAAGAGGCTCTTCCCCTTCCCTGGACAGACCACTTCTTAGTCTCCTTCCAACTACCTGGAACTTTCAGGAAACCCCAAAAACCGCCCACCTACAGCTGGGACAGGACCTGGTCCAGACTCCCCACTGAAGAATGGGCCAAAACCCTAGAAAGGACCACCCCTGCATACGCGGAAGACCCGGCTATCGCCGAAAAAAAATTCAGAGAGTGGATCACCTCCTCCCTGGACTCAGTACTCCCACTTAGAACAAGGGAGGACAAAAACGGCAAACCTGGTTCGGCCCCGTGGTATACCAAGGACCTCCGATTACTTCGCAAAAACTGCACATGGGAAGCCGTCCATCCCTCGACCAGGCCGAAAGCAATCTGCGCCCCACACTGCCGACATTTCGGCCAGTAACTTGCCTAGAGGTAGAACGAACCTTGACGAAAATGAAAAGCGGATCACCTCGGGACCCAGCACCGATCAGGTTCCTCAAAACAGTAGCCTCAGTCATCGTGCCCACGGTCACGGAACTTATTAACAGCTCGCTCGCCCACGGATCTGTCCCCGACAGCTGGAAGAGTGCTGTGGTGAAGGCACTTCAAAAAAAAAAACAGCTAGATCCAGCAGACATGTCTAACTACCGACCAATATCTCTCCTCCCTGGTATCAGCAAAGTAGCAGAGAAATTGGTAAACATACAATTATCTCAGTTTTTTTAGACCAACAACGTACTCAGGCAATCCCAAACTGGATTCCGCCCGGGCCATGGCACAGACACCGCACTCCTTGCCGTCATTGAAGAAGCAAGGCGCATACTGGATTCAGGAGGATCAGTGGCAGTGATCCTCCTGGATCTAAGCGCAGCTTTCGACACAGTCAACCACCGTGTCCTTCTTCATAGACTGGCGAATGCAGGACTTACCGGGACGGCACTCAGTTGGATTGAATCCTTTCTCACAGGGCGCACGTTCCAAGTGTGGGACGACAATCACCACTCATCCACCCTTCCACTCACAAACGGTGTCCCTCAGGGCTCCTCCCTGAGCCCGACGCTTTTTAATGCATATATGGCCCCCCTTGAGGACGTGGCGACACCATTTAACATAAAAATGGTAAGCTATGCTGACGACACTCAGCTGGTCGTCTCCCTGTCCCAACTCATCGACCACCCAGAAAACCTGACCAATTGTCTTACAGAAATTCACAACTGGATGAATAATTCATCATTAAAACTTAATGGGTCAAAGACGGAGGTGATACTCCTAGGGAAACAATGGACGGTCATCCCCCCAGCACTCTGGCCCGACGTGTTCGGGGAAATCCCCCCCCCGAAGCGTGAAATTAAGACACTCGGTGTGTGGCTCGAACCAGAGCTGTCTATGAAGACACAAGCAGCTAAAATTTCGGGCACCTGCTTCGGGCTCATGCGCACGACCCGCAAGATTCTCCCCTTACAGCCACCTGCTTCCAGGAAACTGCTCATCCAGGGACTAGTACTGTCTCGCCTGGACTACAGTAATTTGGTCTACCTGGGAGCCCCTGAGGCCACCCTGACGAAGATCCAGCGGACACAGAACGCCGCGGCACGTCTGCTCACCAACCTCCCCTCCAGAATGTCCGCCAAGCCGGCCCTCAAAGCTCTGCACTGGCTCCCTGTGCGTCAAAGGGTGCAATTCAAAGCGATGTGCACGACACATAAGCTGATCAACAGATCTGGCCCGGCGATCCTCAGTAAAATGATCACCCCCTACACAGCAACCAGATCCCTACGATCCCAGAATGAGAACCTAGCCAACATTCCTAGATTCAAAAGGACTCGCACAGGAGGACGACAATTCTCCGTTCAAGCAGCTGCTGGATGGAACGCCCTTCCCCGCTCCCTCAGACTTGAACCTAACTACCTGGCATTTCGCAAGAAATTAAAGACACACCTATTCCCTAAATAGAGTTCCCTCTATAAGTATCTCTCCTCTCTCCCTCCCCCTCAACAGGATCACTAACCTTATAGCGCGGGGATGCCCTTGGGTCACGAGGCGCTTTAGAAATCGTTATTAAATTAAATTAAATTAAATTAAGTTATCACATGCAGAAAATATTAAGATTTGTTTATCCTTGTTTAAGTTGTCATGTAGCAAGAAGGGGTTCTCATTATGTTTGATTTTTAAAAGCTTAGTATTTCAACATCTTGGTATCTTTTAGGGTCAGGAAGTGTAGCACCCGTTGCTTTTTTACTTTGTGCAAGTTAGGGCCTGATTTAGATGTTGGCTCAATTGGTCCTGTCGTTACTTTTTCAGTTGCCGCCCACCCTATTTAGATGTTAGTGGGTCCACAGAAGAAAGAAAGCCAGGGTCCCGCCTTCACTGCCAGGAAATCTCGACCACATTATAGTAATTAGGAGACCACACTGGAGTGATGATGTCAACGTAGGTTTATTCTGGTATCAGGAAAGCAGGTACACAGGTAAACAGGTCCAGGTATAAGTCATAGCAAACCCCACCAGGAGCAGCCTGCTAGCTGCTCAGCCCCATCCTTCTACTGTCATCTCTCGTTCAGTCACCCAAGCATTCCACTCATCGCCCACACACCAACATTCCACTCAGAACCCTCACACAGGCTGAGCAGCCAGGGACAGGGAAACATGGGAAAGCCAATCCATAACATCAAGATACTACATACCTCTTTCCTAATGAACAGAAGATAAATGTAACGTAAACAAAGCATAAAAGATAAGTGGAGTGGTGTGGCTCACTGGTTAGAGGCGGCAGACCTGTAAGCAGAGAACGGCCAGGACCAGGTGTAGTGGGCTTGTCCCACAGGTCCAGGTGTAGATAGGTAGACACAGCAGACCAGACCAGGTGCATATAGATGGTGTTTATTAGTGGTTAAGATGGAATAGGATGACAGCCCCACCAGGAGCGGCCTACTCGCCACTCAGCCCATCCTCAACTGTGTCTCTCATGCGTCCAACATTCCACCATACCAAGATTCCAGAGAGAACTCTCACACAGGGCTGAGCAGCTAGATGCAGGTATATAGAAATAACATGAGGATACTACATTATCCTCTCCCTTTAATAACGGAAAACAAAAAGAGCAAATAACTAAGAAGGGAAAAACTATGCACATAAAATATAAAAACTTTTAAGAAAACTGTAACCCAGGGATGAATAATAAAAAGCACCACAAGAGGGAAACAGAGATCCACATTATTAAAGAAGGAAGAAAACCAAAAAGATAAACACTTACCCATCCTCCTCCTTTAATAACGAACAATTTAAAATAAACAAGGCGTAAATTTTGAGCTCACATATAATAATCAAAAACTAAGACAAAAACAGCAATGGGCGAACTAAAACCCAAGAAAGTGCTTCTCACATGAGAAGACTGTGACGTAGCCAAAAACGCCACCCCTCTATTAAGAGACACTATGGGACTCAAACCCTAGTATAACATTGTTCAGGTGGGACTGACACCCCCTAAAAACCAAGGTGGGACTAAAACCCCCTAACCAAAATGATCATTTAACTTTTTTTTTAAAACTAGCGTAAGTCAAGGGTAAATGGGACTAACAACCCACTCCCAAGATGTGGGACTCATAACCCACATCTTAAAAATAGTAACAACTTATGTATAATGCTAATTGGCATACAGGGATGATGGGATTTTGTACCCATTCCCAAAACTTTGAAAAATTAAAAACATGTTTCTAAAAGGAAAAGGGACTATGAAAAACTCCCCCCTATGCGGACCACACTTTTAAAATAAATATTTAAAGTAAAATAAGCATACTGTAAACTCAACACCAAGCATATAATATTCAAACACCTCTTACATGAGGATATTGTACTGAAACCCACTCTACAACAGAAAACAACAAGAGAACAGCATTATCAAGGAAGGTATGCTGTCAAACCAGACATAAACTGTAAAGTACTCTTTTTTCATAAGAAAACATTTCATTATTAATTATAAAACGAGGCCTAAAGACTAAAAACAGACATTAGATGGTAGTGTAAGGTTGGTCTTGGCAATGTAAACTAAAAACGTCTTTACTCTATGAAAGAAAAATATCTAGTGTTAAAATATTATGAGTTTACATAACTAATTAGATTTCAAGAACAACATTGGTGTGCCTGTCACCGGGAGGAAATTTCAGGTGCTTTTGTAAAAATATTCATTCCAAAATTGATACACTGCAACATGAGGTGAAGCTTGGCACTTTGCAGGACGAAGGAATAATTGAATGGCACCTTGGAGCATGAAAAGAAAAGGTTTTAACTCACAGGCAACACAGAACAGTGTCCAAAACTCCGTTAAACTGTACCACAGACGATGTCATGAAGGAAGATAAAAGATGAAGAAAAGACTGGAGCCGCCGTTTGATTCTGCATCTTGAAGCTTGTCTTGTCACAAACCTTAAAAACTTTATTGACAAACACTGCTTGTATTTGAATGCCTGTTCACACTGCTTGCATTTGAATGCCTGTTCACACAACACCTAAAATGGAGGCACGTTCCAGAGACGACTGTCTTGTGGCTGGAGGCACGTTCCTGCTCTAAAAACGTCATAAGCAGCAGTGCGACTTTGACAAAGCAAGAGACGTCATAGAAGTTCTGAAGAGATTTTGAGCAGCACCACGGACAAGGTGAGATGCACGAGCCAAATGCATTTTCGAATTTAAAAAAAAATCTGTTATCTCCAAATGGCTTGAGGAAAGAAAAATGTATTTTGGACTAATAATAAGATAAAAATGATTTCACAAAATCGTTTCAAACAGTATGTGACGTTAGACCATCCAAAAGCGGCAAGAATGTTAAAACGCTCCTTGAAAACAACATTTAATTTCTTGTAGCTCGAGAATTATTAAATTCTTAACTGTAAAGAAAAATCATGGAATAACAATATCTTTTCCAGAAAGTCATGCTTGGGTGCTCCGGTTTGCCTCATATTTCTTCCACGCATGTTTACTTGAGAAATATTCCTAATGACAGTTTCCTTTTCATTCAGTTAATACATTCGTTAAGCGCTTAGCTGCTCGAGCGCTACTGTTGAAATTTGACCGAAATGGTTGGTTTTTTTTTTGCTAGTTTCAGCCAAGTGAATCACACGTCTTTAGTTAACTCATATACTTCAAGTTTCTTTTTTTTTCATGCACGTTTCCAACTGTTCCTTGATCACGTTATGTAAGTGTACAGTCTTAAACTTGAATACTAGATGCCTTCTTGCGCCAAATTTACACACACAGCCACTGTAATTTACCTTGTCTTCTTGTGGACTGGAGACGCTTCTTTTTTTTTTTGTTGGCATTGGCAAATCTTTCAAAGCTTCCTTTAGATGACAGTACATAGCACGCCTGTTGTTGAGCTGTCCGTTGTGCTGGACACTGGTGGGGCAAACAGGCGTGACCTCTCACGTACTTGACATGTTAAACTTCTTAAGTACTGTTTTTTCTTCCTTTTGCTTGACTCTTGAGCGTAGTTCTTCTTCATTGGTAGGTTCTTTAAGTCCGTCGTCGCCAAAATGTAGTGGGCTTGTCCCACAGGTCCAGGTGTAGATAGGTAGACACAGCAGACCAGACCAGGTGCATATAGATGGTGTTTATTAGTGGTTAAGATGGAATAGGATGACAGCCCCACCAGGAGCGGCCTACTCGCCACTCAGCCCATCCTCAACTGTGTCTCTCATGCGTCCAACATTCCACCATACCAAGATTCCAGAGAGAACTCTCACACAGGGCTGAGCAGCTAGATGCATGTACATAGAAATAACATGAGGATACTACACCAGGGTTCAATTCCCGACGCGGCAGGATCTTGGACCAGGGTCAACGGACTCGATAATTCTCGCCTTAGTGCCTACTCTAACCAGGGAACACACTCGGCAACTCTGGGCATTAAGCTTGCCTCATCTCTACCATGGCCCCCAGAGGCCGGGATGCCTGGTTTCACCCTGGAGATACCCAGAAAGGAACCATCTCACAGGGAAAACCAGGACGGGTTCCCCAGAGGTCTACAGCGCCAGGACACTCTGTTAGAGTAACAGTGCGCTTTACAAGTATCCCACATAACAAGCATTGGCATAGCCAATAGGTCTCACCTTTGGGACCTTATAAGTGTTTAGTTATCCAGCACAATATCCTTGGTGCAACAACATCAAGTGTTGCATGGCTAAACACTTATAAGGTCCCAAAGGCAAGACCTATTGGCCATGCCAATGCTTGTTGTCATTATATGGACTTCTATGGCATGATGGAACCCACCACTTGACCAATCCTGCCCCTGGCATTCTGGCGGTCATTATTTGCATATTGAGGTCACCCAAAGCAATATGGAACCCACATTTAACATAATACAACAATTGGCTCAATGCAGGTCATTCTCAGCATACTATGGGCATCAATGGCAAGATGCTGCACACCCCTGGCATACTGTTTACCATTGGCTTAATGTTGGCACACATGCACTATTCACGCCTGGTTACTGTTGGCCCTGGCATAATGGTGGCAATTCTTTACTTATTTTTGCCATCCTTACCATAGGGGTGTCCAGCAAGACATAATGATGGACGTGGCATCAGTCATAGTGTTAGAGCTGGCATCATTGTATCATTTCTAGTCATGTTGTACATAATAATCAGTCAAGCAGCATTTATATAGTGCTGCACTGTCACCCCTAGGGGTATCTGGGCGCTGCATTGACAGCTACCTCCAAGTAAAGCAGTGTGGTTCCTTTGCAGAACTATTTGAGAGGCTGAGGAAGAGATGCGCCATGCATCTTACTTTGTTGAATGTGAAGCATTTCCCAGACCATATAAATATTTCTAACAAGTGAGAGAGAGAGAGTGAATGTATGTACGAAACCCTCCCACAGGACGTATTTCCTCCTTTTCTGCTACTCCTTTGTATCCGTCCCCACCCTCTAGGTAGCAAAGCGCTCTATAGGACTAGAAAGTCAGTGCAGGTGCAAGAAAGACAGCAAGGTGTCAGTGATTTAAACGCTCGCTGCTGTTATCTGCACATCAAGAGTTAGAATCCCAGCAAGGCTAACGCAGTCTTCCATCCTTCTGAAGTTCATAAATCAACTGGGCAACAGTAACGTTTGTTACTTACAGCACCTAGAAACTGCAGACGCGTGGGATGACGCGCTATATACAATAAAGGTTGTTATAATTAGACAATAATGATACATGAAAAAAACCTCGCTCCCTTCGCAAGGAAGGCTATGTAACTACTGCTCTAAGCCCCCCCCCGGTTGTGTAGCAACCATTTTAAATAACACTGTAATTTCATTTTCTGCTGTGGATAATCTCGGCTCTCGGAGGGGGCTTAATGAGAACCGGGCGCAGGGCAAACGTCCCAAATACAATTTGCAAGATGAAATATTGTTAAAGCATTGGCAGAGGCTGAATACAATGCACAACTTTTGAATAATACTTTTAAACATCTACCCAGAAACGTTCTCCTTTTACAACTTCATATCATGACATAAAACGACTCAAAAATAAAGACAATTTTCGCTTTCCAGTGCACATTAAATAAATATATTGTGAAGGATTTGGCAAAAGAACTAAGTAAATATTACTGCACTTTTTTGCATCTTTAACATGATCTTCATAACGCGACTGTGTAATTGGAAAATGTTTAAACCAATTGAGTTAAAGGGAATGAAGTCTGTTCTTTAAAGCTTAAAATAGAAATCTATTGTATAAAACAAAATCATGTTCCTATGTGCACTGTCCAAACCCTTACATTTCCAAAGCATTTAACCTCCAGTGAAAAGAAGCAAAAAACAGAGGTGTAAAACTCACCTGGCAGGCGAAGCTCTGGGGCTTTTCTTTGTCCTGCATGGGCCCCTCGTTGGCAGAGAGAAACATTTCACTGGTCTGGACTGTAACCTTAACCCCTCCCCTGCTGATGACGGAACCGCTCCGTCATCAGCCGCGGCCGCGGTGTGCTGATGACGGAGCGGTTCCGTCATGGCCCGCCCGGCACGCCTGCGCGGCGCGGATTCCGCGCCTGCGCTGAGCGTTCTATTGAGCGGGGCAGGCCATGACGGAACCGCTCCGTCATAAGCACAGCGCAACCGACGCTGGTGACGGAGCGGTTCCGTCACCAGCATGCGCCCGCCGCTCTTCCGCCCCGGCCCCTTAGCACTGCGGCGGAATAGCCACCGCAGTGAAGGGGTTAATCAAAGCAATGAGAGATATCAGATTTCTCTCAGAAGGTAAACAATGGCTGAGCTCACCGAAAAAGAGTGCTGACTTCACTGCGCCTAGGCCCCGTGTGGCACTGAACTCTGTGTACTCCACGTGACATGCCCCCCCCCCTTCCAGGAGCCGCCCCCTCCCCCTGCACACAAAGCCCCTCAGCGCTGGCCACCCCTCTGGATTAGCTCAGCGGCCCGTTTTACAGAGGCGAGACCTCGTGGCGGCGCCCCTAAAAGTGATTGTGAGAGGTGGGGTGAAGAGGGCATTAATGGTGGCGCCGGGTCACTACCCCCTTCTCTCCTTCCCCCCTCATCCCGGCCCAGCGCGCGGCTCACTAGGGGAGTCATTCATTGGTACGGGTGTCTTTTTGAAAATACAAGAGGGGGCCGGTTGGAGCCCAGTGGGAAAGGAATCGCATTGTTACAGGTAGGCACCCCCCCAAAGTTCACACTTTGACCACAGCAAACAGACACTCAAAGGGTGCATCATAGGGGCATCGCCTCGAACTGCCACTGTCACCTCGATAACTCGGGGCACACTTTATTTCACAGGACTGTGTCCGTCTCTCTCGAAAAATTCTGAAGCTGTTTCGACCACAAAATTACAAAAAACATATTTCTGTCCATATTTACAAAATATGTAATCATACGCACGCCAAGACTCCTCCACCCCCAGAGCCATTCAGGAGTTCCCAGGCCAGGGGCCCGCCGCCAGTGTATAGTGCCGGGAGGGGGCACTAGAGCTTGTGGAGAAAGAAAAGTGCCGGTACTGTGGTGATGTGAGGGCCCTAGGCCCGCATCGCTACTAACGGACACACAGGACACAGTAGTGGGGTGGTAGAACTGGCCATGAGCACGTGCGCTCAGCCCCTTTTATTTAGCAGGGTCATCTGACTGATGACGCCTGTGGTGGATGGGTATTCAACGGGCTGAACACTAGAACGTATCTCTCCGATACTACATCCCTCCCAAACTTAGTGAAAAGTCAAACCAAAGAAAAGTCCGAAACCTGTGGGAGGAAATACAGTTCGCAAATGAAATTATAACCCAATCAGGATGACTCCCACGTAGTCTTTTCCGCTGCTGGTCAATCACTGACGATGGTGTCTTTTCTTGTGTTTGCAACTTGCAGATCGACGGTGGGCTGTACAGTCTCTCTTTTTCTGTTCCACATCCTGTGAAAGTGCAGATGGAATGATAGGGGGCATTTGTGTGTTACCTTCCGCTGTATCGTCCTGGTTGAGGTGTTCTGTCCAAATGGTGTCTGTTTCTGACAGGATCTGCAGTTGCAGGATATCCCTCTCACAGATACCCCTCTCTCGTGGGTGTCCCCTCTCACTGGACGACCCAGGGGTCCTTTGCTGCCAGGCTTTCACTGGACCGGTGGGCAGCCGCCTTGTCGCTCCAAGCGCGTTGGAGGAGTCGCTACGTGTCCCTTCACTGTGTCCGAAGCTCCACCTGAAAAGGGTGTTGTTGACACTTATTCTGTCGCATGCTACCGTTGTGCTCCCTGGATCTTCAGAGCAAGCTTCAACGGTCCATCTCTCGTTTTGGGATCCGCTGCCACCAGTGTCCCTGAGACCTCTGCCCCTTGGATATCCACAGTCCGGTGTCCATTACATCCCAGAGGTGGTTGTTACCAACGGAACGGACTGCTCGCCTCTGTCGTTCCCGGGTGACCTTCGGGTTTGCACGTAGATGTGTACTCCCAGTGGTGCTGATGTGTTTCCAGGAACTGTGCTTATGTGGTCATGCACCTTTTCACCTTCTCCATCGGGTGTTCCCCTTCTGGTGTGTTTTGTGGTGTCTTGTCACACACACCTCTTTACTCTGCTCCTTTTCCTTCTTCTTTCTTTGTCGTGGCGCCGTGCCACTCAGTATGGGTCATCCTTTCTTACTCTTCTCTTTTCTTCATGGCGTCGTGCCACTCACTCTCCATTGTTTCTCTCCTTCCCTTTTGCGACGCAGTCCGGTCTTCTGGCTTTCCTTCTCATCCTGACCAGGCTTCTCCGAGCAGCGTGCACTCCGCTCATTTCCCTCTGGTCTTGTCCTGGCACTAGGACACTGTTGTTACTTCACTCCGTGACTGGACCTGTCGTCGCGACCATCTGTCACATGATACTTCTGCTATCAAAGTGATGTTGTGGGACTTCGCGTCTGTCTCCTTCTGGTCCTCTTCATGGACATCTCCTCCTTTGTTCTCTTTGCAGATGTCTTTGTCAGATCTCTTTGCTCGCTGACTTTCTACGGGTCAGCATCATCCTTGCGACCAAACTGGCAGGTCGGCTTCTTCCTTCTTGCGACCAGACTGGCCAGTTGGCTTCCTCCTCCTTGCGACCAACTGGGTGGTCGGCTTCTTCCTTGAGACCAACTGGGTGATCTGCTTCATCCTCCTTGCGACCAACGGGGTGGTCGGCTTCTTCTTCTTGTGACCAGACTGGCCGGTCGGCTTTCTCTTCCTTCTTTGTGACCAGCGGGGTGATTGGCTTCTTCTGTCTTGCGACCAACGGGGTGGTCGGCTTCCTCCTCCTTGCGACCAACTGGGTGGTCGGCTGCTTCCGTCTTGTGAATCTTCATGCTTCTGATATTCAGCGCAACCGCTCCGTCTTCTCCCCGCGGTTGAAGTGCTTTGGCACGGTTCTGATTGCGCTCTCCGGTCCCTTCTGTGACTTGCTGCATTGGGCGGTTGTCTTGGCTTCTGCCCAGTGTCTGTGTAGTGGTTCACTGTCTTCATCTTACTGCTGCAGCGATAGCCTGTGGCCACCAGGCAACGCTGCATTCTCTCCCGGCGTGGCTTAAGTCCTTCTGGAAGGTTGCAACAATGCTCCGTCGACCTTCTCCTGGTCAGTCCCTTTTGCGCGCTAATGGCTGCGCTCTTCCTTCCTCTGGGGGGGGTGCAGTTCCAATTTGCTGTCTTCATCTGTTTGGCTAACGTACCCGCAACTGCCTCAGTGTGGAGTCCCTGTACTCCTGGTGCGTTCCTGCGCTTTGTCTCTTCATTGTCAAAGGCCGTGTGATGGCTTGGCGCCACTCTGCCTGGCAGCCTTTCTGCGCACTCTTTAGGTACCTGGCAGTCCCCACTGTCCAGGGTTGCCTTTCTTTTCCTGCTTTGCACTGGTGCTCTTTACCTTCAGTCATGTACTGAAAAACAGCCTGTCCTGTGCTGCTGGCATTTCGTTCTCTTAGACAGCCTGGATCTGCCTCACTTTTGTACCTCCGTGTTGCCTCACTTTACATTGCATCGCGGGTGCAGTACGACGCGGTAGCTCTAGATGGTGTTACTGTGCTCGTGTCAAGGCCCGACAGCTATGCACATGCTGCCCTTTTCGTGGTGTGTCTCCCATGGGGATTTTCCTGCTCAACTCGTCGAGGGACTCACCAGCGGGGCTCCCCCACAAACCCTTGCTTCCCAGCATGCCGCAGTGAGTTTTCACAATCTGCTTTGGCTTTTGAGCGGCGCTGGGCACACACTGTTCCTTGCTGCCCTTTGTTCCTCACAGCAGGCTCTTTGCACTTCCCCAGCTGCGTGGGGACATGCATCGCTACCGGCAGTCAGTGCACTTAGCCGGAAGGGGGGGCTGCCTTCAGTATGTGTTGGCCGGCCGCTGTCCCGTGCTTGATCTCCCCGCCTGCAGCAGCCTCTCAACTCACATGCTACGCAGGGGGGGCCTTGGCGCTGCACTGATCGGCCAGGGCCTCAGCACGCTCTGCCTTTCTCATGGCCGCCAGCCACGAACGCCTGTCCCTGGGGGCTAGGCACTACCACCGACAGCTGCTCGTCAGGACACGAGAACTCCCGCTTCACTACGGTGAGTGACAGTTTTAAAATATTCCCGCCGGCCGCGGTGGCCTTTCGTTTGACAGGCCGCACGGGGGGGCTGGTGCCGCTCTACTTGTCTCCTCCTCCTTGATCCCGCCCGCAGCAGCCTCTCATTTCACACACTGCGCGGGTCAGGGAAGGGCTGGCACTGCCTCCGGAGTCTGCCCGCTCCGTTCGGGACAAAGTTGCTTTCCTCCCGGTGGCAGGGCAGTGAGAAGCGGCTCACCTTCTTCCTCAGATGCGGGGTCAGCTCCCGCGGGCCTCCAGCTGGTCGGGGTCACTGTTGACACAGCGGTCTGCGGCCGATGCGGGTGATCTCCGCTGGCCTGGAATCATCTCAGGCATTTCACGCTTCATTCTCGGGGTATGAAGGAGCGGGTGGCCTCCAGTTGGTGTCAGATTGCGCAGGGCACTTCTCTTCCGCCATTCCTCACCTTCGGTCGGCAGGCCCTGTCATCCACGCGGGTGGGCTCCGCGTGTTCCTCCTCACTTGCGGGGGTCACTCCATCGTGGCCGACAAGGGTGGGCTCTGCTCGGCTCGCACTTTACTCCCCACGGCGCTCCGACACAGGGCCGCTCACGCAGGCAGTTTCACGAGGTGCGGAGTAGGCTTCCGGTCACCTCGTTTCTTGATGCAGGCCCGGGGCTCGGCACATGCCCCTGTGGAAAAGTAAATTTTGCCATGTTGTATGTGCCTACGTGTTCCCTATGTTATGTTATATGTGCATGATCGATATGCATGTATTCCCCTATGATCGATTAAAGACGCAATTATAGTTGTGTCCATCTCTAGTATGTCAGTTTCCAGTTCTCGTGAATACAACGAATATTAGGCCTATGTAAAGCTACGTTGCCACGTTTTACAGTGTGCACGTTAATTCATTGAATTATCCCCGTTTCTAGGCCTCAAAAGGGCCCGGACTCAGATTCAGCTCCTGTTTCCTGAACCCTCTCCGAGGAGCGATACAGCCCCCACCTGTATCCCTGACCCTTAGCTTACTTTCATGCCTCGCAGTGCCCGGCTCGGCCTGGCTCTGCCTCCCAGTCTGCCAAGAGTATGTTATGTTTCTAGTTATCAGTCCAGCCCTCCTTCTCTGCATTCCTAAGCTACTGAATCGCATCAATAGTGTCCGTCATGGTCTAGCCTTTATGTCTCCATGTAAGAGAAATACTGTATTAATATTCATAGAATATTCCTCGCACACGCAATACATGAAGAATATATGCATGCACCAGCCTTAGTGTCAAGTAGCCTTTGCCCTGATAGCATTTGGATTCTATCAACATGTACTCTAAACACTAGATACTAGATATGCCTGGGTACATGTCGCTCTGACACTCCAGACTTTAGTCTCCTCTTCTAGCGCAGAAGTCATAGCCCCCCAGTTCTCCCTAGTAACACGTCATTGTCAGTTTGCGCGCACCACTAGGTTAGAGGTCCCAGCTGCTCAGGTAGCCCCCTCCATGTTCCCGCCCCGTTTATGACATATTCTGTTACGTTGTATCACATGTCTATGTATACGCCCTGTACACGCCTTCTTGTTGCATCAGTTTTGCCCTTATCTTTCGCGACTGCTACAAACCCCGCCTACTGCTACGCCTACTGTATTGAATGTAATGTAATTATTTTGATATAAATATTGTGCACGGATATTAAAGTTTGCTAGCCAATTCCCAGATCCTGCCCGACAGCTGCCGGGCCCTGCCATCCTATTCCCGTACAGGCTGTCCTGTTCCTGTCCTTTATGCTTGATTAAAGCCTGTCAACTTCAGCTACCTCGTATCTTGACTCTTATTTATTGAGCTACCTGTTTATTGATTATAGTCAAAAATAGATCCGGTAATAATTTATTTATTTACCACATAATGGTGCCCGAATAGGGACTTGCCCTTTCCCCACACGCCGGAGAAGCCACGCAGGCCCCCTGATCCTCTGCAGCCGTGACGGAACCATACCGTGCACGTGCAGATATTTCTGCTTCAAGTATCCCTCAGGCCCACGGAGGAGACGGAGGTTGCGGTCCAGCGTCCAGACGAGGCGGTGGAGGAACGCGGCGAGTCCCGACCAGAGCCCAAGCCGAGAGTCCAAGGTCCGAGGTATCCGGAGGCCCACCTGTAACTGAAGTCCGAAGTTCGTCCGTCCGTCGTCGTAGCAGTCCAGTCCAGTCCAGTCCGAGGCTTTCCGTTCTTGCTGCCCGGTGAGTACCGTTGCTGGGGTAGTATCTAGACAGGGTCAATTAATTTGTCTCTGGTCCGTGGGTTTGGGTACGCAAATCCAACACGAAGTGTTCACCTAGGTGGGCGCGGGTCCTGACGTGTCTCTTTATGGGACCGGTAAGTTTCGTACTGTTTTAGCAGTGCATCCAGTCATTCTAGTAAAGTTTCTGTTCTAGTACGTTCTGTTCTCGAGAAATTCATGTGTCCTGTTTTCAGTATTTAAATGTTATTTCATGTGTTTTCAATGTCGTGGTATGAGTGATTTGTTTTCAGTTATTATTGTGTTTATCGTGTATTGTATTGTGTCCAGATTCCAGTCTAAGTTATGCCTCTGTTCACGAAATTACGTCAGTTAAAAACCAGAAAAGGTCTGCTCGAGGAAGCAGTTCCTGTCCCGCCTAGGGACAGTCCAGGTCATTTTATGTATCAAAAACATGGCATAAGTGCCATATTATATCTAGATTTATGGGTGGAGTACACCAAAGTATTAGAAGAAAAGTATAGATGGCCCGTATCAGGTACGTGGGATGCCGAGTGCATCATGCGAGTAGAAGAAGCATTATGGAAAAAGAAATCTAGACAGTCCCAGAAAGATGCCATCGAGTTATGGCGCAAAGAATCTCATAAAAGAACCGAAAAAGAAATCAGAAAGTCAGAATTAAGTAGAGAGTCCTCAGAAAGAGCCCAAGAAAGGGAATTAATTGAAGTAGGTGAACGAGTAAAAGCCGAACAGTCAGACAGACAGAGAAATGCCCTTATTAAGGGTATGTATCCTCTCCTTGCCGAGGGCTTGCCAAAAGCAACCCCGGAAGCACCATGTAATTTTCCGCCGCCATTAGTTCCGATTAAGCTACGTCACAAACCGACCGCAGCTGATATTTTTCTCTCGTCCTATTTGGACGACACAGTCCCAGAATATGCAAATCCTGTTCCGCCAGCTCCTGTAAATAATGTAATTCCTGTTCCTCCAGCCACCGGGGCACCTGTTACAGCACCTGTTACGGTACCCCCGGTCCAGCCTACAGTACAAGTACCCGCTACATCGGTCACTCTGCCAGCACGAAGAGTATCAGTCGACGATTCTAGTTTAGGAGCCGCGGGGGGAGGTCCTCCGGGTACCCCGCCGCCACACAAACGTGTAACGTTAGTCGAGTTACATGAACGTGCGTTACAGCGTACGCCTAAATATCAGTCCGTTGCAGATATCAGACGAGCTCTTACCGAATGCCGTTATGATCCAGTCCCAGGCGATGATAATATGGTTATATATTCATTGCGTGTAAGACGGGTGACCGAGTATTTGGACACCCTACCGAATATGAAAGAAGATCTAGACAGAATATATCGTTTCATCCGTACAGGAGACGATCCAGAAAGTATTGGCGAAATCATGTCTCTAAGGAAAGCTGAGACCCAGCTCATGCTATTAAAGTTTCTAGTTAATTGTTTAATAAGGGAACAAGATTGTCCGACTAAAGATCCGATCGAAATGAGAGTTCTGACAAAGTGGAGTGATCATATAGCCGAGGGAAGACACAAGACACTCAGTAGTATAGAGAGTATGTACAAGAAAATTCGTAAGGAAATAATAAGGTTACACGAGCAACGTAAAGCAGCGCAAGTGTCCGAGAAAGAAGACGACTCTCCTACTGAAGAGGTAGAAGACGAGAATACCGCCAGAATAGCGTATGTAGGTAAATCTAGACTTCCAGACCGATATTCACGCCTAGAACACAAGAAAGTTTTTCATCTTCCAGCACTAGAACAAGGGAATCTTGAACAAGTATTTCAAGCTACCGATCACATTCTGAAATCACGTATCGGTTATAGTGAACTTAGTACCATGCATGAACAAGAACTAGTCCGATCAGCAGTCCGATGGGTTACTGATTCTACCACTTTTCCAGACGAAATAGTGGCACAAATGTTTCTGAAACTGCCCCCAGCCGAGCAGCGACTGGTGGGTATGTATATGATCCAGCACCTCATTACACTGTATGAGGGTCAGCATTCTGATCCAGGTCCGTTGCATGATGTTCTGAACGAGTTACTCCAGTATAAATGGAGAGGTTTAGGTACCGATTTAATTAGTGTCATTCTAGATCAGCGCCAAAAATATAGAACGTTTCTGAATCCGCATTTTGTTCATGTCTCACCTCCAGAAGGTAAACCATTCTATATGGATAGACAGAATCCGTTACGAGAAGTACACCCAGTTAGGACACCGGGTGGTGAAATGCAACGAGTATTTGTTTACACCCCTATTACAAAGATGGAACTCTTAGAGATGAAGAAATTAATTCCCTGTCACGACAAAGACCCAGCAGGGTTCCATCGAGAATTAAAAGACATGCTCCGTATGGGAGAATACACGTATCCAGATATTATTAAAATGTTAAAGGTCCTGTTGCCCGCAGGGGTATATGAAAAACTCAAGGAAAAAGAATGGGAGGTGGGAGAGAAAAAGATTGATTGGACAGCTCTAGAAGCTGAAGATAAAATACGAGTACCAGGTACCGGTCTTGGGGACAAATGTAAAGAATTGCCCGAGTTATTGATACAAGTTTTGCCAAGGTTACTAGCCACGAAAAAGGAAGATTGGGATGCAATCTCAGCATGCAAACAGAAACAGGATGAAGATACTAGTGATTTCTATTCTAGATTTGAAAAATGTTTTATTATTAACAGTGGTTTGAAGACAACTAGCGAGTCATACCCTCATCTTTTTGTTACTAAACTAGTCGAGAATTCAAGTCCACAAGTTAAAAATAGAGTATTGAAAGTCGAAAGTACCTGGCAAGCTAGTACCCCGTCCCAAATGCTTCAAATGCTCCAGTATCACCAGAACAGAATCAGGGAAGAGCAAGAACACGAAAGGAGACGTATGAAAGACACGAAAATGAAAGTACTAGTTGCACAATCAGTTCCACAAGACAGTCAGAAGAGGGGTCCGAATCAAGTCAGTCATCCTGCAGCTCCCGTTAAAGGGACATGCAATTATTGTAAACAGCCAGGTCATTTTATAAACGAGTGTGCAGTTCTGAAACACAACATAGCTACTGGTAAGACTAAAGAAAGACCACGTCCGCCTAGACAAGAACAAGTTTCACAGACTTCTCAGTCACCACAGAATGCACAACAGACAGTTCCAGCACCGCAGCCTATCACTGCAACACAGCATGTTACACAGCAGATGTACCAGTATGCCCAGACAGAGTATCCAGAGTATCAACAGTATTCATGAAACAGCCTAGAGAGGGAGGTAGGCTTGCCTCTCATCGAGATACCTGTAGATCAAGAGGGTCCCTATGTACACAGTCAAGTATTAGGGAAAGACAGAAAGTTTTTGATTGATACAGGGGCAAGTAGGACTACTATCAGTCATGACGAGGCTCCAGGGGCTCCGCTCTCAGGCTCTAAAAATGTTTCCCTTGGATTTTCAGGAAAGCCTATTGTTAACGAGATTTCAAAACCAGTTACTCTAGAAGTTGGTCCATTGTCCCGAACTACTGATTTGTTACTTACGAAGTCATGTCCAGAAAATTTGTTAGGCATTAAAACATTGAAAGAATTAGGCGCAGTAATTTGCTGCTCCCCAGAAGGAATACGATTGTTTTTGCGTGACTTTAAAGGTCACTATGTATTACGCGATTTTGATCCAAGATTATCCAATGTACCGCAGCATTTATGGGCCCAAGGTCCAACTGATGTAGGTTTTATGCAAATCACACCCCATCGTGTGACCCTCAAGCAAGGTATAGTCCTGCCACGAATCAGACAGTACAGATTGCCACCTGAGGCTGTAGCAGCCTTATCCAAAATTATTGACGAGCTTATTGCTCAAGGAGTGGTTGTAGAAACTGACTCCAATGTATGTAATTCTCCTATCATTCCAGTCATGAAACGTACTGATCCAAATGCACCTCCAGTATATCGATTAGTGATTGACCTTCGAGAGCTTAATAAATGTATCATACCCCAGTATCCAGTAGTCCCAGATATTTCATCCCTATTGACAGCTATTGATTCTGAAGCTACATTTTTCACTGTTATAGACCTCAAGAATGCATTTTTCAGTGTCCCGATTCATCCAGACAGCCAGTACCTTTTCGGTTTTTGTTTAAATGGAAGGAGCTATAAATTCACACGAGCTCCTCAAGGTTTCACAGAAAGTCCTAGTATTTACAGTCAAGCACTTAAGAGACAACTAGACAATATTCACATGCCAACTGACACTGCCCTGCTCCAGTATGTCGATGATCTACTGATCACAGCCCGTTCTGAACGTGACTGCGAGCGAGCGTCACTTACAGTTTTGTATTTCTTAGCCGAGATGGGGCACAAGGTGTCCCCTTCGAAGCTTCAGTTCTGTGTCCAGCAAGTGATCTACTTAGGCCACTTACTGTCCAAGTGGGGTAGGCAGTTGACACCAGACCGTATCCAGTTGATAGCGAGTCTTCCACAGCCCAAGACACAGAAGGAGGTACGTGCTTTTATTGGCCTCACTTCTTACTGCAGACAATGGATTCCTCAGTATGCATTTCTAGCCAAGCCACTGATACAGTTAACGACACAGGAGGCAGCCGTATCGACTGTTCTCCCTTGGACATCTGAACATACACTTAGTTTTAATGAATTAAAGAAAGCCTTATGCCAAGCACCTGTTCTAGCTACACCGAACTACAGTAAGCCTTTTACACTTTTTGTCACAGAACGTGATGGTACTGCATTATCTGTTCTCACACAAGATCAAGCAGGACAGTACAAGCCCTGTGCTTATTTTTCGAGCATATTAGATCCAGTAGCCCAGGCTTTGCCTGCGTGCCTCAAGTCAGTTGCAGCCACAGCTCTAGCTATCAGACAAAGTGATTCCATAGTATTAGGACACTCCTTGACAGTACAAGTCCCACACTCCGTGGAAGTTCTTTTAAACCGAACACAGACACAGCACTTGACCATTGCACGTTTAACAGGTTATGAACTGACACTGTTCCAGCCACACATAGAAATCAGACGCTGCAACGTTTTAAATCCTGCTACACTGTTACCGTCAGTTACTTCAAATCCTGCCACACATGACTGTGTGGAAGTTGTTAACACTATGACTAAGCCAAGACAAGACCTGACAGACATTGCATTACCTAATCCCGACCTGACACTTTATGTGGATGGTTCATGTATGAGAACTAGTACAGGAGAACTAGTAGCCGCGTATGCAGTGACTACTGACACTGAAGTTATTGAAACACACCGTATTGACACCCTGTCTGCTCAAGCAGCAGAGCTAGTCGCTCTGACCCAAGCCTGCATACGTGCCAAGAACCTGAATGTAAACATATACACAGATTCACGTTACGCATTCGGAGTTGTACACAACTTCGGAGTGCTCTGGCAGGAGAGAGGTTTCATGACTTCTCATGGAACAAAGATTCAGCATGGTCTCCTCATTCAAGCTCTGTTAGATGCAATACATTTACCGACAGCTATCGCTATCATGAAGTGCAAAGCACATACGAAAGTTACTGACATCATTTCCCAAGGTAACGATCTAGCAGATCGAACAGCCAAGCTTACAGCTCAGACTCCAGACATTCCAGTTAACAAGACACAGACATTCATTCCAGAACAGACTACTTGTATGACAGTTAAGGACCCTACACAAGATGTCATAGACATACAGTTACATGCTACTCCTGAAGAAATCAAGAAATGGTCCGAACAAGGAGGGGTCCAGACAGATCAGGGATGGTTGACGAAGGGAAAAGCCACATGGTTTCTCCCCGACTCTATGGTTCAAGTCATTATCAATACCGCACATAGTCCAGCACATCTAGGAGAAAAAGCTATGTTAGACAGTATTCAGAACCTTTGGTTCAACAAGCACTTGCGAGCTGCAGCCAAGCAGAAAGTCCGTACCTGTATGATATGTTGTCAATTCAATCCAGGTAAACGTGTCCCGGTGGAACAAGGTGGATTCCAACCTCCTGACCACCCTTTTGAAGTCCTCCAGATGGATTATATTCAGATGGAGCGATGTCGAGGTTTTAAGTATGTTCTTGTAGTTGTATGCGCTTTGTCCAGGTGGACAGAAGCATATCCAGTTCCAGATTACACAGCAGCGACCACTGCCAAGCAGCTGGTTCGTGAATTCTTTCCCCGTTATGGTCTCCCTAGGGTCGTGTATTCTGATAACGGCCAGCCATTCTCATCTGAGTTAATGAAACATGTTTCCCTTTTGTTAGGGTACCAGTGGAAGTTCCATTGTGTGCGCCATCCTGAAGCAGCCGGTCTCGTAGAGAGACATAATCAGACCCTGAAAATCCGTATTGCCAAGACATGTAAAGAGAAAGGTGTAGACTGGCTAGTTGCCCTGCCAGTTGCTCTATTCTTCATGAGGATGGTTGCACATTCCAGATCGGGTCTGTCCCCTTATGAGGTCGTATTCGGCCGCCCCCCAAATATGTGGGGTACACCTAGACCCCGCAGTATTACAGATGTTTCCAGTAATATGTTGACAGATTACCTAGCTTCCTTGATGTCTGCCCTACACTCTTGTCGTTCACAGGTTGCCGCCGCATTTCCAGACAATACCGAAGTGAAACCGCATGAGGTAATTCCAGGCGACCTTGTCCTTGTAAGGAACTTTGATCGTTCAAGTCCGCTGGAGCCTCGTTGGAAAGAGCCGCGACTTGTCCTCCTGACCACCCGCACGGCCGTGAAGTTGGAAGGCCGCAAGGGGTGGGTCCATCTGTCCCATATAAAGAAGTTCCATGGAGTTCGAGAAAAAACATTTTCTAAGGACTGTTCCATTTCTAAAGACTGCCTGAAACCAGACTTTGATCTGAATCCTGAACTGAAAGTTCCTCTGTTAGAGAAAACTCCGCAACAGGAGTATAAGTTAAAGCTCCGGTCTAGTAAAATAAGTCAGCCAGTTTAATTGTCTAAGTCCCTCTCGGGTGAAACGGTTAGACAGGTATCTGACATGTATGAGATAGACCCCCATAGTGAGAGAGTTAGTCAAAACTCTATACGATGTATCGTTTTTCTAAGTTTCTTATTGTTTCTAAGTCTTATGGTTACCTGCACAAGTTATGCATTACATTTATGTTTTCCAATTTCTCATGTAAATAAGTTTTCTAATGCTACAGTAGAGCACACATTTAGTGATCTGCCTCCTCACGAGTTATCCTATTGTCTTGCTATGAGAAATAATACATTTATAAGAATGTTACACTATTCACACCAGACCAGCAATGCCACTAATTGTTGGGTGTGTGGTCGACTCCCCCCTTTCCAGACACCGAAGGGAGTTCTGCCACTCTTTCCTTATCCGTTTTCACATAATGGTTCGTGTGGAGCATGGTCCACGTTAACGTCATCTTCAAATGATATGTCCCTTCTGAATAGAACATGTTTTCCAGACAAGCAAGGTCTCTCCCATAGAACAGGGTTAGATCTAGAAAATGAAGTTTATAATTTAGGTAATTATTCTTCGAATTTTATGGTCCTGAATGTTCAGTCTGATACTACTCCAGACTTACCTGGTATTTCAGTACTACCAGTCAAAGGCGTATTATGTGTCAGAAATAATGGTTCCGCACATGTAGGACATAGTGATTGTACTACTACTGTCGAGTATAGTGACAGTGGGAAATCTATTTTCAAAGCTTCACGTCATTCTTATTTTGTTTGTGGTCAGACCGCATATGTTCGTCTGCCCCTCGATTGGGATGGAACATGTTACATTGCCTTCCTACTGCCACCAGTTTTTCTAGCCCCATCTTATTATCACAGAAACACACATCTAGTACACATCAGACATAGAAGGGAGATCGAGTCCCCAATTGTCGATCAAACTGAAACTACTCTAGAACAGTATACAGATTTTAATAAAGGTTTCTTCTTCTTTATAGGACCTATCCAGAATAGTAAGTTAATACGTAGGTTAACCAGAACCCTTGAAGCAGTAGTGAATGAGACTACTTCTGCTCTAGGTAACTTAACTGAAGAGCAATCTGCTATGAGATTTGTCGTGCTCCAAAATCGTCTCGTTCTTGACGTCATACTGGCCGATAGAGGAGGAGCATGTAGAGTCATCGGATCTAGTTGTTGCATTTTCATTCCTAATAACGCGCCGTCTGTTTATTCAGCTCTAACCAGACTTCATAAAATTGCCCATCAGTTACACCAGAATCCAGGCACCTGGACATGGTCCGGTTGGCTCTGGAGTATTATATCTGCTTGGGGATGGAAAGTATTGTCATTCCTAGGTATTGCAGTAATGATCATATTCAGTTGCTGCCTCTGTATACAATGTGGCCCTGCGATTTGCGGCATGTGCGCTACCTCTTGTATTCCTAGTCCTAAGTCCCGTTCTAAGACAATTCGAGACGAACAAATGATGCTGTATGAAATGATAGATGGTATCATGAATATAGATGTTTCCTGATGGAAACGTAGGGCACAAGGAGGGAATGTGGAAAAGTAAATTTTGCCATGTTGTATGTGCCTACGTGTTCCCTATGTTATGTTATATGTGCATGATCGATATGCATGTATTCCCCTATGATCGATTAAAGACGCAATTATAGTTGTGTCCATCTCTAGTATGTCAGTTTCCAGTTCTCGTGAATACAACGAATATTAGGCCTATGTAAAGCTACGTTGCCACGTTTTACAGTGTGCACGTTAATTCATTGAATTATCCCCGTTTCTAGGCCTCAAAAGGGCCCGGACTCAGATTCAGCTCCTGTTTCCTGAACCCTCTCCGAGGAGCGATACAGCCCCCACCTGTATCCCTGACCCTTAGCTTACTTTCATGCCTCGCAGTGCCCGGCTCGGCCTGGCTCTGCCTCCCAGTCTGCCAAGAGTATGTTATGTTTCTAGTTATCAGTCCAGCCCTCCTTCTCTGCATTCCTAAGCTACTGAATCGCATCAATAGTTTCCGTCATGGTCTAGCCTTTATGTCTCCATGTAAGAGAAATACTGTATTAATATTCATAGAATATTCCTCGCACACGCAATACATGAATAATATATGCATGCACCAGCCTTAGTGTCAAGTAGCCTTTGCCCTGATAGCATTTGGATTCTATCAACATGTACTCTAAACACTAGATACTAGATATGCCTGGGTACATGTCGCTCTGACACTCCAGACTTTAGTCTCCTCTTCTAGCGCAGAAGTCATAGCCCCCCAGTTCTCCCTAGTAACACGTCATTGTCAGTTTGCGCGCACCACTAGGTTAGAGGTCCCAGCTGCTCAGGTAGCCCCCTCCATGTTCCCGCCCCGTTTATGACATATTCTGTTACGTTGTATCACATGTCTATGTATACGCCCTGTACACGCCTTCTTGTTGCATCAGTTTTGCCCTTATCTTTCGCGACTGCTACAAACCCCGCCTACTGCTACGCCTACTGTATTGAATGTAATGTAATTATTTTGATATAAATATTGTGCACGGATATTAAAGTTTGCTAGCCAATTCCCAGATCCTGCCCGACAGCTGCCGGGCCCTGCCATCCTATTCCCGTACAGGCTGTCCTGTTCCTGTCCTTTATGCTTGATTAAAGCCTGTCAACTTCAGCTACCTCGTATCTTGACTATTATTTATTGAGCTACCTGTTTATTGATTATAGTCAAAAATAGATCCGGTAATAATTTATTTATTTACCACACCCCGCAGCGGCCCGCACCGTTCGCAGGGGGTGCCCTCTAGGCGGGCAGCTCTCTCCCCCTTTTCCCAGATTGTCAGCTGTGGCACGCGGGGGCACAGCTTCCGCCTCGTCGCCAATGTGGTGATGTGAGGGCCCTAGGCCCGCATCGCTACTAACGGACACACAGGACACAGTAGTGGGGTGGTACAACTGGCCACGAGCACGTGCGCTCAGCCCCTTTTATTTAGCAGGGTCATCTGACTGATGATGCCTGTGGTGGGTGGGTGTTCAGTGTGTGAACAACATGCTGAACACTAGAACGTATCTCTCCGATACTACAGGTACCTTAGTCCGCAGTGTTTCCCAAACTGGGGTCTGCGGACCCCCAGGGGTCCGTGACACATTCCCAGGGGGTCTCTAGGCAGCAGTTTGAAAAGCACAGCAAAGTTTCTTGTATAATTAGCAGCTTTCGAGCAACAATAAAAGTGTCAAGATAATGCCAGTGATTAATATACCTGCTGGAGAGAGATGAGAGTTTTGTTCAGTGGCAGGTTTGACTTAACTAATGTAGCACAGAGGGTTAATGTGCCTACTGCAAAGGACGTGTAACATGCATTTTAAAATATAGTATTTTATGTGCATAGGTCCGGGTACTGCGAGTCTCAAAACCATGTACAAATGTTTTGCGACTGCAATTTCAGTCACAAAACACTTGCAATTACCACCAACATCAAGTAGATGGTAATGCATTCGCAAATGTGAAGGGGTCCCCCGGGGACCCCTTCCCTTTGCAAATGCATGTAAATTTATTTTTTAAGTGCAGGCAGTGGTCCCAGGCACCATTGCCTGCCCTTAACAAATGAAACGAAAACGTTTTGTTTTCTTTTTTTTAAAATGCATGGAAAATGGGCTGCATTTTAAAAAAAATAACTGCTTTATTTAAAAGAAGTCCCAGAATTGGTGTTCTGCTGAGCCCAGCAGGCCGCCATCCCTGGGAGGGCTGGCATTCCCAATGGGACCCCAAATTGCGAGAGGCTCATTAATATCAATAAACCTCGCAATTTGCGACCCCATTGAGAATCCCAAACAGTGTTAAACACACTGTTGTACATTTCATTTAGCGACTCACAGTTTACCACTCGCAATGTGTCGCCAATTGCAAGGCGCTAAATGGAATGGTCGTACATCTGGCCCCAAAATCCTCAGTACTTTGAGAATTTGTTTTGTGTGCACACGTGTTTTTTTTCTTCGATTTACTGGTTTAATATTTGAAATTTAAATCATACAAATTGCTTGGGGGTCCCCGTCTTCCAGTGGTAACTCAATTGGGGTCCTCAGGAGTCAAAAGTTTGGGAACCACTGACTTAGTGGTTTGTAGCAGATCGTTTAGCCGCCACATAGTTCACAGCAGGGCGCTTCGGAGTTGTAAATTATTCCTACTGCGAAAATAAACAGAAATCGCCAGATTCTCCTATAACAGTGCTGCACTGCTGTCAGTCTTACTTTGCACAGAGCTTCGGTCCACTCCGAACCATATAGGCGCGGCACAGAACGAACTCAACAGCGGTTCCCGCTTTGATAGCTGCAAACATGGCCCCGCCCACCCGGGATCTAGTCAGACTATGTTGATTGGCCAAATTAAACTCTGGCTGAGACTCAGCCTCCATGACGATCAGGTCAATAATTTTGCTGCACTGTGTGTAATTGAAACAATGTAGCCATTCCTGGCAGCTACAGAGCAAGCTGCCTGAGCCAGCCCGACCCCCAAGCATGCCACAGCACAACACATACTGCCTTCTAATACCAAATAGTCAGTGGTACTTAAGCAGCAGTACAGCTGCTTGAAAGCTGAAGAGGCACTATAATGCGTGACAATGCATTTCAGTGCGGTGATGTGGACCCCCGCACTGAAATGCGTTAGTCTAACGCATGATGCGTGATACTTTGCATGGCTGCCTTAACTTCTTCACCCCCAGAGCCATTCAGGAATTACAAGGCCAGGGGCCCGCCGCCAGTGCATAGTGCCAGGAGGGGGCACTAGAGCTTGTGGAGAAAGAAAAGTGCCGGTACCTTAGTGGCTTGTAGCAGATCATTGAGCCGCCACATAGTTCACAGCAGGGCGCTTCGGAGTTGTAAATTATTCCTACTGCGAAAATAAACAGTAATCGCCTGATTCTCCTATAACAGTGCTGCACTGCTGTCAGACTTACTTTGCGCAGAACTCCAAACCATATAGGCGTGGCGCAGAGCGAGCTCAACAGCGGTTCCTGCTTTGATAGCTGCAAACGTGGCCCCACCCACCCGGGATCTAGTCAGACTATGTTGATTGGCCAAATTAAACTCTGGCTGAGACTCAGCCTCCATGACGATCAGGTCAATAATTTTGCCGCACCCCGTGTAATTGAAACAATGTAGCCATCCCTGGCAGCTACAGAGCAAGCTGAATGAGCCAGCCCGCCCCCCAAGCATGCCACAGCACAACACATACTGCCTTCTAATATCAAATAGTCAGTGGTACTTAAGCAGCAGTACAGCTGCTTGAAAGCTGAGTAGGCACTATAATGCGTGACAATGCATTTCAGTGCGGGGATGCGGACCACCGCACTGAAATGCGTTAGTCCAGTGTTTCCCAAACTGGGGTCCATGACACATTCCCAGGGGGTCTGTAGGCAGCAGTTTTAAAAGCGCAGCAAAGTTTCTTGTAAAATTAGCAATATTGTGATGCAATTTGACCCGCTAGATAAAGTAAAGGGGAATCTCCTATTCCATGGACAAGATGGAAGGAAGAATTTTCCACATACCTGAAGGTCATAGATGGTGAACGGATGGGTGCGGAGTGCAAGAAGAGTATATTCTTGCACTCTTTAGGTTCCAAGGTTCAGGTTATTTTCAGGATCTTTCCCCAATCTACTTTACCAAGTGGGTAAGGTGCCATGGATGTGGGAATAGTTCCCATTAAGCTTCATATGGTGGTTGCCCCTCCTTTAAGTAAGACTGTGTCAAATGTGGTCTCATTGGGCATTTCGCATATGTGTGTAAAAATGCCAAGAAAAGTGCCAGTCAGGGTGCTGGTAGTTTCATGTACGTTGGAGTCTACTGGATGTAAGTCTGGTTGCATGTGCAGTGGTTGTGGTGATACCTACAAAGGCATTGTGTTGTCCATTCAGCAAGACGATGTTGTAGCTACCTCTTTAGAACAGTTCAAAAGGTCCTCTCCCAAGTGTGTTGTGACTGTAGGTGGTATAGAGTTAATATTAATGGCAGATTCCGAATCTCCTTGGACCATTGTGACTCGAGAGTCTTTTACCAAGATATTCCAGGGTGTTTTTGGTTTGGGACTATTGGAACCGCCTGATGTGGATCCGTCATTGATTTGGATGGTAATGCGAGTGTGTTATTAGTGTTTAAAAGCAGGAGCGCTCAAGTCAAATTGTATGTGGCGGTGAAAGCAGTGAATGTTTTAGGTTGGAGGGACCAGTGGAAGTTGGGGATCATTCTTAACCCGCGAGCTCATGATCCGGTCCAATTGTGCGAGGAAACTGAAGCCTTGGGAGTTCTGTCTGTAGATGAGAGTGCATGTGGGAAAAAGGTGATACGTCGTTTCCAGGGTGTGTTCTCTGAAAGTTTGGGAAATTTACGTGTTTTTTCCCATAAGATCAAACTTAAGGATAGTGCTGTTCCAGTGAAGCATAGATAGCGTGGTGTCCCCATTAATGTGTGGGGAGAACTGAAATTGATGTTGGTTGGGCTGGTGAATAACGGCAATTGAGTCTGCTGAATGTGTTTCTCCCATCATTTTGGCACATAAAGCAGATCAACAATTGAGATTATGTGTTGATTTGATGGCATTAAATGCTAACATTGTTATTGACTGTCATCAGCTTCCTAATATCAACGAGATGGTTTCAATGTTCGAGGGTGCCAAAATGTTTTTGACATTGGACCGCAGGTCTGCGTATCACCAGATTGACCTTTCAGAGGAGTTCAAATAGCTTACCGCTTTCATCACTCCACAAGGCCTATATCAGTTTACCAGGATGTAGTTTGGCTTAGCATCTACCGCCTTAGTTTTCCAAAGAGCCATGTTCCCCCTTTTTAAGGACATCGATGGCTATGTAAAGTGTTTTGAAAGACAACCTTTACATTTTTTCTAAATATGAAAATGAACACATGGGGCATCTCATAGAAGTGTGCATTAGGTTAGAGCGTTGTGGGCTTACTCTCAAAAGGCATAAATGCAAATTGTTTAAGAGATCTGTGGAATATTTGGGCCACACCCTTTCTGGGGGTGGAGTAGTGCCATCAAAATCCAATGTGGAAGCTATTGTTGGTGCTCCTGCTTCCGCCAACAAGGATCAGTTATTGTCTTTTGCGGGTATGTGTGAATATTTCAGCAAATTCATTAACAATTTTGCCACCAAGATGGAGCCTCTAAGGGCGTTGTTAAGACGCAATGTCTGATTTGAATGGTCCGAAGCTCAACAACAAGCTTTTGATAACACAGAGAGTGACATTGTGAAGGCACACACCCTAAAACAGTTCCGTATGGGACAATTTGTGTGTGATCACTGGATGCCAGTTTGTATTTTGTTGGGGCAGTGTTATCTCAGAAGTCTGGAAAGGAGGAGTGGAACGATTCCTTTGCATCCCGCACTTTGAATGAGATCAAGCGCAGGTACGCTGTCATTGAAAGGGAACGGCTTGCCTGTTTGTGGACTGTGGAACACTTTAGGAACTATGTGTGGGGCTGTGGATAAATGCTTAGGACGGACCATAAGCCGTTAGTCACCATTTTGGCTCCTGGTGTTGGATGGAATTCCACGGCATGCGTCGCCAGATTGGCTTCCAAACTCCAAGAGTACACCTTTAGCGCAGTTTACGTGCCAGGTAAGAGAAATGTGACTGCAAACTGCCTATCCTGGTTGCCGTGCCAACTTAGAGAAACGTTTGAGGTGGGTGAGGGGGATATGGTAGCTGGGATTAGAGATATTTTGATGGCGAGTTTTCTAGTATCTCTGAAGAGTTGTGGGAACAGTGTAAGGGGTCGGATGAGTTGTGGAAGGATGTGAAGAGATTTGTGGTTGAAGGTTGGCCCAAAAAAAGTGAAGTGAAGTCGGAATTGGAGGCCATGTACAATTTAGCTGAGGAGCTGGAAGTGGAGGGTTATTTATAAGTATGGGCGAATTTTGCGAATTCGTGATCCGCGAATTTGCGGATTTGCGAATTCGCGATCCGCAAAATTTGTGAATTTGTGCGAATTTGCGGATTTTTTTATTTTTGCGTGTTTGCGGGGCGCTATGCGTGTTCGCTCATTGTTGTGCCCTTCTGCCCTCTGCCCCACTCGTTTTTGTGCCATTCTGCCCTCTGCCCCACTCGTTTTTGTGCCCTTCTGCCCTCTGCCCCACTCGTTTTTGTGCCATTCTGCCCTCTGCCCCACTCGTTGTTGTGCCCTTTTGCCCTCTGCCCCACTCGTTGTTGTGCCCTTCTGCCCTCTGCCCACTCGTTGTTGTGCCCTCTGCCCCACTCGTTGTTGTGCCCTTCTGCCCTCTGCCACACTCGTTGTTGTGTCCTTCTGCCCTCTGCCCCTCTCCTGTTTTATTTTAGAATTGCGCCGGCAACCTGCCAGCGCCATTCTAAAATAGTTACTAAGTTAGCTTCATCGGGAAGCACTAATAGATAAAATAAAGCAGGTGCTCGAATTCAGTTAAACTCGAGCACCTGCTTCTATTAGTGCTTCCTGTTGAAGCTAACTTAGTAACTATTTTAGAATGGCGCTGGCAGCTTGCTGGCGCCATTCTAAAATAGTTACAAGCTTGAAGCTTGAACTTTTGCCCCCCGGATCCGTTCCGCTCGCAGATTTGCGGATTTTCGGCAAATTCGTGGGAATTCGCGGATCGCGAATTTGCCAAAAATCCGCAAAATTCGCGAGCGAAACGGATTTTGCGCCCATGCTTAGTTATTTATTATTCAATGGGGTTAAATGTGTCCCTCCGAGGGGAGTTCATGATGATATTCTTCAGATAGCCCATAAGGAACATCCAGGTCTGTCAGCCATGAAGCGGCTGGTGAGGGTTTACTTTGGTGGCCAGACATGGACAGGATGATAGATCGGGTGGTGAGGGAATGTGATGTGTGTGCGTCAAGTGAGAAGATTTTGAGGGTAAATGTTCTGCCTTTGAAGAATGTGGAATGGCATGTTTTGACAATACAGAAATTAGCCTTCGAGGTTTCTGGACCTTTCAAATTTTTGCAAGTGGACCTCCGTTACTTTGATTTTGGTGGATTATCATTCCACATGCCACTACAGATGCTGTGATTGAGTTCATCAGAGAAGTGTATGCTAGGGAGGGCTGTCCCTCCACCCTAGTGACTGGTAATGGGGTGCAGTTAACATCCAATTATATGGAAGCTTTTCTCAAACATTGTGACATAATGCATGTTACCACATGATTATACGAACCCCATGAAAACGGTCACGTGGAAAGATTTAATCATGTATTAAAGGAGTTTGTGGTACACATACCTCTGGGAGTACTTGGAGGAGTGTTTTAAGAGATAAACTGTAGATGTATAGGATTAGACCACACACCAGCACCGAAGTCAGCCCTTTGAAACTGTTAAAGGGTAGGAACCCTGCGTCTCGTTTGTGTACTTGGTGATTCAAGAAGAAATCGAGTTGTCTTGGTGAGGAGTGTGATATGGCTGATGTGGTTGAGAGAGTCAGGACGAAGCAAAACAAGGCCAAGGAGCGGTATGAGAAGAATTGAGAGCTAAACCTCACGGGTTTGTTGTAGGAGATTGGGTGAGTGTGCGCAAACCCTTCTAAGAAGCCAAAGGTGTGCCAAGGTTGGGTAAAGCCATGAAAGTGCAAAAGGTGTTCTCCAATTCCACTTTAACTCCAGATGGCAAGGTGTGGAATGTTAGGAAGTTTTCCAAGTGCAGCAAACCTGTGGATGATTGCCAGGGAAGCGTGAGTGGTAATGGGTGTGGTAGTGATTTCCTGGTGAGGTTCAAGGTCCCGGACGCAAGTGGTCTCCCGGGAGATGTTCATCTAGATTTCCCCAAGGTGCCTGGATTGACTTGACGCAGTTGCTTCCCATGTTAAGGAAGCCTGATGAACTCGTTCCACTCCTAAATGCTATGCTAATTTTGTTAAGTAAATGCTTTTGATTTGTGCCTGTATTTTGGGCATTCTCTCTGTTTTTCCTTGTTATTTTCCTCCCTCGGTTCTCTCCGTTTTTAGTTCCTGTTTTCTCTTTGTCCTTCCATTGTTTTCATCTCATCCTCCTTTTCTCTCTGTCATTTTCCTTGGTTTGGGCTTTTGTTTAGGGGGAAGATGTGTTGTAGGCAGCTACCTACAAGTAAAACCAGTGATGCCACAGGATTTACTTATGTTAGCTCTTGATCAGTTGCATCTACCAGCTCCTGTTTCAAGAGATCACTTGTCTATGCAAATACAAGACTGGTTTGTTCCCAATTTGCATGGTATGCTTTATTATGTACCTTCTTAACTGTAATGATTGTCAAAAATTCTCACCCAATAACACCCTTAAAATGTGATAAATTCAACCATACCTCACGGTCCTTTTAAAGCCCTCCATATTGATTTTGTAGACATGATTGATAGGTGTAATAATTATCGGTATCTCTTAGTTGCAGTTTGACCTTTTTCTCAGTGGACTGCAGCGGGAACACGTGTCCATTGTGATGCTAAGTCAGCTATTACCTTTCTGATTTGTGAGGTGATTCCACATTAAGGATTCCCAGAAGGGATAAGATTGACATCACCACACACTTTGTCAAAGCAATCTTTACACATCGTACAGCAATGTTAGGGATAAAACATAAATTATACTCAGTTTATCATCCCCAAAGTAATGGAATTGTTGAGCGCCTAAATGGCCAACTGAAGAGTAAGATCAGTAAGCTATGTGCCACCTTGCACAAGAAGTGGTTGTATTGTCTACCATGGGAACTATTTTCTCTTAGAAATTCCGAAACTTCTGGTTTACACCTGACACCCCATCAAACTATCAATATGCAAATCCCTGCCAGAAGAAGTAATGAACAGGGAGAAAGCTCTGTAGAGAGCCTAAATGATTAAATGTATGTTTACTTTTGTGAATTTATCAAGGCTGTAAAGTACATTTTCAAACAGGTAACCAGAGAGGTGAAGCACGCCACCACCAAGGTTGACGTCCCAGTTGTGCATGTGGGGAATTCAGTCTTCATTCATAATTTTTTCTGGAAATGGAGGCAGACTCGTTTTGACCATTCTTTTCTGGTAACTATAGTGACCCCCTACTTCCCTCAAGGTGGTTCCACTTTACGGACATCCGTCTGAATCCAACATCATGCCATATATCACAAACAATGTAAATTGAACAAGAGGAGGGAAGATGATAGTTATCGCAAAAATATCCTCATCCACCTCTGCCTTTGGACAATTCTTTTGAAAAACAGCCCAAAAGTTATGTATTATTGTTCTCATTTTTTTTGTCTTCTAATGCTATCTTTTCTATTGTTGCCCTTCTATAGGACGGTATCTCTAGTTCTCATATTGTACACCAGCTCTACGTTCTATATTCATTATAATGTGACCCCTAATGTTCATAATTACCAGAAAATATGTGGTATCAGCATGTGAGACATTGCTTTAGAAAGTACCAACAAATCATGTTTCGTCTGCTCTCTAATTCCTCTTGCCACAGGATCAGATAGGCTACATTCAACTAAGGAAGTACTCCCAAGAACAGCTTTATGTCTTTTACATCTCTACTTTTGTAGATTAAGACCCAAATGCAATTAACAGGTTTCAAGGTAGCATAGTTTTCAGTTAATGCCACAAAGTTTGACTTCGTAGCAGAAGTTCTATAAATCCTTACAGATATATAGGACATTAAAGATGAGATAACACGAATGAAGACGACAGGTCATCCTCCTGCTGTGGAATGGGTCCAGATGGTTTTAGATTTTTTTTTTTTTTAGTAACACACCCGCCTACTGAGTGTAGTAGTTATTTAGTGAATCGTTTACTCCCAGATTGTGTTCGTTGGCCAGGATTTAGATTCACTGGATCAGTTTTTGCCCATGATAAATGGCATTCTGATATTGAATGTTCCTGTAGGGTCATGTCTTTATGGAATCGTATTGATGTTAGTCAGGATGCAGTAAGGAAGTGTGCACGAATCTGAAATGAAAACATTGAGCTTTACACTTGGATAGATAATACAGTAAGTCCTCAGACGGTCATGAGATTAAATTCTATTTATTTAGGGTTCAGAGAAAATGGCACTATTAATGTGGGAGCACAATATATAATGCCGACATGCAGGGGGTCACCTCCAGCCTTATGGACTACAGTGGCAGTGTGGAGAACTACTGTATGCCCAGTTACCACCAAACTTGACAAGGCCTCTGCTCAATCGTCGCCATGAACCCTCCTGTTTTGCTAATTCAAGGAAGGATCTGTTACTTACCCTGTGAGCATCTGTTCTTGGCATGTAGAGCTGTAGATTAACATGCTTTGCATACTCCTGCCATCTGGTGTTGGGTCCAGATGTTTGCAAGTTGTTTTTCTTCAAAGAAGTCTTTTCCGGTCACAAGGTAAGGTGAATCCTCCTTTCGATGATAATGCGCATGGGCATTGTTAGAGTGTTTTCCCGCAAGAGGGTGAGAATGGAGTAAGTAAGTCAAGTATAGAGATGTCCATGCATATGCAATGTAAATAATGAGAACTGCAACAACCACAGGTGTCCGGGGAAGAGGGAGGGCACATGTGAATCAACAGCTCTACATGCCAAAAACAGATACTTACAGGGTAAGTAACATAATCCATTTGATCCATGTGTGCTGTAGATACACATGCTTTGCATAGACTAAATAGCAGTATGCTCCAAAAGCGGTGGCTCACCAGTAGATGTTGCGGTTGTCTGAAAAAGTATCTTTAGCATTGCTTGCCCTACATTGGCTTACTAGCGTGCTAGTCTTTCCACACAATAGTGTTTGGTAAATGTGTGTGGTATAGACCATGTTGCTGCTTTACAAATGTCAGCTATAGGATTGTTACCTAAAAAGGCCATAGCGGCCCCTATATTGCAAGTGGAATGCGCTCTAGGGGGTATAGATAAAGTTCTTTTAGCTGTTTAGCAAGTTTTAATACACTTAACAATCCATCTTGATATGTTAGATTTATAAATAGGATTGCCTTTGTGAGGTGGTGTAAATGAAACAAACAGTTGCTTTGTCTTATGAAAATCTTTAGTCCTTTCGATATAACACAATAAAGCTCTTCTGACATCAAGTGTGTGAAGAGCCTGTTCTGCTACTGAATCAGGTTGAGGAAAGAACACAGGTAACAATTGGTTGGTTAAGGTGGAAAGCAGAAACTACTTTGGGAAGAAATCTGGCATTGTTGCAAAGAACTACGCTATCTTTATGGATTTGAAAGAAGGGTTGTTCTAAGGTTAATCCCTGAAGCTCATCAACTCTCCCTAATGAAGTCATTGCAATGAGTCAATCTTCCATATAAGAAACTGTAAAGGAAAATTGTGTAATGGTGCAAAGGGTGGACCCATAAGTCTTGTAAGTACAACGTTAGATTACATACTGGTGCTGGTGGGATTTTTGGTGGGATTACTCTTTTTAAGCGTTCCATAAAGGCTTTAATGACAGGAACTTTAAATAAAGATAAATACTGTCTGTTCTGCAAATATGCAGCTACTGCTGTCAGGTGCAATCAAATAGATGTGTAAGTTAGCGCACATTGCTGTAAGTGCAGAACGTAACAGATAATGTTCTAAACAGAAGCATCTTGGAGGAGTAATTTTGTTGTAGTTACAGTAGACAACAAATATTTTCCACTTTGCTGCATAGCAAGCTCTGGTTGTAGGATTTCTTGCTTCTCTCAGAATAGTCACACAGTGTGGTGGCAAATTTAAATATTCAAACTCCATGACCTCAGGAGCCAAATCGCTAAGTTGAGCTCCTTGGGATTTGGATGCTTGATTTCTCCATGGTTGTGAGTAAGAAGACTGGAGGTGAGATGTAGCTTTGATGTGGAACTACTGACAGCTATATCAGTGTTGTGTACCATGGTTGACGGGTCCATGTGGGAGCTACCAAAATCAGTTCGAATGATGTTTGCCTGAGTTTCCAAACCAGAAACGGAAGGAGTGGGAAAGGAGGAAAAGCATTGGCAAATATCCCTGACCAATTCAACCATAGGGCATTGCCTTTGGAGAGAGGGTGGTGGGAACCAGGAGATGAAGTTAGGGTATTGTGCAGTGTCCACTGTGGCAAACAGATCTATTCGCGGATATCTTCATTGTTGAAAGTATGGAAGGAGAACTTGGAATTGAAGTTCCCACTCATGTATTTGCTGCCACCATCTGCTGAGGTTGGCAATTTGATTGTTAACTCCTGGAAGGTGTTCTGCCAGAAAGTGATTTTTGTGATGGATTGCCCATTTCCAGAGAGTGTGTCCCTCCGTTTTTGTACATAGTACATCGCTGTCATGTTGTCTGTGCGGATAGGACAACTTTTTGCCTGTGAGATGATGTTGAAAATCTTTCAGCGCTAGAAATACTGCTAGAAGGTCTAGATAGTTTATGTTGAGCTGTTTGTTGTTCCAAAGACCCTGAATTGTGTGATGATGGAGATGTGCACCCCAACCTTTGAGAGATGTCTGTTAGCAAAATCCATGGAACAGGGTCGATGAAAGGCCACCCTTTTGATACATTTTGTGGGTTCCACCCCTGCAGAGAGCTGTCTATCAACACTAGATCTATTAATTGACCCTGTGACCGATTCCACTGACGTGCTAAGCATTCTTGTAGGGGACGCATGTGTATTCTTGCATGAGGCACTATTGCGATGGAAGACGACATATTTCCTAGTAGCCACATCAAAGTCCTGGCTAGCAAGGTTTGGTTGGTTTGGAACTACAGCAATAAAGTCTGGATATTGCAAATTCTGGCTGCATTGGGAGAGGCTAGAGCAGTGTGAGTATTGAGTGGCTCCTAGATAAGATTCTATCTGTGAAGACTGAAGTTTAGACTTTTGCATGTTGACTGTGAAACCCAATCAGTGAGTAGGTGTAGCGTGGTCTGAGTGTGTTCTAGGCACTTTTGGTGTGTGCTGGCTTTGATGAGCCAGTCATCTAGGTACGGGAAGACGTGAATTTGTTATCTTCTGAGATGAGCTGCCACTACTGCTAGGCATTTGGTAAACACTCTGTGAGTTGTAGTTACTCCGAATGGAAGTACTTTGAACTGGTAGTGTTTGCCTGCTACTACAAATCTGAGATATTTGCGATGAGCTGGATGAACGTGGATGCAAAAATATGCATCTTCTAATTCTAGTGTAGACATAAAATCGCCTTGCTGTAGCAGAGGAAGGACCTGTTGAAGCATTACCATATGGAAGTGTTCTGACAGGAGGAAGTGGTTTAACACTCTGAGATCCAAAATTAGAGCTTCCTTTTTGGGAATTAGAACATAGAGAGAGCAAACTCCTAAACCTTCGCACTGAAATGGAACTGGTCTATGGCTCCTTTCTCCAAGAGAGGTTGCACCTTTTGTTTCAGTAACTGTAAATGGTCTGCCGACAGTTTGTGAATGTGAGGTAGAAAGTTTAGAGGATTGGTGGTAAGCTCCAGGCAATAACCGTCAGTCAAACAAGCTTTATTCGACATAGTCATAAAAGCATTACATATATAAATTTGTTATATAAAAATAGAGTTAGAATTTACACAGAAATTTAAAACAAGGAATTCATTACAGTGATAACTAAAAATTATCAGGTTAAGATACATCAAGTATTCAGGAGTAAAGTGCATTTTCAAAGACCTATCCCTTTACATTTTTGTTTCTAATAATCCAGGCCCATCCTAAATATTTCACCACAGCTATATATATTACAGGGCTTGGGTTTGTACAGATGATTCTAGTAGCCACAATTCCACTCCGAGTGCCTAACAATTTAGCCATGGGTCGCAGCCGACTCTGCGCGGGGCAGAGTAGGCCGGACACACAAAGAGTAGGTGGCTAACTGTTTCTTTGGGATCTAGGCAAGATGGACAAGAGCTACTTCCACCATTAGACCATCTGGATGTGAAAGTTCTGACAGGTATACTACCAATTCTCAATTGAAAATAAAGTTTTCTATCCAGTGGCTTCGTTATGTCGTCCCAGAATGTCTCGAAACGAGTTTCATCCTTGAACTCCATAAACACCCCTGTTAGTGAAAGTGGGGGAATGGTCCTGAAGATTTTCGAAGATATCATCTCCCAGTACAAGCCCTTGATGACCTTTTTCGAGGGAAATACAGCATTGGTTGGGTCTTCCCATGTCTCCGCCAGACCCAGCTCTCTGAGAACCGCTCTAATTCCAGAGAGCCATTTTATCTGGTAAAAGACATCACTTTTAATAATGTCCAGGAGTCCCATGGCGAATATTTTCAACTCCGGCGTTACCCATATTCGCCTCCAATACAATACAGGACGGAGATTTGCAATAATTTCAATTGGTTTCATGCCTAGGTCCTGTAAGACCGGGCCCATGGGGGTACTGTGTGGGAGCATGACAAGGTTTCGTAGGAACCTGTTTTCAGAGGCCGTTAACTTACTTAGGTTCCCGTGTCCCCACATCTCAACCCCATAAAGTGCTGCACTCACGGCCTTTGCATTATAGACCGTAACTGCAGGTGCCATTGGTTTTGTCAGGGACCTGGCATGTTCACGGGTCAATGCCCCTGCGATTTGCCTATGCTTAAGAGTGGCCAGGTTCCATCGTAGGTCATGCTGGATGGTAACACCTAGATATGAAAACGATTTTACTTGCTCCAGGGGTAAGTTATTCATCAGCACCTTTCCTCTGAATGACTTATGTTGGTTAAAAGACATAAATTTGGATTTTGAGACGTTAATTTCCAGGCCGTGGTCAGTGCAGTATGTTTCGAAGATCCCAAGTGCTTTTTGCAGACCACTTGGGGTCTTAGAAATAATAAGACAGTCGTCGGCAAACATTCAGATTGGTATTTTGGCGCCTGCTAAAATTGGAGCATCAACGTTTGCCTCTAACAGGGTCTTTGCGACGTTGTTAATGTAGAGGGAGAAGAGGGTAGGCGCTAACACGCAACCTTGGCGCACTCCTCTCTCTACCGGGAACTGATTAGTAACAGGCCCTGGGGAGCCCCATCTTATCTGGGCGTAATTATGCTCATGTAATTTAATAATCAAGGAAAGAAGAGTGGAGGGCATGCCCATGTCATTCAGGACAAACCAAAGGTTGGACCGTGGTACAAGGTCGAAGGCTGCCCTCAAATCAATGAAGGCAGCATACAAGCTACCTCCCCCAAGTTGAACGACCTTCCAATAGAGCATTGCGAAATGTAAGACTTGATCGACTGTACTTATGCAGGCTCTAAATCCTGCTTGGAGGTGGGACAGGATGTTCACCTCCCGCTCCCATTCATGGACTTTATTTAATACCAGTCTACCGTAGATCTTCAGGATGGTATCAATTAGACTGATCGGGCGATAGTTGCCTGGGAGCGATTTATCGCCCTTTTTGAAAACAGGGATTATTTCCGCCCCATTCCAGGATGCGGGTATTGGGGAACCGCTAGCTAACATATTTGCCAGTAGTAGTATGTACTTCCCCCAGAGTTCTCTATTGTTTAGGAAGATGTCAGCTGGGACACCATCTATACCTGGCGCCCTTCCGGGTGTGATAGAATCTAATGCGTGTTGGATGTCCATGATAGTAAACGCATCTTCCGTACAGGGGGTACATACAATCCCTTCTCTCTGTTCTGCAGGTAATTCCAGCCCTTTAGCGTATTGGGGCCTAAAATGAGTTACCCAATCATCCTAGGCTACCCAATTTTGGGGGTTTTCGGGGCGTCCTTCACAGCCCCATTTCAGTAGGTCCCAGAATTGCTTACAATTTTTGCGAGAACTGGCCTCCTTAAGCTCCTCCCATCTTTTTACATCCCAGGCGCGCTTGGATTTTTGGATGATAGTTTTGTACGCGCTCCTGGCAGTGCGAACACTGGCACTGAATCCATTTTTAATGGCCTGACCTAGTTCCAGCTGTGCCTTTCTGCATTCCTTATTATACCATCTCGGAGATTTGTCGGTCGTGTTTTTGTTCGGGTTGTTTGGTTTGACAAATAGACCTTTTATTTGCAAGAAAAGGGTTTCATGGACCTTGTTTGCGCTTTCTCTCTCTGGGGTTAAAGGTTCAGCATTGGAGCAGGCACTCAATTCCATGGTGGCTTTCTGTAGATTCTTCAAAATAAAGTCAATGTTTGACTGGTTTTGGGCAACTTTGGCCAACTTCAGGTGGCGCATGTCGTTTGCCAGTACGACGGGTTGAGAGCTTCCTTTACTTGGATCCTCTGTTGTCACTGGGGCTTCCCAGTAGGAAAAGATCATGCATAGGGGGTTGTGCTCACTCTCAAGGCGGTCAACAACCATCATATTCACCAGGTGGTGCCATACTATATACTAGGTGGACTAGTATATAGTCGAGTCTACTTTCTCTGTTGCCGCTCTTGAATGTGACAGCACCCATCCTGTCTTTCGAGGTCCTACCATTGGCCGCCCTTAGTCCTTGATTCAGACACATTGAGTTAATTTGGATCACCAGGTCAGTCCATCTTTTCACTGGGTCCAATTCTAGCTTGGGGACCCCCTACTGGCTATCTTGATCGTCTACAAAATAAGAATCGGCACCCGATAAAGGTTCAAAGTTGACATTAAAATCTCCAGCAATAATCAGCCGTGAGTGTGGGGAGAATTTTTCAATGAGGCCTTCAAGGACAGCAAGGGTGTCAGACTTCCGCCCCCTGTGCTCCTGGCATACACATTATAGATGTATAGGCAATAACCATTTTGGATAATGATGATCATCCTTTTGTCAGTTGTTAAGTGATGGGGGGGGGGGTACTGGAGCGCTCCCATGGACTTTACCACTTCAGTATCTTTTTCCATTTTTTCTAAGGACTGGTCAATTACAGGACCAAACAAGTGATCTTTGTCAAAGGGGGTGTTTAAAATGGACTCTTGAACTTCAGGTTTAAACCCAAAATCCTAAGCCCTGCATGTCTTCTAAGGAGAATGTTGGCATTGATCTCCCTAGCTGCGGTGTCAGCTGCATCTAGAGTACATCTGAGTGAGGAGTTCGAGATGAGTTTTCCCTCTTCAACTAACTGTTGTGCCTTAGCTTTGTGTTCTTCTTGAAGGTTTTAGAGCAGCTGCTCCATTTCATCCCAATGTGTCCTGTCGTACCTAGCTAGTAGGGCCTGTGTGTTCGCCATGCGCCGTCGTTTTTCCGAGGCATCTATAAGCTTAGATTCTTTGTAGAGGGAGGTTCATCACCAGAGATTTTTGAATGAGCCCTTTTGCGAGCATTGGACACTATTAGGGAGTTGAGAGGTAATTGTCCTTTGATAAACACAGGATCTGATGGTGAGGGTTTATATTATTTATCTACTCTTGGAGTTAAAATATGTGCTCTTATAGGGTCTTTGAAGATGTCTTCTGCATGCCACATCATGCCTTTAAGCATGGGGAGTGTTTGAATTGAGCTGTGTGTGGAATCAAGTGTTTCAAATAAAAAGTCTTCTTCTAAGGACTCTTGATGGAAGGCCACCCCATGATACTATGCTGCTCTAGCGATGAGTTGTTGATAAGCCATATTATCGTCTGGTGGTGACGGCTTTGCAGAGTAAAGGTCTGGGTCATTATCTAATGGAGGCTCAATGGTATAATCATTCCATGGGTCTACCAGCAAATGACTGTCCTCCTTATATGATCCCCATCTGGATCTGTATGTGGAGATCCCTGAGGTGTTATGTGTAAGGGATCCTCAATTATTAATTGTGGAGAAGGTGGTGGTGGAGAGTGTTTTGGGGCAAGATAAGCAGGGCTAGTAGCCATGTCCTCCTTCTTCAGAGGAATCTTATAGATAGGGTCTTCTGAAGGAAGTTTGAGTTTTGCTGGTGTCTTTGCAGAAATATGTCTTGTATCAGGATTAATATAAATTCTTTTCTGTTTAGGATCCAATTTGGCCATAAGAACGTCTAAAATTGGTTCTGGAGGCTTGGATAGGCTGTCCTTAGATTTCAGTGTCTACATCAATCAGTCCTTGGGAGTGGAAGGTTTTGGCTTCGAAGTAGGTTTTTGTTTCGGAGCGGAAGGTTTCAGTTACAAAGCATGCTTTTGTTTCATAGCAGAGGGTTTTGGTTCTGAAGCAGGTTTTTGTTTCGGAGCGGAGGGTTTTGGCTCGAACTTGATGGTTTCGGATCCGAAGATGATTTTGCCCTACTTATTCCCGAGCCGGAAGGCTTGACGATGTGTTTTGGTGCTGAGCCGATAGGCGGTGGTCAGATATATTGTCTTGGTGCTGACCTTGGACAGAAGGCAGAGGTGGTGCCGAAGCCTTATGGGTTTTGGAAGAGGTTTTAGTGGGCAAGGGGCCAGATGTAGCAAAATCAGAAATACCGACTCTTAATTACCGAATTTTACCGATTCGGTAATTAAGAGTAGGTATTTCTAATGTAGGTACCAATTCGGTAAATTTTACCGAATCGGTAAAAATCGGTATTTACCGATTCAGTAAATACCGAATCGGTATTTGCTATTGAATCCTATGGGCCTTGAAGCCCATAGGATTCAATATCAAATACCGATTCGGTATTTACCGAATCGGTAAATACCGAATACCGAATTTTGCAAGGGTGCAGGGGGTGTCACTTTGACACCCTCTGGCACCCCTGTTTTAGGCTTGTGTGCCATGTGGCACACATACATGCCCTTTGCTCTTTTCTGAGCGTTAGATATTACCAAGGAATTTAAAGGCAACTGCCCTCTAATAAAAATTGGATCAGTTGGAGGAGGTTTGTACTTTTTATCAATTTTGGTTGTTAAAATATGAGCACACACAGGGTCTCTAAATATATAATCAGCATATCTCATTATGCCTTTTAACAAAGGTAAAGATTGTGCTGTCATATGTTCGAATAAAAAATCCTCCACTAATGACTCCTTGTATAGTGTGACCCCATGATATGAGGCTGCTCTTAGGGCATGTATGTGTGCCACATGGCACAGGTGTACATGCACAGATGTGCATGTACACCTGAATCGGTATTTTACCATGCAATTGTATTGCATGGTAAAATACCGATTTTCAAAGCCCTGTGTCAATGTTAAAATTGGCACCTACATACCAAACATGCATTTTCGGTAATTTTACCGACCGGTATATTTACCGATTCGGTAAAATATACAGAATCTGTAATTTTACCGATTCTGTAATTTTACCGAATCGGTAAAATTACCGATTCGGTAAATTACCGAAAATGCATGTTTTTTATCCCCCTACATCTCCATGGCCATTTACCGGTCGGTAATGGCCGAAATCGGCCGTTACCGGCCGGTAAATGGCCAAAATCTCCCACCTACATCTGGCCCAAGGTGTCTTTGTTACTCACTGCACCTTGCCCCGGAGGCACATCTTCAGACTCCAAGTCGACCTCAAGCTCAGGTTCGGACTCTGAAACGGAGAAGGTCTCTTCTTCTGCGGCAGACGCTTCGATCTCCTCTTGCTCTGATTCTTCCTTGAAGATATCCGGAGTGTGTTGAATGCTTTGAAATTGCATTTCATATCGTCAAGCTCGACGATCAGGTAGAGTCTTCTTAGACCGAAACGATTTACAAGCATCGCAGACCTCATCCTTATGCTCCAGAGAGAGGCAAAAGTTACAAACTTAATGTAGGTTTGTACAAGGGTTTTAGCGTAGCACCCAGGGTAGAACTGGAATGGAGTTAGTTCCATCGGCAGAAGGCTGGCCTGACACGGTTAGGCCCGACAGTCGCCCAAGAGGTTTTCGATGCAAGATGTAAAATTTGTTGATCGATTCGATACACAGGGAAACATGTATGAAAACAATACTGTTGAGGGTACAGTGGATTGTGCACCGAGGAGAACCCGAAGAACGGTTTTGAACCAGAGCGCAGCAATACACATCCGAAACCGATGGCGGGAAAAAAACAATCCTACAATGGAGTTGATGCCTATGTGCACTATCACCGAAGGGAGAAGTAACCTTACCTCGTGGCTGGAAAGACTTCTTCGAAGCAAAACAACTTACAAACATCCAAACCCAACACTAGATGGCAGGAGTATGCAAAGCATGTGTATCTACGGCACACACGCCTCAAACTGTATAGTTCCCATTGGTCTGTTACTGATTGCCAAATGGGAAGGAATTGTAAAATGGTCGGGGGTATTGTAGGCAAGTCACTGTTTATTCTGGGAGGGAGAGGTATGTGTTGGCATGTCTTTACCTCGGTCTTTGAAAATATTTCCTCTGTACTCGCCTTTATACAAACCTCTAGATGGAGGTTGTGTATTTGATTTGTAGGAGGACACACCTTTGGATCCTCTTCTATAAAAGGAGTGTCAAAAGAAGCCTCTATTGGATGGTGACTGAAATGCTCCCATTGATATTGCTCCTTTTGTGTCCTTCATTTTCTCAAGTGACTCATCAACTTGAGGTCCAAAAACATTTTGTTTGTCAAAGGGATCATTAAGGATACATTGTAGAACCTCTGGTTTAAAGCCAGAGATTCTGGGCCATGCATGTCTTCTAACAAGAATGCTGGTGTTGACTCACCTTGTTGCAGTATCAGAGGCATCTAGTGCACATCTGATAGAAGAATTAGAAATGAATTTCCCTTCTTGCACTAATTCTTGCCCTATTTTCCTATGTTCTTCTGGGACATGTTGGAGCAGGTGCTCCGTTTCATCCCAGTGGGTCCTGTCATACCTTGCTAATATGCCTTATGCGTTATGCGTTAGCTATATGCCAATGGTTTGCAGATTGTGCAGCCACCTGTTTCCCTGATGCATCTATCAACTTAGACTTCTTGTCTGGAGGAGGTGCATCTGCTGTAGTTTGGGATTTTGCTCTTTTCTGAGCGTTAGATATTACCAAGGAATTTAAAGGCAACTGCCCTCTAATAGAAATTGGATCCGTTGGAGGAGGTTTGTACTTTTTATCAATTCTGGTTGTTAAAATATGAGCACATACAGGGTCTCTAAATATATTATCAGCATATCTCATTATGCCTTTTAACAAAGGTAAAGATTGTGCTGTCATATGTGATGTCCCCAACGTTTCGAATAAAACATCCTCCACTAATGACTCCTTGTATAGTGTGACCCCATGATATGAGGCTGCTCTGGAAATTAGCTCATGGTATGCTGTGTTATCATCAGGAGGTGATGGCTTTGTATGGTATAGGTCGGGGCCATTGGAGTGTCAATGTTACACTTATTCCATGGATCTATTGGTAGTGGATTATCATTATCCCTTTAATCCAAATCCGGCTGTGTGTGGGAAGAACCCTGTGGTGTAATGTCTAAAGGGTTTGGGCCTGGAAGTGGTGAAGATGGTGGAGGGGTATTGAGGAACAGGATAGATAGGGCTTGTAGCAAGTCCTTTTTCTTCTTTAGAGGAATTTTGTAACATATATCCTCTGAAGGAGTCTTCCTTTTGGAAGGGGTGACCTCTTTAGCTAGTATGTGTCTGTTGCCTAGAGTAATGAATATTTTCTTCTGCTTAGGATCCTGCTTTTCATGCATAATATCTAAAATCTGTTCTGGAGGCTTTTGATGAGCATCCTTTGTTTTTGGCGCCAAGCTGGACTGGTCCTTTTCATCCTTTGGAGCCAAAGGTTTTGGTATCAAAGGCAATTTTTCTCAACTCGTTCCTGAGTCGGAAGGCTTATCTGGCGGTTTTAGTTCAGAGGCCGAGGGCGGGGCGTTGGAAGAAGTCTTGGTGCCGACCATGGCCAGAAGGCAGTGGTGGCCCAGAAGCCTTTTTTTATGGAAGTAAGTTTGGGTGGCATAGTGGCTTTGTTACTCATGGCACCCCTCTAGCTGGAACTTCTTTGGACTCTAGCTCGATATCCACTTTGGAGTCCGATTCTTTGATAGAGAAGGACTTCTCTTCTTCTGCTGCCGACGCCTCCATTGCTTCCTGCTCTGTATCTTCTCCGAATATATCCAGGGTATGTTCAATGTTCTGCCGATGCATGTCCTTTCGTCGAACCCAACGATCCCACAAAGTCTTCTCCGATCGGAAGAGAGCGGTGAAGAGTACACTTTAGAATGCATGGCCTACAAAGTTGTAATTAAAAGAAAACCTGTGAATGGCAAGCTTGAAGGATTTTATGGTCTTAGCACACATGTAAAAAAAAAAAAGGCATTATTTGGTCTAACTTATAATAACCACAATTCACAATCTTCCGACAAGTTGCTCAATGCTAAGAATAACTCACAGTGGGGAGTATATTTGTCAGCTATAAAAGATGTACCAATAATACATCAGTAGTAATGGAAATTATACACACCTTTTAATTAAAATAATTAAAAACATTTTGCCGTGGTTAAAAACAGCAATCACAAGAAATCAACCCACATATATTTCATACATATAAACAAGCATATGCAATGCAATAGGTCTCGCAGTTACACAAGTTAAAGCTATTGGCATTGTAAATGACAATGCCTTTTATTTATGTTTTTAAAACTAAAACAAATATAAAAGGCATTGTTATTTGCAATGTCAATAGCTCAAACTCACGTAAATGCGATATCTATTGCATTGCAAATGCTTGTTCTTTTTAGTTACCAATCAGAGTTGGGGAAAACAGCTTGAAAGCGCTCTTTTATCTTTAAAGAGGGTGGCAGGGAAGTTACAAGGGGCTGGGCAGGGCAAACAACATGGGGACGAGAGGTGGAAGAAACACCGGTCATGGGGATGAAAGGTGCTAAGGAGAGGAAAGTTGAGCTGGTAGTGAGAAAGCACACAAGCGGTAAGGCAACACAAAGGGAATGGGGAAAAAGAACACATGAAAAAGTGAGCATTGTAAGGACATAGCAATGCACACATGCTCCGGAGGCGGGACAAGAGGCGGGACAAACAGAAGAGGAAGGAAAGCCTTCACCTCTAGCAAACAAATTAAAGTGACAATGAATTATTACTTTAATCCCCGTCTGTTAAGCCGGCAATGGCAGCCGTTTGTTGGCTCAAAGGAAAGGCGCACTTCGGCTCCTTTGTAGTGCTAAGAAATGTACGTTTCTACAGTTTACACCAGGCTTCCCGCAGAGCGTCTCCCTGTTGCTCTGGTGTTTTTGTGCTCAGATGACTGCCCGCCCCTTCTCACCTCTCTGAGAGCCAGTGCCCCCTTTGACACTCTACCTCCTGCCCACCCCGCCCCCGCCTCTTCTCTCGGATCTCCCTTGGTGCTTTCACACTTAACATCATCTCCAGCTCGCATTTTCAGAGAGGGCCTCGGGGCTCCCTATTACAGCCCCAGGATGAGGAAGAGCAACAAGTGAGAGAGGAGACAGAGGAAGACGTGGTGGGGGGGCGAGGAGACAGATACGGTGGGAAGTGAGAGTGAGGAAAGAGGAGGGAGAGAGAGAAGTAAGCGAGAGAGATCTAGTGGGGAAAGAGACCGAGAAGTAGGGAGAGATGAAGGAAGAAGAGAGAGCAAGTGGGAGGGAGGAAATGGGGGACAAAGAGGAAGAAAGAGAGGGGGTAATAGCACCGAGGCAATAGGACTCCAAAGGGAACAAAGACACTGGGATCGAGGGGATTGGGCAGGGAAGACTGATGTAGAGGAGACAGGAGAGATGGACAGAGTGCCAGGTGCTGGGGAATGCAGCAAAAAGCAACGGAGAGAGTGGCAGGAATAGAGAGAGAGAGATGGGGTTAGTGGCCAGCTCCGGAAAGATGGACCCTGTGGGCTCCACCCAATGTTGACACATGGAACACAAGCATTTTTATGTAAACACAAAAACCCCGATTGCTTGAATTAAAATGGCGACTGTCTGACACACTGAATCATAAGAGGCAAACTAAAGATCACTGGGACGGATTTGCCAGTTTTCCATCAAATAAGACACCCCTCCCAACAGACCCAATTTGGAGACAACTGGCCAAAAAGCGGACATGTTTGTTCTTACACTGAAGGTCTCATTTTATGGAGGCAAGTGTAGAAAAGAGGTGTTCCTTCATTTGCCTACTTGAAGAGAGGGAGGGTAGAGGTAAGTAAAGCAAAAACTAGTAGTACATGAAATCTGGATGTATGTCGTTACAACGCATACTTTTACAACGCATACCTTTACAACGCATTTTTTACACCGCAATATCCATTACAACGCATTCCATTACAACGCATGCCATTACAACGAAATCTTTGAAACTACCTTTAAAACGCATTCCACTACAACGCATACTACATTTACAACGCATACCATTACAACGCATACCATTACATTGCATGTATGGTAAGTATTGGATAGTGTAGGGGGAAAAATTACTATTCTAACTCCAGGGGGGTGCAACAGTAGGGTAAGTGTTGGATAGTGTAGGGGGAAAAATTACTATTCTAACTCCAGGCGGTGCAACAGTAGGGTAAGTATTGGATATTGTAGGGGTAAAAATTACTATTCTAACTCCAGGGGATGCAACAGTAGGGTAAGTGTTGGGTAGTGTAGGTATGCGTTGTAATGGTATGCGTTATAATGACTGCGTTGTAATGACATGCGTTGTAGTGGTATGCGTTGTAGTGACATGCGTTGTAATGGCATGCGTTGTAATGGCATGCATTGTAATGGATGTTGCGTTGTAAAAGTTTCGTTGTAAAGGCAGTGCGTTGTAAAAGTTGCGTTGTGTGTGTTGTTTCCCATGAAATCTACATGAACAAAAAATTGGTCGTAGAGACATCAAGACTCCGCCATGAAATTTGCATTACACATCTTCTGTGCTGTTTTCCTTCCCCCCTCAAGTCAAATAACTTGTTTGTCTTGCCTGTGGCACGGAGTAAATCAATGCGTTTATAGCTGCTGTGTGACCCTTGTCTCTAAAATGTCCTCTCAGTAACTGGGACATACAGACAGCATCCATTTTAGAGAGTAAACAGACCCCTTAGGTGACGGCGTCGGCAGTTTGTAGCTTTGAGGAGTCTTAGGTAGGCAAAGAACCAAACAAGTGGGAGAGGAGGGGGAAGTGCTGGGAACAGGCGCCTTGGGAATGCCTGTGCGCCGCGCTACAAATCTGCGCCGTGGGTTAGTGCATCTGCTGGAGCAATAAGTGTATAACCTAAAGGTTACATATTTTTTGGGGGTAGTTTTATATTGCGAACTCGACCCGGAGGTATGAGAGCGCTGCAACAGTTGTATAACAGAGGGACACATTGATTTCTAGGCACGGGGAGATTAAGTGATTTGGACAAAAAAATAGGATGCTTGAGCCTCCCGGACTCGAACCTTGTTCCCCAGCTTGAAATTCGGCCATTCAAGCTGTTAAGCTACACCTTGTTAACATACTGGTGACATATGTTAGTGAGTTAAAGAACATATTGGAAACATCAGAATATAACCTGCAGGTTAAATGTTAAATTACGTGAGGTTTCGCTTAGTGAGTTAATACATATACTGCTGACGTATTTGGGTGACCTACAGACTTAATGTTGTCAGGGTTATTTGGCCAGCTGAGTGAGGGGCTTCGGGGGGACGCGTGCATTTTGACCGCTTCCTGAAAAGGACTAATGTGTCTCAAACTGGAGGATGTTATGCCTCGCCCACATCAATGGGAGCACTGCTAATCTGAATGCTGCCATCAGGCGCTGGGGACCATGGACAGGGCGCACGGTCTGTTATTTGCGAAGCTTTTATTTACGGCCACGGTGGACCTGCAAACAGGCACTCCGTCATTAAATGTGACAGTGAAAGTATAAACAAGCTACTGAAATAGCGCATGCCTATGTTTTGTCCTTAACAACGGAAGCGGAGCGCGTGCATATGTTTTGTCCTGCATGTGCCCAGACATGGTAGGAGAGAGGGAGCAACAGAGCAGAGCCGTACGTGTGCACATCTCCTGTCACTCGTACGTGCACATCTGCTGTGTCTTCAGCTAAGCCGTTAGACGTACGTGTGCACATGTCCTCTCCCCTTTCGCCCACCAAACCGACAACAATAGATCTCCAAGGCGAGCAGCGCATGCGCTGCGTCACTAGGTGAGACCTAAAAAGGAACCAATGTTGAGCAGCATGCAGCAAGAAACTTGCCACAAAATGCAAGATCAAAAAATTGGAAAATAACATGAGAAAGATGAGTGTAACAAGACAATACAATTTTTCATTAAAAAAAATCACAGCTGTGTGAGTCAGACGAAGGAATGGAACCCAAAATATTGACAATCATTAAATATCTATTGTACCAACCTCAAACACAGATTGTACATATTCTGTTGTCCCATTTAAGAAAGAAAGTAATGGAAATTGACTAGAGGATTGGAGCAGGAGATTGAATTAGCCAAGAACACACAGAATCTGATAAAGAGGTGTATCTTTGCAGCTACTAAATCTCAGGGTGTCACATTATGAATGAGTCTTGCGCAGGAGCTGATTGAGTCAAGTGAGCAGAGCAGTGCGGAGCACGGAGCACAGAGCAGAGCAGCAGCGGAGCGAAGGAGAACTGCGGCGAGCTGGGACTGAACCACGGTACTGGGGCTGAGCCACGAGAACCACGAGAGCGGAGTGGAGGAGAGCTGCCACGAGCTGTGACTGAGCCGCGGTACTGGGGCTGAGCCGTGAGAGCGTGTGTCTTCATCGACAAACACCGGCAAGTACACCCGGTGCTGAAATCTGCAGTAGCAGTAGCCGCATGTGCCCGATATTGCCATTACTGCAAGTGGCTGTTGGGCGCGGTGGTTGCCGCGGACTGTCCTTTAGCGGCGGGGCCTGGCAGCCGGGTGGTCCTATCCCACAGCTAGTGCCCCCCCCCCAACAGGAAAAGCTTTTGGCAGCATGAAGACAGCACCTTGTTTCAAATCAGCAAAAAACTTTACCACATAATCCCTTGTTGCTGCATTCTGGACCTGTTGATCTGGACCTGTTGACCTGGACCTGTTGACCTGGACCTGTTGACCTGTGGACCTGTTGATGATAATTACCATCTATTTACCAAGCTATAATGAGCTGACCCACTATCTAATGCTTTATGCTATACTGGGGGAAAAAAGAGCTGCAGTCTGTCTTACTGTGCAGCAGTGATCTCTCCTGCGAGCCGTGGTTTCCTGCAGGAGTTGCAAGGCTTCTCCGTGCGGCAGCAAAAGTGCAATTTAATCGCGGCAGGACCATCATTAAATATGGCAGAGAGCTGAGTCGTTCTCCTGGGCGGCGGGAGCCATGAGTGGCTCTTCTGTGCGGCAGGAGTCACGATTAGCCTATCTGTGTCTCCCTTTGCCTTCTTGTGAGCTGCGGTCCAAGGGGGTCGTTTTTCTGAGTGCCGTCTGTGGCTAGGAAAGACTGGTTGTTGCTCCGGAGCCCTGGAGGTGGCGGAGGGTGCTGGTAGGCAGTGGCTTGTGATGGTTGTGAGCCACAGGGTCACTGGGAGTCGCTTAGAAACAGTCTTGAGGATCCCTGGGTGCCTCGTTTGGCCAGCTTGTGTATTGTTCAGGATCTCCAGGACTACCAGGATTGCTTGGGTTGCCAGTGTTTTTATCCTAGTAGTGTCCTTATGTGGTATCCGGTGTTGCATGAACGGCGCATGGGTCTATTTGCAAATAAGAGCTATGAGGCTGTGAGGTTCAAGTAATGACTGCAAAGAAAGTGCGCTCTGGTAGAGTGCTATATACAAGAGTGTGTAAAAAAAACAAAGCTAACCCTTTAAGAAGCAATTCATTCTATTCGCTGTGCATCTAATCCCCTCCTGAGGCGGAAGCCGGGAGGTAGTTGTTTTATTTGTTTGAGTATTCTTATTCTCTGCAAGTTTTAAACTCGCTGTACCCTCAGCTTTTAATATCACTTGCACTCAGCTTGACCACGAAGCTTTGCAGCACTGTTCGAATAATTTGTACGACCTCGTGTGATTTACCCTGCTTGACTAAATAAGTGGTGGTGATTCTCCCCCTGCCCCCCGCTTGACTTAATAAGCGCTACCGACTCTTCCTTGCCACTCGGACCAACTTCAGCCGACTTGGGCGCTGAGACAGCCGAGTCCCGGGCAGGTTGAATCTACTTTGGCGGCCATCTTTGCTTGGGGCAGTGTTTACACGCTCTCTATTGGCCACTATAAAAACGGAAGGTCATGCCTCCGCGCAGCGGACGTGTTCAGCGGACGCGCAGGACCTGTGCCAAAGTCGTGCCAGAGTCCTGCCCGTCTGCGCCCGTCCGCGACCAGGAAGCGGCCGCAGACGTAAGTACTGTCTCCTTTTGCGATCCTCTATCCCTCATCTCCTACGATAGTGCGACGCTTAAGAGCCTTAGGCCCATCCACTGTACCTCGGCACTTATTTCACTTCAAGATCTTACCCCTCACCTGCCTTTTACATCTTGTAGCCCAGGACAGTCTAATAATGATTCAAGGCACGATTGTCCCATCTCTCGGGCCTTGGCCCCCATTCCTCCCATTACAAACACTTTATTCATAAAATCCGGTTTGATCAACTGTCGCTCTTTAGCAAAATACTCTCTCGACATTGCCCAAACTTTGGAAGAGGAAAAGTGGGATCTCCTATTCTTAACCGAGACCTGGTTATGGGACGAAACTAATCCCGCTATACACTTAGCCATACCTTCTGGCTACAGTATACTGTGCGCTAACAGACAGGGCCCTCGCCCTGGAGGTGGAGTTGCCATAATATATAGATCTCATTGGACTATCTCCTCCTTCCCCTACAAACAATTGGAACGCATTGAAGCACTCCCCTTTTGTATTAAAATAGCGGCCAATTTTACCCTCTCTGGCCTTTTGGTTTACCGCCCCCCTAACTCTAAAACATCCCACTTACCTGTCTTTTTAGACTATGTTCTGCAAGCAACATCACGTTACGCAAATTTTACCCTCCTCGGGGATTTTAACCTTCATGTTGACAATCCCTCGGATTCCATCACTCTCAATTTTCTATCCACCTTATCAGATGGAGGGCTAAACCAACTTATTAGCAGTCCAACACATAAGGCCGGACACACTCTTGAAATGATCTGTACCAACCTGGATGGACTATCCATAAATGAACCCTTCCCGGTGATTTGGTCCGATCACTTTTTTATTCCATTCTCATTTTCTTTGCACCATCAAGACCGTCATATACGCCCGGCTAAACTACAAGGTAGAAACTGGAGTAAGATCTCCCTTCATAGTCTAGCTGTCCATCTCTCACCTATCCATCTCTCGGATACGGTCTCTAACTTAGACGCCAGACTGACCAACTTCAACGGCTGGATCTCTTCCGCCATTGACCTCCTTGCCCCTATCAGGCCCATTAAAACCTATCGCTGCGCTCCTTCTGCCCCCTGGTATTCCGATGAGCTCCGAAAATGCAAATCGGCATGTAAGCTCCTGGAGAGACGCTGGAGAATAACTTATTCTCCCGACCGTAAGCTCCTCTACAAATCTGCCCTAAAAGAATATAGGAAAAAAATAATTGAGCACAAAAGAATCTTTCTGGAAGAAAAAATTAACTGTGCACAGGGATCATCCAGGGAAATACTTAACACAGTCAGAACCTTCACCGACCCCTTGGCTCTCAAACGACCCCCTCTGGACACTATGCAATAGTCTCTCCGATTTTTTCGAAAATAAAATTGCCACCATATACGACTCCTTCCCTAGCAATACCAATCCAGACATTCGTGTAACCAATACTGTCACCATTGGATCAGACTGTACGTTCTCCAACTTCAAAGAGATTACCTTGGATCAATCCCTTAAAGAACTTTTAAAATGCAAATCCGGTTCTCCTCTTGATCCGTGGCCTGCCAAGCAATACAAATCCCTGGCACCTATTCTTAACCCCATTTTGAGTGGAATATGGAATCATTCTCTACATACTGGTGTCTTCCCAGACTCATGGAAGCATGCTCGGTTAGTTCCCATATTGAAGAAAGCTAATGCCGACCCCAGCGAACCCTCCAACGATAGGCCTATCTCTCTTTTACCAGCTCCTGCCAAAGTGCTCGAAAAACTTGTACAGCAACAACTAGCAGGTTTTTTAGAAATACATGGTGCTTTTCACGACTCACAGCACGGTTTTAGACCAGGGTATAGCACTGAGTCAGCACTTATTGAGATGGCCGATGCCGTACGCTGGAGGATGGACGAGGGATCTAGAGCGGTGTTGGTGCTGCTTGACTTGTCGGCAGCATTCGACACCGTTTCCCACCCCCTCCTCCTGGACCGCCTACAATACAAAGGCATCCAGGGTACGGCCTTAAAATGGATTGCATCTTTCCTGTCCAACCGGACACAGGCAGTGTTCACCCATCCCTATACCTCGGAAAGTCGTCCGCTTCGGTGGGGAGTCCCTCAGGGCTCCTCACTGAGCCCCCTCCTATTTAATGTCTATTTTTCTCCCCTTGCTGAAATTATCGCCCAAACTGGAATAAAGGCCACTTCCTACGCAGATGATATTCAACTTTTATTTTCGTTCAACAGTATCACCCAATCCACCTTTGACCCACTAAAAAACTGCCTGCGTACCATTGCCCAATGGATGGACAATAATTTCCTCCGGCTTAACGCGGGGAAAATGGAGGTACTATTCTTTCACCAGCCGTCCCCATTGGATCCCAACATCTGGTGGCCTCTTGATTTGAGTGCCCCTCTCCAGCCTAAAGAATCGGTGAAAAATGTAGGGGTTAGATGGGATTCTAACCTATCATTCCAACAACAAGTACATACGGTCTCTGCAGCATGCTTTGCCAAAATAAGGATGGATAAAAAGTTCATCAATTTCTTACCTAACAACACCAGGAAGACTATAGTCCAGGCGCTGATCACCTCGCATCTGGACTACGCCAATGGCCTATACAGTGGACTGTCTGCAGGTCTATGCCATCGACTACAGACAGTCCAGAATGCTGCAGTACGGCTGGTCGGTGGCATTCCCCTACGTGAGCACATCTCGCCCCACCGCCGTAGACTACATTGGCTGCCCATACAAAAAAGGGCACAATTTAAAGCATTAGTACTGGCCCATCGTGCAATGAGGGGTAAGGGCTCTGCCTACCTTTCCACCTGCCTCTCCCCCTACAGTAATACCAGGTTCCTTAGCTCTTCTTCAAAAAATCTTCTCACTACTCCCAGATTTAAAAAAAACCCGCTCAGGCGGAAAAACTTTCCAAGTCTGTGCCTCTGCCCTCTGGAACAAGCTACCAATTTCCATCCGGATGATCCAGGAAGAACTCCCCTTTTGGAACGCCTTAAAAACTTTCCTGTTCTTCTAATCCCCTCTCTAAAAAACATCTAACTCAGCTTAAGATCGCACAGGAGCGCCGGGACACCCCGTTGGGGTAGCTGCGCGCTATATAAAACACACTAAATAAATAAATAAATTACAAATAAATATTTTAAAAAGTTTTAATTCTATTTCCTCCTTTTTCCCGAAAAAGTATATAAGCCTAAATTTAGCAGGGATGGCGAAACCTACTACAGAAGTGCATGGTGATGCTAAAGCTGTACCTGGAAATTCATTTACAGAAGTACACATCAATCATTTTCCCAAAAATGATGGTTCTCGGTTGAAAGATAACCAGCATTTGGATTTTAGGGAAACAGACTCTTTTCTAGCAAATCTAACTACCCATTCTCTGGCAAATGAAGTCTCTCATTCCGAAGGGGTATCTCAATTAGCCCCAAAAGTTGGAGATCCTATAGTGGAACACTTTACGCTCCCAGATCTTCCTGATTTCAATACTAGTCTAAATCAGCCATCAAAGTTGCTTTGTGCACTTAATTTAGAGTTGTCCAGATACCTTAACCCAGTTAATTCCTCAACCTTCAATACGTGCGTTCCCTCTCAGGGTCACCCGGTCCAAATGCAATTGTTCAGTAGTACACCTATTAGAACAAGCAATCTTGATCACAGACCCGATTAAACCTGCTTATCCCTGATTTCCATCCCCTAATTCATAATTCAGAGTAAAAAATGTGGATGTCGGTTTCACTACTCTCCTTGGAAAGAGTGCTGTCCTCTATATTAGCACTAATGGAGAAATCAGTGAATAATTCCGACTGCATTTTAGATTGTCTGTTGCCCTTACCAAGTCATTAGTGTCAGAGCAAACATTGTCGCTGGGTAAAACTGACCTACCTCCCCCTTGTATGCCTAATTTGGAGAAGAGGCCTTCTCCCCATTTAATTATAGAGGATAATTCTAACCAGCCACATCCTTTTCAAATATCCTCACCTCTTCTGGCAAAGGGCGGGACTTTGGTGTGCAGGTTGGTAAGCCTCTATTTAGGATGAAAAATAAATGAAACTGAATGAAAGCGAAGACATATTTGATAATCTTCACTCCTCCACTCTCAAAGAACTTTTTGATCCTAAGAGTGTGGTACCAGAGGGAGTATCTTTTTCAGTCGTACAAGAAGAAAACGGTATTCTAGGCACTTCCCATAAAGTTTTTCCTATTTTTCTAAAAACAGGCGTAAACCAACCTACGCGTTCTTCATTGGATGATCTAATTATTGTTAGCCCCCCTCTTAAAGAAACCTACAGTAAGAACAAATCCGATACCATCAAGAAGAAGAAGGAAAAAAAAATGAAGAATTCATAAAAAAAGGGCAAAAAGGCTTCGCTTCGACCCGAACGTAATCTATAATTTACCAATAGGCCAGAACCTAAATGTATTGAAGAAAGAAGATGGACTAGTTGAATCTAATGTTTTGGGCCCTTGTACACCTCTTTTTTAGCCCAAGTACCCCAACTCATTTCTCTCAAGAGTCTTCGGTATCTGCTATAAGTGTGCCTCCTATTGCTGAGAGTACCCTGAACCTCTTTGTTTGCTTCCTCTGTAGGTTCCAATGTAATTTACAATACAAATGAGAATAATTCAGAGGTATCTTGTCAAATCCACCATCTACCCGCTGCACCATACTTACCGGATTTTTCATTTATTTTTGATCATGAACCATTTATGAATATATCTTTTTTGTTAGGTTGTTTTGCCGAAATCCCAGGCCTTCAAATGATCTGAAGCAACGACCTTGCTCTGTTTATGGTTCAAAAGTATAATAATCCTAGGGGAGCTGGAGTAACATTCACATCTAAAGTTATCTCCCATTTGATAATGTTGCGTAGCGATAAGTTGTGTCGTTGTTGTGGCATTGATGTTCTTATTCCTGAAGTAGAGATAGCTTTAAAAAAAGTGGTTACAAATCTGCAGTCTAATGCACAAGTTACTTACCTTTGGTAAAGATATACCTGTAAGAAACATTAGTTAGTGTTAGATTCCTTACCTTAGAATATCCCCAGGCGTCAGACTGGATTCGGAAAGTTTTTCGTCAGCAGTACCCTTGCGCATCGGTAGGCGTGGTCTGCGGCTCCGCGTCCGTCGTCGGCGTCGTGATCGCCGGGATGACGTTTAAGTACTTAGATGCCGTCCTCGCGCACTGACGTCCGTTCTGTACACAGCATTCCACGCCAGGAACGCAGAGCCATGCAAGAAACCGACACGGGAGCTATGAAACTAGGGCCCTCAAAGGGAGATACCTTAACCCTAAATATCGGTTCGCAGAACGGGGAGGATGAGTGGGGCGGTAAGGAATCTAACACTAATGTTTCTTACAGATATATCGTTACCGAAGGTAAGTAACTTTTGCATCTGAAAGAAACACGTTTGTGTTAGATTCCTTACCTTAGAATAGATACCCCAGCAATACCAACCCAGGTTGTGGGTCTGCGAACCAAGATCACACCAGGAAGTCCTGGAGAATGGAACCGCCGAAAAAGCCATCTCTCTGGACTTGGCTGTCCAGGCTGTAGTGCTTAGCAAACGTGTGCAGCTAGGCCCACGTAGCTGCCTGACAGATGTCCTGCAAGGGGACTCCCCAACCCGGGGCAGTAGTAGCCGCCGTGGCCCGAGTGGAATGGATGCGCAGCCCCACTGGAGGCTCTTTTTTTGCCAAGGAATAACAGACCTTGATGCACAAAACGACCCACTGAGAGATGGTCCGCTTGTGCACCGCCCGTCCCTTCTTAGCGCCAACGTAACCAATAAAGAGCTGGTCGTTCACCAGGAACTGGCGTGTGCGGCCTAGATAAAAAGAGAGAGCATGTTTTGGTCCAGACGGTGGAGCCTCTCTTCCTCTTTCGAGGGATGCTGAGGCGTAAAAAGGGTGGGCAAGGTGATGGACCGCCCGAGATGAAAGGCTGTAACCACCTTGGGCAGAAAAGGACGAGTCCTCAGAAAAGTTTTGTCCGCATGGACAGAGAGGAAAGGAGGCTTAGAAGACCGAGCCTGGACCTCACTCATTTGTCTGGCAGAGATGATGGAAACCAGGAAAGCAGTTTTAAGAGTCAGAAGACGAAGGGGACAGTTATGAAGTGGCTCAAAGGGAGCGCACATCTGTTAAGTAAGTACAAGGTTCAAGTCCCACTGAGGCATCACGAAGGGAATAGGAGGGAACATGTGTTTGATGCCTTTCAAGAATCTGTTTACAACAGGGTACTTAAAAAGAGATGGCTGATCAGGAATCCTAAAGAAGGCTGAAATGGCCGAGAGATAGCCTTTGATAATGCCCAGAGCAGAGCCCTGCTGGGCAAGAGAAAGAAGGAAGAGGAGAACCTCTTAAAGGGGGGCAGAAAGTGGATCCACAGCCTTTGCTGTGCACCATGCCACAAATTTGTTCCACCTGCAGGCGTATACCGTTTTTGTGGAGGAACGCCTGGCTGCCAGAATCACATCACAGACTTCAGGAGGCAAGTCAAATGGCCTCAACTGTCGCTGCTCAATCTCCACGCATGTAGGTGGAGACTGGACAGGTTTTGGTGGAGGACCGTGCCCTGCTGCTGCGACAGAAGGTCCTCCTAAAGAGGCAGACGAATCGGGGAATCGACTGACATGCTGAGTAGCTAAGGATACCAGTATCTTCGTGCCCAGTCCGGAGCCACAAGGATGACTTGGGCCCGGTCGCGTTGGATCTTCTTCAGCACTCTGAGCAGAAGTGGTATAGGCGGAAAGGCGTACAACAGACCGCAGCTCTACTCGCGATGAAAAGCATCTCAGAGCGAGTGCCGCTTTTGGAAATTTCAACGCACAGAACTTATGACATTGTGCGTTCTCTTCGGTGGCAAATAGATCTAACCAAGGCTCTCCCCACTGCTGAAAGAGACCTTGTGCCACATCAGAGTTCAGACGACATTCGTGATCCATCATGCACCGGCGGCTGAGTTTGTCCGCCAGGTGTTGAACCACCAGGGTGACGCCCTGGTGTTCCAGCCATGTCCAGAAGCGCAGAGTCTCCTGACAAAGGGTCCACAACCCCACCTGCCCTGTTTGTTGCAGTACCACATGGCCGTGGTGTTGTCCATGAACAACTGCATTACACTTCCCCGGCAGAGGGAAGGAATGCCTTCAGTGCAAGTCGGATCGCCCACAGCTCCAGAAGGTTGATATGGAGCCGAAACTCCGCAAGAGGCCTCTGATCTCCGCCTCTCCCATGTGGCCCCCCCATCCCAGGAGGGATGCATCCGTCACCACTACAAGAGGGATCTGCCACTGACCCAATTGCGGCCTGTGAGCCACCACTGCAACTGTCTCACAGTGCCCTCTGAGATCAGGACGTGGTCGGACAGGTTGCCTTGATGCTTTGCCCACTGAAACTTCAGGTCCCACTGCAGAGCCCGCATCCGCCAACTGGCGTGATGCACCAGCAGGATGCAGGAGGCCATCAGCCCTTCTTGGGTACCAGAAAGTAGTGGGAGTAGCAACCACTACTTCTGGCCCAGGAACGCGCTTGATGGCCCCCTTGGACAAGAGGGCCGCAACTTCCTCCTGCAGAAGTTGCAAGTGATCCCCAGACATGTAGTGGAACTGCGGTGGCATGGCTGGAGGAGTTGCCTCAAAGGGGAGGGAGCAGCCCCTTTGGACGATTTGCAGCACCCACTGTCCGAAATGATGGTACGCCAGTGGAGGAGGTGAAGGCGAACCCTGCCCCCTACTGGCGTCGAATGGACCTGAAAGCTCGGACTAGGAAGGCTTTGCTGCAGATGCTGCGGGAGTGGATGTGGACTGACCTTACCGTTGTCCCCCTGCACCGCCACGGCGGTTACCGCGTTCACGTTGAGATTGGTTCTGCGGCCTGTGGTTGAACAAACGTGTGGGCGTGCCCCTTCCTTGGCCACGAAAGGGGGGAAAAGCAGAAGTCTGCTGGCGCTGGCCCAACAGGCCCAAGCACTTGGCCGTAGCCCTAGAGTGCTTGAAACGCTCAAGCGCACTGTCTGCTTTGTCACCAAAAAGGTGATGGCCATCGAAGGGCATGTCCATGAGCGTGGACTGGACATCCCCTGAAAAATTGGCGGACCTCAGCAAGGCGTGGCGACGGATCGCCACCGTTGTGGAAATCGATCTGCCCAGCGAGTCCGTGGTATCAAGTCCACATCTTATAGAATAACGAGCTGCATCCCGCCCCTCAGCAAGTGCTTGGGCGAGCCATGCCTTGGCCTCCCCTGGACACTGAGGCAGCACGTCCGCAATCGTGTCCCACAAGGAGTGGGTGTAACGACCCAAAAGCAAGCGGTGTTGATAGACCGCAACCCCAAACTCAGTGAGTAGAACAATTTCTTTCCAGACTGGTCAAACCTTTTGGATTCCCGATCTGGAGGAGCAGTCGGGAACGCGGTCTGGGACGAAGATCACCAGGCTCTTCGGGGGTGGAGTGTACGGACAGAAAGCAGGGGTCGCCTGGAGCCGGTGGTGGTGTCGGGCCACGTTCCGATCCACAGGGGGCACTGTGGATGGCTTGGACCAAGTGCCCATCAGAACGTCCGTGAGGGCTTCATTGAACAGCAGCAGAGGCTCCGAAGAGCTTACTGGCGGTTAAAGCACCTCGGTGAGGAGATTAGTCCTCACGGCCGCAGCAGGGAGCTCAAGAGCCAAGGCCTTGGCTGCCCTGCGCAACACCATGCCATAGGTGGCCCCCTCCTCCGTAGCCACGGAGGGAGGAGAGATGAATCCAGTGTCAGGCGATGTATCCAGACCACAGGCCTCCCCCAGCTCATCTGCCCAGTCCTGACTTAACTGGCACTATTGTGTCAGAGGGTCCTCAGACCCCTCCCAGTCTTCCTCTTCATCCGTGTCCTGAGAAACAGGCAGAAATGACAGAGCCGGGTCATAGGTGAATTGCTCACCCACCGACACTGGAGACAGCACCGAGTGGCGCCGCCCCGATGCCAGACCCGGACCGGGGCTGAAACCGGGGGCGTCGGCGTCCGAAGACGACACCAGGAGTGATACCATTGGGATCGGCACCAGCAGAGGAGTCGTGAGGTCAACTGGCGTCGACTGGGATCCAGGCCTGGAATCCCCGGGGCCCTGCGGCGGCAGGCCCGAAGTCGACATCGGCACTGGGTCCGAAGCCGCTGGCCCGCATAGGCCCCTAGTCTGGTCTGCGGGGCCCGAAGGCACGCCGGCAGGCCTCGACGGAGAGAAGTGAATCCTCATGGCCACGAGGAAATCACGTATCTCCTCCAGCGTCGCATGCAGTCCAGGGACCGGAGGGTATGGGACCAGATGCGATGCCAACGGGTCCAGCAGAGCAGCGCATGTGGTGTCACCAGAACCCTCAGCTGCGTCGCACGACCGGCGAGGGGAGTCAGAAGAGCGCGCCACTTCTTCGACTTCTTTTTAGAGTGCCTCGACTTACCCGAGTGTGTTGACTTGGAGCCCGATGAATGGTGTGGGCTCCGGCTCTGCGACCAGCACCTTGACTTCCTCCTCGACCAAGACCTCGAGCGGTGCGAAGCCGACTGCGGGTCCGCTCCCGCCTAGCCTCCGAGGTCAAGGCCCGACAGTCGGGGCAAGACTTGTCGTCGTGGTCGACCCGAGGCAGTAGAGACACCGGTGGTGGGGGTCAGTCACCGACATCAGGCGGTGACAGGCATCGCACAGCTTGAATCCAGGCATCCCTACCTGCAAAAAGAAAGCCAAAATAGGCCAAAAAGTTAGTCAAAAAGTGACTAGGGTACTAGCTCTTCCCGGATCTGCGCTTGCTGGCGCGGAAAAAAGAAGAACTGTCGTCAGCGTGCGAGGGCGGCGTCTAAGTACTCCGACGACATCATCCTGGTGATGCCGACGACGGACGCGGAGCCGCGGATGACGCCTACCGACGCGCAAGGGTACTGCTGACGAAAAACCTTCCGTATCCAGTCTGACGCCTGGAGATATTCTAAGGTAAGGAATCTAAACTCCAAAGAAAAAAAAATCTTATTATTGAAGGATCTGAACGTGGATATAATCTGCCTACATGAGACCTGGATCACAATGGATCGGTCCATTGAAGATTATATAGTGCTGAGCCGGCCTGAACTCCAAGTGAATAGAGAACATGCTAAAGGAGGAATTGCTATTATGCTTCGAACAAATTTTAGCTGGTCCTATAAAGAATTTTTCCACGATTCAAACTTGATTCAGGCGATTAAGTTACATCTTAAGGATTCCCAGGATCATTTAGAAACACTGTTAATTGTAAACTTATACCTTCCTCCAGATGCATCCCATGCACATCTATTAACCACATGTCTGCTGCCCAGGATCCCTCTGCTGTGCTGCAGATCCTTGTTTCCCATTGTTCATGACGAGCTCAGCTCGTCATGAGCACACAAGCAGTGTACTGCATGACGAGCTGAGCTCGTCATGAGCATGGAAGGGGTTAAAAGATCTGTTTGTTTTTTGTTCCTCTATTCTGGAAAGGGAAGATTGTAAGTCTATAATGCTAGTAGGTGATATGAATGCTAAAATCTCCGCACATATTATCAGGGTATTTTCCCACACTGAAAAAAATGAAGCCCTAAAAAATCCCTACTGCCCAATTTCCAAATAAAAGCAGGTCAGATAAAAGGGACTCCTTATTACTTGAAGGTCTGAGAAGCTTAGATCTTATAATTGCTAATGAGAGGTTAAAAAACGATATTCCTGCAAACTATACCCATAAGGCCCCATCAGGGAATTTCTATTATAGATTATTTACCCCCTTGTATGCCCATGACGAGCTGGACTCGTCATGGGACACAGTGCTCCTGTGCCCATGGCGAGTCCAGCTTGTCATGGAACATTCCCTAGGAAATCCCTCTGGTGCGGGCACCAGAGGGATTCCCTTTTTACCAAGATAGCCTCGGGGGCTGGGGAAGAGTTTCCCCAGCTCCCGAGGCCCCCCCCCTGGTTTCCATGAAATGACGATCAGCGTGCACGTCGCGCTGACGTCATTTAAGTGAAACCAAAACTGAAATGAGCCAAGAGGCTCATTTCAGTTTCACTTTCTACGTGCTCAGGGGGCTATCTCAGCCCCCTGAGCACGTAGAATGACGGGAGAGGTATCATTGGAAAGGGGAGAATCTCACCTTTCCACAGGAGGGCGATCCCCAAGCAGGGATCCACCCACTAGACATCAGGGAGGGGGGAGCGGCCACTTGGACAAGGGCCTTTGCTCCCCCAAGGTTAATTTGAATACATTTAGTCTTTTTGCCCCCCTGGGGAGAAGATGGGGGCAGTAGGGGGGGGGGAGGGGCAAAAAGTCCACTAGGCACCAGGGGTTTAAAAAAAAATAATGTAAAAATAAGGGTGGGGCTTCCCAAAACGGGCAGGCCCATACCCCTACCCCCCTAATTATTACAGACTTTCTGCTCCCCCCTGGGGGGGGCAGATGGGGCATTGGCCCCTAATCTGCCCCTTCGGGGGGGCAGAAAGCCCACTAAACACCAAGGAATTCGTGTTTAGAAGGTTTTTTTGGGTGGAGGCTGCCCGAAATGGGTACGCCAATGCCCCACCCAGCTGCCACCATTACAGCCTTTCTGCCCCCCTGGGGGGCAGATGGGGCATTGGCCCTCTAATCTGCCCCTTGGGGGGGGGAGAAAGCCAACTAAACACCAAGGATTTGGTTTTTTCAGTTTTTTGGAGGGTGGGGGCTGCCCAAAATGGGCACCCCAATGCCCTCACCCCCCCACCAGCATTACTTGGGGGCAGTAGCCCCCTCCCCCGATTTCCCTCCAGGGTGGCAGAAAGCCCACTGGGCTCCGACTTTTTTTTAGCAATGTGCCTACCTTTGGATTTTGGGCCCTAGCGCAGCTGGCACGAGAAAAACCTAGCAAACCTGTCCATTTTTTAAAACTAGACACCGAGGGGAATCCAGGATGGGGTGACTTGACTGGCTCTCACCAGGTTATGTTACCCAGAATCCCTTGCAAACCTAAAAATGTGTCCAAAATAACACATTTTCCTCACATTTCTGTGGTGGAAAGTTCTGGAATCTGCGTAGGTCCACAAAATTCCACCCACCCTGCGTTTCCAAAACCAGACACTCGGGGGAGTCCAGGGAGGTAGGAGGTATGGCTTGTGTGGATCGCCCAATGTTTCCTTACCCAGAATACCCTGCAAACCTCAAATTTAGCTGAAAATATCATTTTGGGGGATCCATGCAAGCCATACCTCCCTGGAATCCCCTGGGTGTCTAGTTTTTAGAAATGTGTGGGTTTGGTATGTTTCCCTAGATGTCCGCCAAGCCCGGGGCCAAAAACCCAGGTGACCCCCTTGCAAAACCAGGTCGTTTTGAGGTAGGCAATTTTGATGTTGCCTCAATACGTTTTAGGCCCTTGCCTGTCGCGGGTACTTGGGCCTTCCACACGAGTGAGGCACCGTTTTTATCGGGAGACCCGGGGGAACGCTGGGTTGTAGGAAATTTGTGTCAGCCCAGTGATGCCACAACTTTCCCACACAAAAATGTGTGAGAAAAGTGATTTTTTCAGCTACATTTGAGGTTTGCAGGGCATTCTGGGTAAGGTAAAACGTTGGGGGATTCATGCAAGCCATACCTCCCTGGAATCCCCCCGGTGTCTAGTTTTCAGAAATGTGTGGGTTTGGTAGGTTTCCCTAGATGGCCGCCAATCCTGGGGCCAAATACTCATGGGACCCACCTTGCAAAACCAGGTTGTTTTGTGATAGGTAATTTTGATGTCTCCTCAATAGATTTTGGGCCCTTGCCTGCCGCGGGCACTAGGCCGACCCGCACAAGTGAAGTACCATTCTTCTCGGACGACTTTGGGAAACGCGGGGTGGATGGAAATTTGTGGATCCACGCAGAATCCAGAACTTTCCAACACAGAAATGTGGGGGAAATGTGTTTTTTTGGCAATTATTTAGGTTTGCGAGGGATTCTGGGTAACAGAACCTGGTGGGAGGCAGTCAAGTCACCCCATCCTGGATTCCCCTGGGTGTCTAGTTTTAAAAATGTATAGGGTTGCTAGGTTTCCCTATATGCCGGCAGAGCTATGGTTCAAAAACTACAGCTAGGCACTTCCCCAAAAAAGGGTCCTTTTTACTGCGAAATTGAGGTGTGTCCACGTTGCGTTTTGCGACGTTTCCTGTCACGGGCACTTGGCCATCCCACACAAGTGAGGTACCATTTTTCTCGGAAGACTTTGGGGAACACAGGGTGGGTGGAAATTTGTGGGTGGAAATTTGTGGATCCATGCAAATTCCAGAACGTTCCACCTAGAAATATGGGAAAAATGTGTTTTTAAAGCAATTTTTTAGGTTTGCAAGGGATTCTGGGTAGCAGAACCTAGTGGGTGGGGCAGTCAAGTCACCCCATCCTGCATTCCCCTGGGTGTCTAGTTTTCAAAAATGTATAGGTTTGCTAGGTTTCCCTTGGTGCCGGCACCGCTATGGTTCAAAAACTACAGCTAGGCACTTTGCCAAAAGAGGGTAATTTTTCATTGTGAAAATGTGGTGTTCACGTTGGGTTTTTAGCCATTTCCTGTCATGGGCACTATGCCTACCCAGAAAAGTGATGTACCATTTGTATCAAGAGACTTATGGTAATTCAGATCTGTAAAGGAACTGTTATTACCTATTGAATTTCGATGTATTTCTGCCTTCCAAATGAAAGACATTGTTTAAAAAAGAAGTCATTTTAAAAAATGACCGATAATTCTCAAGCTAGTATGAGTATTCCCAATTTCGGAAATGTGCAAATATCTACTGTTTCTAAAGTCTATATTTTGTTCCCATTTCAGAAATACATAGGTGTCTTTCATACCGATTTTTCCATGTACACATTTTTCCAGAATAATTGCTATATACCCTGTACATAATAAAAAAACATTGCATGTTGCTGCTCAGTTTTTGGCTCTGGGTTCGTCGGGTTCTTGGTGAACCTACAAGTCCTATATATCCCACAACCAGTAATGTCCAGTGGATGTAACGGTATATTGCTTTCAAAGAGCTGTAATAATTGGAAGGAGTTACAGGTGAAAACGTTGACACAAAAGACTGTTTTTTCAACTAATTTTCAATTTATCCTATATTTAACTGTTAGTTTCTATAAAGAAACCTTGATGGATCAACACAAATGACCCCTTGCTGAATTCAGAATGTTGTCTACTTCTCTAAAATGTATAGCTTTCCAGGATCCTTTATTGCTTTTGCACCCATTTCTACCATTAACTGGAAGGAGGTCAAAAGCACAAAAAATAGCAAAAATAGGCTATATCCCAGAAAAATGCCAAAACTGTAAATAAAAATGTTGGGTTTCTGACAAAAGTCTGGTGTCCCCCAAGAGCTGGGAAAATGGTGATTTCAGCCCCACAAACCCTTTTTTGATAACAGTTGCAGGGAAAAACCCAGACGCTTTAATTTGCAGCCCGTTTTTAGGTCTCGCCCGGCGTTGCAATGCTAAAGCGATGTCGCCAGCGAGACTTATTGTCAGCGTAATGCCTCCCAAGGGAGACAGTCCGGGGCACAGGCAGATTCTGGTCTGTGGACGCGCTTCTAAAGAGTCGCGCTTGCGTAGACAAGCTTCCACATACACACACAGCCCACTTTCGCTTAGCTAGCATGCACTAATGGCGCGTGCACACACACAGCCCCCCCTTCCTTAACACACACAGAAACATGCATGCACACACACACACAGACACGCCCGCACACACACACAGACACGCACACACATACACACATGCACATTGCCCCCCGCCTCACTCACCGCATGGCGGCCGTCGCCACTTCTGACTTCTGCAGCCATCGCGGGGCTCTCCCTCAGGCATGGGAGCCCCGCGTCAGTACTGCTTCTCTGGGCCAGTCACTCCGTGGGCACGGCCTTCCCATAGAAAACGGAAGTCCCGCCCCACAACAGTCGTAACGCACCCGAACTTCCGGCTGCACATCCCGACATCACTAGTGCCCGTGCGTAGCTCACAGGATGACTCAGGAGTTGGTCGCTATGGTAATACGAACACACTTGTTCTTTGGCAGTTCATGTCTCATTTCTTTCTAGATCTGTTGAATTCCGCCTGCGGCAATACTTGGTCTGTACCCGGTTATTGCTCTCTACTTCCCCTGCAGTTTGCAAGCTCCACCCTTTCTGCAGTTTCTCTACAGTTCCCAATCTCCTTTCTCCCCATACAACTCGTTCTTTCCCTTATAGACTGTTTCCACTCGTGCAGTTGTTACTCATTGCCCCTGCAATTATCACCTTCAGCCCTAAATGTTCTCGTCGAACATTCTTGGTATTTTAGTAATTTTTTTGTCTTGGGCCGCTCCTGGCCCTCTCTGCACAACAGTCTTCCGTCACACTGCTGCCTTTATTGTGTGTTCACAGTTCGTGGTGTCCTAGGAACGCACTCACCTTTGCCAAGTGTGCACCCTATTGCACCTGTGTCTTTGTAATGTGGCAAACGCCTCGCCCTGGAAACAGCCAAGCCAAGCCTCTGTCTACCAAAGCGGATTGTGCCACGTCATGATCACGCCCAATATTTCCAGACCGTCCCTGGCGGTGGGGTTGCTTAGAGCCGACCTAAGCCTGGTGTTTGGGTTTTGTTTAGAAGTCCACGGGCACGAGCCCTTTAAAGCCGAGCATGTGTCTGTCTTGTCTGCACAGTCCCTTGTCTGTGGTGTGAGACGAGAGTCAACTCTTTTGTGAGACTGACTTTCAGCCGGGCCAGTAAGAGAGAGTCTGGACGTTAAGCGTGACTTTATGGTGAGTTTCAGAAATATGGTTGGGCAAATACACGTGTTTAGTGTGGGGTTATGTAAAGACAATCTACTATATGAACTGATTGCTAGCGGACTGGAGCGAGGTACTGTGGTGGGCTACTCGATTGTTTTGGGTTACAGGAAGGGGCATGTCTTGGAACTATTTCACACCATTCGTTGCACACTTTCGTTCATTTGGATTGGGCTCTTCTTGATGTAATTTGCTACAATAGTCAGAATATCTATTTTTCTATAGCTTTTCATTTCACGCTTCTGTTTCTGTGTGCTGCAAATATGTGTTTTATATCGCCCTATTTTGTACTCCATTTTATCGACCTCTTACGCGGCTGTAAGGCTAAACCAGCCTTCAATTTCAAGACGGGGATGCGATGTCTCCTTGTCTATTGAAGGCTGGGAAGTCAGAATTTCTCGGACTTGATTTTTGCTGCCCCTCCTCGATTCCAGCATCCCGATCTGCAATGTATTGGGACCTAGATTACCAACTGGTGTGTAACTCTCAGTAGATTTTTTTATTTTATTTTTTTAAATCCATCGGAAGAGTTTGAGTTTGGGTGTATTTCTTAGTTCTTTTGGAAGGTAATGGGCAATCAGTAGTGATGATTATTTTATTGTAAGCATGGAAGCCTTTGTATTGTGTAACTAACTGCATTTTTTAGGTCTCGCTGTATACAGTTGTTGTTTAAATTGATCATGTTTTCAGTTCTTCAAATAGTACAATAGGCAATACAGAGAAAGTGGGTGTGAGGTCAGCCCCAGTCTTTCCTGTGTTTTTCATGCTTTGTCATTGCCTGGACGATTTTTGCATCAAACCCAGGGCTTTTTCAAGATGGTTACGTTGTCCAATCTGAGTTACCTTTATGTTTTCGAGATGTGATATCGATACATGTTTTTTTTTGTTTGACATAAGTTAGTAAATGAGTGCAAGTTAGTTCTTTAGTGCTTGCTGTTTAGGCATATTTAACCTCACTGTGATATCCACTAATCGACCTTGCACATTCATTCGTTTTGATTTTGCTGTTATAAATTCTTGGGTGTGTTGCTTTGTTGTTCAGAAGTATGTATGTGCATGCACGTGGACATGCTTAAAGATGCAGAAAAAATTATCTTGCCAAGAGTAGCTCCTATGCAATATTTTCTGTGTTTGCCTATTATGTTAACCAGTTCAAACACATGCTTAATCTTCTGACTGATTTTTATGACTATCGTTTTTGAGGGTACACCGTACTCTACTAATGAGTTTGATCAGCAAAGAAGCACTACTCCTGACATCAATACTACCTTTGCCTGGATGATGCATAATTGTGGGGCTTAATTCCTTGGACAGCATGGGATAGCACACACCGTTACTAAAATATTTCTCCTAACAAAATGCCAGTCCTAGACCTATTGCCTTTGGCAATGCTTTGTGTTTTTTCTTAAGGCTCATTGCGACGTTTGTAAGCTTCTTAGAGTACCACTAGGGCAAAGGAACAGAGGACAAGGAGAGGACAACACAAAGGGGATAGATAAGTGATTTACTGGGTGCTTTCCCAGATTTGGTTGTGTGAAGTGTGTAAGATAAAAATTGACATAGTGGCTCCCTTGAGGTTTGAAAGCTGCCGTACTTGTTAGAACTGCTGGTGCCGAGCACTGGCAGGAACCGGCCCACTTAACTCTGGTTCCACCGAATAGGTCCGTAAGGTCCTTTTGGGAATGAGTGGGGAGGCGTAGCAAGATCGTGATTGAAAGCGTCATGTTAACCATACAACGGAAAAGGCAGACCACCACATTTACACTTGTGTTCTGCAAGTGTTGCTTTCAATATTTATTTTTTTGGGCTATTCAATCTGATGTGGCTGGCTGCTCGGTCCTCCTGGCATATTAGATTCATCAACCTGTTTTAAGTCTACAACCTCCATACAGACAATTTATTTATAGAGCACTTCCTGCTATTCTGTCACTCAAAGGCATCATGGTGCTAAGTATTTGAATGTTAAAAATATAAACCATGGCAAAGCGAATAGGTCTTGCATTTGGGACCTGTTGGCTTTGCCTATAGTTTTTTAGCCTTGCTGTATAACAATTTAAAAAGCTTTTGATGTGGCCATTTTCTTTCCTTTTTTTTCTTTGTAGTTACTGATCAGTTGGAGCGATAAGGGAAAAAAGCTCAACATGTATGTTTTTTTTTTTACACATTTTAATTTGTTTTAATCACTGGTAAGGGGTAACAAAAGGGCGTAAGCAACATCAAGCCAGTGATGTGCAACTTAGAACAGACAGGGAGAAGCATATGGTCGACAGGGCAGCATGGAGTGCAGGTGGAGAGACCATACATGAGGGAGACAGCTGGAAAATACATGTACTCCTTTGGAGAGTTAGACCTAAAAGAAAAATGTTGTTATAAAAGCAATCAGTGGAAGCATAGAAATCAGCCACTCAAAACAGATCTTAAAAGGCATTGCTGCTTGGGATGGGCAAACACAAGATTGACAACCTGAAACCCGAATGAGAAGCAGGCAAATGAGTGACAGGAAAGCCAACCAATGATACGCAAAGGGGCTGGCTGTTTTTGGTAACCTCATACTGTCTCGCAATAGTGCTCACATTGGTTTGTAGGCTCAACCTAAAAATAACCAACCACAGAGGAGAAAGTAGAAATGTAGAAGTGATTTAAATTAGCGACAAGTGCTTTTTAGTGCCTTCCTAAAGACAGAGAAGTCATTAATATGGTTCAGAGTTGTGGCCCAGAAATATAAAAGTTCACCCCATAAAGTGTGTTTTCTTGAATAGATAGTTGGTGGCAAGGCAGAGAACATGCCTACAAAGGCCTGAGAAGTAGATCGTGATGGTATCGCAGAAAGTTTGAACTGGTCTGACACAACTTCTTTAATTCAATCCTTTGAGGAGTCCTTGAACAGCTCTCTGGGATGCAGTGACAGTCACATTTTTGGAAACAATGTTGTTATAATCTATTGCTGCACTTCCCTTCTCTATGGTTCCTCTATCTACTGCTCAGCCAGTGTGTGTATGGATGTGCCTGAAGATGACTGGAATGTTGGAGGTATGATGTGGTCATCATGGAGTGTTGGGTGCTTGGGGAGCTGAGGAGTGTCAGTTGGTGGCAGGCTGAGCAGGACAGAGGCTGCTCCTGGTGGGGCGTCATATGGACTTACCATCTTCCTGTGATTTACTGATGTGACTATCTTGACAATAAACCTAATGAATATATCTACACTACATCTGGCTACAAGGACAATCTTATTTACAACACTGGCGACGAGGTAAAAAGAACTACGTATTGCTGAAGGATTACCCTACTTTACCCTGGATTACAACTAAGGACTTGAATATTACTGGGACTAATGAACTCTACTTTCAAAGAAGAAGATTACAAGAAACTGCGCTCTGGTAAGCCCCACCAGTGTCCTTAGTCAACAGGACAGCCTGTAGACCAGAGTGCTTGACGTTTGTTTAGCATTTCAGTATCTTTGAAAGAGGAGTCTGCCGTGTGCAATTCGCTGAATTTGGACCAGGGCAGGGCGTTTGATATTTATCTGCTGTGTGCAACTTGGACTGACGGTGTAACATTCAGAAATCTAACTTCATGTCTTTGGCTGTTTAAGATATCAGCAATTTCCTTACATTTCGGACTGATTTGAGTGTTGTTGCTGCCATCTACTGGTACAAAAACATATGGCTAAGGAATTCATTTATTAGGTTGGTGCTCGAGCAAAGTAACTGCGTGATGGAGAGGATTGGTTAATTTAAAAAAAAAATAAGACTTCTGTGAGACTGAGTCAGCTGTGGAAGGAAAGCAAATTGTGAGCAAGCGAAGGGGCACAGTTCATGTCATATTGTGTGGTCTGCTCACAATTCGTAGTGCCGTTCTGACATTACAGTGAAGGATATTTCAGCATGCAGCGTATTTTGGCAAGAGTTGAACAATTATTTCCTAGCGTGTGAAGAACATTTCTCTGCATTAACTCACTGTTGTGGAGTCGGTGACGGTTGGCCTGCGGAGCTCCTCTCTGTTCCTCTGCTGTGTCCTTCTGATGACGTTGTTCGAATTCTCCGGTGTACTGGTGAAGGTGACCCCTGTGACGTCGGATGTCAGCAGTGTAACCTGCGTCATGCTCAATCTGGCCTATTTCCTTCAGAAAATGACGCTTAACGACGCTGTGGCGGCCATCTTAACCCTTTGGGATGGATTTCTTGGCTTTGCTTTGAAACACGACGTTGGAAATTGGTTTTCATTGGACTTTGGGTTGTTTGATGTTCCACGTTCATTCTTGATGATCTGTCTCCTCATCGTTCACTCCTATCAAGTGATGCAGCGTTTTACCTTTTTAATCCAGGGTGGGTTTGTCTTGTCTTTGTTGGTCCTGACCCCTCGCATGTGGTCATTTGGAACTTGGTCGTCATCACTGCGACTGTGGTACTGGTGCTGTATTGGAAACACTGGATCTGGCATATTCTTTCTGGACTTTGGGTGAGGAGTTTCATGGATTTCGGGTGAGAAATCGCTCACCGATCGCAGACAACGGTGACTACGTTTTTTATTTTAATTTATTGTGTTACTAATGTTTTACCTATTTACAACGATGTGTTTGCAGTATTGTTTGGAGGCATGTTTCACTGTCATGAGATTTTTCTGTTTGTCTTTTGTGAATTTGTATGGAATGAGAGGAGGTTGTGTGTGTGGTCTTAGCTGTAATTGCCTTCTACTTCACTATTAGTTTAGCTGGATGATTGTCTTTCTGTTTTGGTCTGCGTGGAGTAAACACCTTCACATGAAGTTCTCTACGTTTACACTCACTGTTTGGTTGGTGAGGGAATTCTTTCTATTTGGTCTACGTGGAGTAAACACCTTCACATGAAGTTCTCTACGTTTACACTCACTGTTTGGTTGGTGAGTGAATGGTTTTCCTGCACTTTCTTTAAGTGTTATCCTAGTTAGGATTTTGTTGTTATGGTGGTTTGGTCTGCATAGAGTAAACACTTCCACGTGAAGTTCTATGCGTGTACACTCACTGTTTGGTTGGTGGGTGAATGGTTTTCCTGCATTTTGGTCTGCATAGAGTAAACACTTCCACGTGAAGTTCTATGCGTGTACACTCACTGTTTGGTTGGTGGGTGAATGGTTTTCCTGCATTTTGGTCTGCATAGAGTAAGCACTTCCACGTGAAGTTCTATGCGTGTACACTCACTGTTTGGTTGGTGGGTGAATGGTTTTTCTACACTTTCTTTAAGTGTTATCCAATTTAGGATTGTGTTGCTCATGACACTTTTTTGTGAGTTTTCACTGCTTCTTACCTGTTAAATGTTTGAGTTGAAGCAATCTTGGGTTTTACCTGGCTATGAATCTTCTTGTGGTTTTCTTGTATTTAATGCTTTCCGGAAACCCTTTTTATTGTGATTTAAGGTGTGTGATTTCGTTGACATTTGAATTGGCTTACATTCTCATTTTGTTTTATGTACTTGATTCATTTGTTCAGTGTATTTTCATGCATCTTTATTAATCCTTCATTGTGTTTGGTTTCCTTAGGGAGGGGGATGTGTTATAATCTATTGCTGCACTTCCCTTCTCTATGGTTCCTCTATCTACTGCTCAGCCAGTGTGTGTATGGATGTGCCTGAAGATGACTGGAATGTTGGAGGTATGATGTGGTCATCATGGAGTGTTGGGTGCTTGGGGAGCTGAGGAGTGTCAGTTGGTGGCAGGCTGAGCAGGACAGAGGCTGCTCCTGGTGGGGCGTCATATGGACTTACCATCTTCCTGTGATTTACTGATGTGACTATCTTGACAATAAACCTAATGAATATATCTACACTACATCTGGCTACAAGGACAATCTTATTTACAACAAATGTCTTGAGCTTTTTCAACAGATAATTGTAAAGATGACTGCTTCAGTGGTATATTTGATATAAGTTGTATTTATTACAACCAGGTACACCAACGACATCCACTCACAGCGATGCCTCACAGATATCTCCCCACCATTCTGGAACACCATACTCAGAACACTATGATGTAACCTAGAATACATACCTGTAACCATGGCTATAATGGAGCAAGGATGCCACAATAATCAAGCAGATGTTACTATACATTTTTGGTGTTGGCCAGGAAAGGATCATGGCATCTACTATCAATTAACATCTTGTGGTTTCAAAGGACGATTCTTTCAGAATTCTTGAAGGTTGTCAGACCAGGTTTGTTGGATCTGCACATTAAAGGAGAATTCCTGGGCAAGGTTTTTTTAGCATTTTCAGAAAGAAAGACGGTGGTGTCCTGACACATGTTAACAATGTGATTTGTGATTGCATCTGTGATGACAGAGCAGCTCATTGTTGAAGTTTTTTTGTGTAGTTATGTTAAAGCGGTAGAGGATCTGTGACGTTTTATGTTTTACTTTAATTTTAGAACAAAATAAAAATCTATTTTTGAAAGATTTTGTTTTGTAATAATGTAGCATCATATTTCTAATAAACTGTAATTATACATTTAAGAAGCAACCTGTCTCTTATGTGGAATAGAGAGAGACCCACAACACTGTGAGGCTAAGCTAAGCTATTGGCATTGTAAATGACAATGCCATTTATTTATCTGTTTTCAAAACCAACACATAAATAAAAATGTTGTCATTTACAATGCCAATAGCTCTAACTTTTGCAAAGGCGAGACCGTTGCATTGTAAATGCTTGTTCCCATTTTTCACCCCCAAAACAAAATTGTGCTGTATTTTGGCTCATTTCTGTGACCCCCTCTAGGGGAATCCACAAACCCTGAGTACCTTTAGAATCCCCATGATGTTGGAAGACAAAGACGCAAATTTGGCGTGGATACCTTATGTGGTCAAAAAGTTACAGGGGCCTCAGCGCGCACTACCCCAAATAGCCAAAAAAAGGCGTGGCACAGGAGGGGGAACAGGCCTGGCAGCTAAGGGGTTAATAGTCTTCTCCGATTTCTTTTGCAATCTTATAAACATGGAATTCTTGGGATCTGATTTTAGTGATCATATGTTGATCTGTTTTGAATTTAATTATACTTGTGCTAAGGTAGGCCCGTGGAACTTCAGAGGCAGTAATGTAGGGTTTAATGTAAATAACGGTAGAATTTATTGGAACACTCAAGCAACAGTCAAAGTAAAAGGAAATTTAACAACTCTGATAAAAGATCAGCACTACATTAGGTATTCACAATAGGATTAATTTCAAATTGATCTTCTGGAAGTTTTTTCCCGTAATATCGGTCCTTTGGCTACATTAAGTAAATCATTGCATGTTCCAACTAAACAGAAATCTTATTATAATCCATTGCTTATTCTAAATAGGGAATCAACAAATTGGTGGGGGCATAGTTCCTTAACTTTTCTAACGAACGTAGTATTTAATCAATTTATTGAAGAGGAAAAGGCTGAGAAGAAAATGCTCTCTGAAGCAATTTAAGGAAGATGGTGTATGGGTGCAGTTAAAAGAGGCAGCCTCCAAAAACAACTCTAAAAAATTCTGGGAAGTAATTGATGACTGCTGCGGTACAAGAGTAAAATCTCTACCCATTCCTGTTAAAGAAGAAGATTTGAAAATCCACTTGGTAGCCCTCTAAGCAGCAAATACTAACTCTCCTAGTTTCCTCCCCACTGCCCCGGAGTCTTTGATAACTCATATATACAACTGTGTACACTCAATAAGTGACATAGTTGGTTTTATTAAAAAAATGAGATCCTCAGGAGCAAATGGTCCAGACGAAATACCGATAATGATAATTAAAAAGGAACCTCTTGCCATCATGGTCTGGAAGTATTTTAAACCCCCTACACAAAAAGGGCCCTAGAACTTTTCTGGGTAATTATAGGCAAATAGCTTTATTAGATGCAGTGGGAAAAATATTTGCCCGTCATATTCTCGATCATCTCATGGAACAATGTAAAATCATTCCACCCTGGATAATATTACCATGTTGAAATTAATGGAGGAGAAATTTACACTATCTCGCAAATCAAATGTTTTTATGGCCTTCATAGATTTTTCTACAGCCTTTGATAAAGTATATTGGCCGCTTCTTTGGAGGAAGCTACAAAATATGGGATTGCCTGCTCCCCTGTTGTCCTTAATCATCGCATTACTCTCAAACCTGGTGTCGGGTATTATTGGGAGGAAACCAAGGATTAACATCTGTATTTCCAATAGAAAATGTTTTGAAACAGGGTTATTAGCCCTGATACTCTTTTCCTTATATTTGGCAGATTTACCCGAATGACTTTCTCAGCGAGAGGGAGATGCTCCAAAGATAGGTAGCCGTCCTTTTGCATGCCTCCTTTATGCAGACGATATTGTAGTGATGGTTCTTACTCCTATAGGGCTTAACAAAAAGTTGTCAGCACCACAGAAGTATATGACGGGTCATTTTTTGAAGATCAATGTTTCTAAACATAAAATTTTCATTCTGAAAAGTGACAGAAGCAGAAAATTAAGTACATTTAATTGGCATATTGGCCTGGAAAAGTTGGAGGGGGTTGATTCGTATCTATATCTAGGGAAATTAATCGCGAGCAATTAGAAGAATAAACTTCATATTGAACACAGTACCAGTAAAGCTATGTCCGACGCTACTGGTCTGCTCATTTTTTTACAATACAATGGGTAGAAGGCATTTTCTACATCTAGCAAAAATTCCATCAACCTTACTTTATGCTATTGAATCAATCCCTGTAAAGGAATGGAGTTTTTTTAGAGAAGATAGAAGGCCAGATTTTATGAAAAATTTGTAATTTTATTACGTTAGTTTTTTCACCTGCTATTAGATTGGAATTTGGCCTGGTAAGCACCTATAATCAAGGCATTTTCAGACTTTTACGCTGGGTATACCAGTTAAAAAATAGTTAATTGTATTCACTAAGAGGTTTCATGTGTAAGGAAATCTTCGGTAGAATGGGGGAGAAATACTCTTTACATTGAGATCTCTCTCTTGCTCTAAAATTGTTTTGTGTTCAGGAGGAATTCGTGATTTCCCTCCCACTATTAGGATGCAAATCCTTTGTAAAAAACTTAAGTGGTAAGATCAGCTTTAATAGAGATATTGAGTTCCGTAATACTAAAGAGAGATTAAAGATAATAGCAAAGACTACTTTCCCAAAACTTCCTCAGAAATACTTAACTTGGAACTTAGATCATTGAACAAGACGTTGGTTCGCCCTATTTAGACTAAATTTCCTACCTTTAAATGATTTCCCAGCACACTGGTCTCAGAATTCGAAACATGGAATTTTTTTAAATTTCTGTGAACTAATATCCAGAACTTGGATCATGTTTTGTTTGTTTGTCCGGCACTGGCCTTTCATCTCGGTCGCTGGCTTAGGCCAATGTTTTTACAAAGTGGTGTTAAGGATGTAGTTTCTGCTTGCAACTTTATTTTTATCCCAAAAATGAAGCAGGGTGCGTAAAATTGTTTTACTTTAAGGAATTTATGTATATATTTTAATTGTATTATTACTAAGGGTGGGCGTAGTGGGAGTAGTGGGCATAGTGGAGCTACGCAAAGCTTCGTGAAGTGGGCAGGAAGCTACATCCACCCACGTGCTTTGCGTAGCCCCACACTGCGCCGCTCGCCTCCCTCCCGCCCCCCTCCTGCCCTCTTCTACATCCTTAATTTTGATTTAAAATAGAATAAAAATAAATGAAAATCACTTACCTGATATGCGGCGTCCTGGGGCTCCCTCTTCTAGTTCGCGCCGACTTCTTCCAACCAAATGCGCATGCGCGGACGCCCAAGCATTTCTTGCGAGGGATGCGCATGCGCGGGCGCCTGCGCATTTGGTTGGAAGAAGTTGAAAAATGTTGTATTCAGACCGCCTTGTCATTCTGTATTTTTACATGGTTCTATTGTATTTTATGTATTAATTGATATGTTTCCTTTTAGGTGGACCTCATTGGAGTTCCAAAGCTTTAATAAACTGAATTGAAATGATAAAGAGGTCCTAAAAGCACAATGATAAACCACACATGGACATAAATATGCATTCACCACAAATACACATACATTTGAAAGTGAAGAAAGGTCAGTTTGTTAGAATTGTTAGACCTGCAAAAAAGGATGTGTATAGAATTAGGTTAAAGTTTAGGGTCACATGCCAAATGATGTTTTTCCACAATGAATATTTTTTTTTCAATTTAATAAAATTTTATTTTGGACAATTTGGCCATAAAAGCATATGCACAATAACTTACATTTCATTTGAATGATAATAAAACAAATACAATATATACATCATATGGCACTGTATAAATAACTCAATTGTAAACTACAGCAGCCTATGTTACAATCAATCTAAAAATCACTATCTACATTAAAGTGCGTGTGCAGTATATACATAGTTTACAATGTCATATTTAATAAGCCCTACACTATCTCTCAGATCAACCATTCGAACAAAAAAATGTAAATATTTTTTGTATAAAGTGCTTGTGTCAGTCAATCATTTATTCAGTATAAAAAAACAGACATAAAAGTACAAGTAAAATATATCGAAGTTAAAAACCAATTCAACAAGCTAAAATTCTTCATACATATTCAATACATCAATGATCAGGTACCTCTCCCCTCAGCCAATTCCATCAAAGACCATAAAAAGAATGACATCACGGACGACCTATGTTCTTCCAATGCCCTTTGTTGCTCTGAGCCTGACCGCTGCCCTTAAAAAATGTACAGTACAAAACAGAGTAAAAGCATCCGAGGACAGTTTTAAAAATAACAGGGCCACCCTTGCATGTTTAAATCTAACCTTCTTTAAAATTCTCTTTAATAAAAAAGGCTCCTAGATTGTGAATAAAAGGTACATAGTAAAACATAGTAAAACAAAGTGAAGGGTATCCCGTGGAGACCGTTGGTCGCAGCCACATGGTCCCTTAATCTCTATAGACGATGTATATCCTGCCGGGTCAACTAGTACGAGGTGCAGAAGATTTAGCCTGAACCATGTCATTAAAAATCTATCATGGACATTATGAAAATAAGATTCAATGCCCACGGATGTTTTAGTTATAAGATGTTCTCTCACTGACGGTTTAATCAGCTCCCTACCTTCCCTGAGTGTTGTAATATGCTTAAAAAAACGGCCCTTAACCATGGCCTTATCCTGCATAGATATTTTAGAAGGGTTAGTAAAAAGGTCTGCACATCCTATTCCCTCGAGGGTCTCCTTCATATTCTTTAGCATTGGGATATTAAGCCCCCGATCGCGGGCGAGGCAGTCTGCTATGACCTGCTTACTGAATGTCGCCTCCGCGTTTGCCCAAATTTTTACCCAGTAGACTAGGGGTTTAACTCAAAACCTGTCCCTAATGTAACAAACACCAAGGGGCATATTACCAAGGGCCATTATCGCCGCTTTAGCGGGACTTTTTCCCGCTACAGCGGCGATAATATTATCGCCCTATTACCTAGCTGTCGCTAACACCAGTTAGCGACATCTAGTAGGAGATAGCGATAATCTTGGGGCCCGATATGCATGTCAGCGATAATTATCGCTAATGACATGCAAAGTGGGCGTGCCAAGATGTTAGCGACTGGAAACAGTCACTAATATCGCTATCTCCTATTACCAACAATGGCTTAGTTTTGGAAATATTCGCGCTAAGAGCGAATATCTCCAAAAGCTAACGCCTGCCCTGACCAGTTCTTAGCCATGTTATCCAATGAGAGTTGGATAACATGGCTAAGAGCATTGTCACGGTAATGCCTGAATATCGCTGTATTGACAGCGATATTCACGCATTTCGAATGATTTTTATCGTTTGAGATAAACCATGATAATAGCAAGGTATCAAAGCGATAAAAATCGTCGTAGCGCGGCGATAAAATTATTCCCGCTAACCCTGCTTAGCGATAAATATCGCTATTTTTAGGTAATATGTCCCCAAGTTCTTCATGGACAATATGGGATGCGTGCTCTGAGGCACTTTGAGCAAATGTTGAAAATACTTATTTTCTTCAATTTGTAGTGGCTTCGCATCAATAAAACTCCATACCTCACTTCTATAAAGCACTTTGGCGCAACACATGGAGCTATATAATCTAAAAATTTGCTCAGGTGACCATCGACCTAACCTTTGTGCAAAATTCATGCTCGACCCAGAGCAACTAGTTAGAGTGTGACATTTCTCTAGTAAATTTTAAAAATGTAGACGCCCGTCAAATAAACTCCCCAGATACGAAAAAGAGTGCACCTTTCCTAGGCGATGTAAACAAATAGTATAATTGTACATTTTACTTGTTTTTTTGCCCACTTCCATAACGTATGATTTTGACAGATTGGGGACAAATGTAAATTCTTCATAAAAGAAACAAAGCCTTCTATCAAAATCGGCAGCCCTTTGGGAGTGCGGGCAAGGAGGACCTCGTCGTCTGCGTAAAGCAGGACGGGGATCCCTCGAGAGCCAATCCTGGGTGTCAACCTTTAAAGTGCTGAGTGCCTGATCAAGCCTATTTATATACAATGTAAACAAAAATGGGGCCAGAATGCAACCCTGTCTGACCCCACTAGAGCATAAAAAGGGTTCTGTAGTGCTTCCCTTCTGATTATATCTGACCGCAGCGGTGGTATTCAAGGGCAAAGATTTTAGAATATTAATGAGTCCCGGGTCCACACCAAGGTCACCCATGATTGCCCTTAATTTCCCTCGGTTGACTCGGTCAAAAGCGCAAGTCCATATATACCAGGTACACAGTCCCTTGGCTGGCAATAGTGTACTTGGCTGCGAGTAGATATCAATTGAGACATTGGTTGGTGGTTAACTTCCCTGGCCTAAAGCCAAGTTGGGTGTCAGTTATAATGAGCTGATCCTCAGCCCAGTTCATTAGCAGGCTGAGGATAACCCGTCCTAGAACCTTTGGCGGCACGTCAATTAGGGAAATTGGTCGATAACAAAGTGGGCTATCCTGGTTACCTTTTTTAAAAATGGGAACAATCGTGGCTGTGGACCAGGATGGTGGCATTACTGTATCAATTGCTGCATTAATAACCCTGGTCAGAATGGGCGCCCAGAGATCTACCTTACTCAAAAAAAGGTCGGGTGGAATCTCTTTGGGACCCGGGGCCTTGTTTCGGGTCAAACCTTCAATCCCTATCTTAATCTCACCCAAAGAAAAACTTATCGGGGTAAAATTCCATTCCCCCTATTATCCTCCGACTGAGCCTCATCTGTGCAGTGATTGTAAAGCCCATAAAAATACTCACGCCATTGCCCCGGCAAGATATTGTTAGCTAACCTGGGTTTATTTGCCTCTTGGAAACAAGGATTGCTTCAGTCAATAAAGAGACTGTTAATATCATCTCTGGCTACATTAAAGTGTGTGTGCAATATATAAATGTACAAATTGCAATGTCAAATTTTATAAGTCCCTACTCTATCTCTCAGATCAACTATTCAGAATTTTTTTTTCTTCAATGTGGAGGCTGTTAATATTGTCATGGACCCTTAAACCATAGTTTTACTTCTTAATAGTCCTTCAAGCCGGTATACTGGACATCAAGTTAGAAATACATTGATAAAATAGTTCTAAAATGCTTATACAGTTTGGATAAAAACCTTCAATTAAAAAAGAGTGTACTAGGACTTAATCATCTGTGGGAGTCAGTTTTAAGAATACTCTACGAGTACACCACATCGAGAATAAAAAGCCTGCCACCGAAAATGCTATAGGGAGGCTTGCATCATATTTCAATATCCTAAAAGTCTCTAAGCATTGCCTAGTTCCCAAATTTCTGCATATCTGGATCAACCATAGGTTTCTCGCGTTCTTATATCCAGGGCAGAAAAAAAACATGGTATTCTGATTCTTTTGCACTACTACACATCCAGAGACTTAATGACACGCTCAAAGAGGCGCAACACTGGCTCACAATCAACCACCTAAAACTCAATCAAGAGAAAACGGAAGTACTCCTCATCTCCAACTGAGACAGAAACCCCCAAATTGAAGAATGGCTGAAAGCCATTGAGGCCCTCAATGGGACCTTCACCCCAGCGGACTCGGTAAAATCTCTAGGTATCACCCTAGACCCGAAACTGGACATGAAAAAATAAATTTCAAGATCTGCCAAAAGTGCTTTTCTTAACTTGAAATTACTGTACAAAATAAAACCCTTCCTTCCCCCCACAGATCTCCAACAAGCCACGCAAGCACTTGTGCTCTCCAGAATTGACTATGGGATCGCAAACCTGACCGGAAACGCAAAATCTCTCTTAGCACCCTTAAAAACAACCTTCAATGCTGCAGCAAGAATGGTCACAGGAACTAAGAAATTCAACCACATCTCTCCTGCACTCTGGGAACTTAAATGGCTCCCGATTGAACTGCGAGCCAGCTTTAGAACAGCCTGCCTCACGCACAAAGCCCTACACACAGGCACACCGGAATACTTAGCCGCCAAACTCAAAAGAGCCGGCCAGTCCAGGAACCACAGGAGCTCTAACACCCTACTACTCATCCCTCTGAAAGCTCGCAAGCAGAATACCGCAGCTAAATCTTTTGCTGGAAACGCCCCAAAAATCTGGAACTCCATCCCCTGCCACATCAGAACGATCCCCTCTTTCCCAAAATTCAAGAACCTGCTCAAAGTCCTTTTCCTAGACCGTGCTCAAGCGAAAAGATAATTTCCAAGGATGCTCCTTTCAAGATTCTCCATCTTACCGTATTCTCATAACTGTGGACTTTGACTTTGATCCAGAAAGCCTCTTGGTCTCTCATCCTGGTTAACATAGAATCCGATTAGATGCTTGGCCTGAATGAGCAACTTCCTACCCGCCCCTTGCTCATTCGCTCTCATATTTGATCGATACCAGGCTCAACCCTGCATAATTTCTGTATTGTATATCTGCACTTAACTGTACTTGCTGTAAAGAGCTCTGATACCCTCGGGTCCAGCTAGCGCTATATAAACCTCCTAAAATAAAATAAATACCCCATGTCTGAATTATAGATAGAGCTTCCTTGCAGTCACCGGCTTGATGTCATCGAGTATCCGGCTCTATTATAAACTGCTCTTTGATTTCCAAGAAAGCTACAGTAAGCTTACCTATTGAATAGTTCCCATGTATTGGCCCAATTTAAACTCCCAGTAGCAGTCCTTTAACTTCTTCCTTGACACTGTGGGGCATGTTAATTCTGGACTATCCCACAAATTACCCTGTCCTATGATCAAGCAAGTTTTCCGGATTAGGGTAAGCCATGGTAATCTCCCTGCCCCCGGTATACTCATCACTTCTCTTAATTTTTCCGTATACTCAGCCAATTCTGGAGTAACCCACAAGCGTCGCCAAAATAAGAAGGGTCTGACAGAAACTTCTTCCGCGATTGACATGACCCCCAAGTCTAGTCGTAGCGGTATAAGAGGGGAGCTGCCGGAGAGACCAAACAATTGCCTAACATAGGTGTTTTCTACTTGTGTAAGATTGTCAGGGCAACAGTGACCCCACATTTCTGCCCCATATAGGGCAGCATCTATTTATTTATTTATCATGCAACTTATAACGCGCAGACTTAACCCGAAGGTATCAAGGCGCCTACCAAAGGAGATCAAAAAATGCAGGGCACGACTACAAATACGCTTGTACATAGAGACGTGTTTTAAGGGCAGATCTGAAAGACTGCAAGGAGGGGAGGGACCTTAATTCAAGCGGAAGAGCATTCCACCATTTTGGAGCCAGGTGGGAAAAAGCCTTCCCACCCCATCTGGCTTTCCGAATTCACGGGACAGAGAGAAGAAGTCGATTTGAGGAGCGGAGGTTCCTGCCAGGATTATAATGGGACAGGATAGATCTAATACCTGTAGGGCTACTTTTCGCCAAAGCCTTGTAAACCATGCACATGGATTTAAAGACTATCCGCTCCTCAATCGGAAGCCAGTGAAGCTGCTTCCTGGCCAAAGTGGCCCAGGAACGACGAGGTAGATCAAGGACAAATCTGGCTGCCACATTCTGGACTACCTGCAAGCGCTGCAACTGGCTTTTGTTCAATCCCGCATAGAGCGCATTGCAGTAGTCCAAGAGGGAGCCAAGGAGGGCAACAGCAAGCTGCCTTCTTGCCTGCAAGGAAAGATAGTGCCTAATTTTCCTTAGTATGTGGATGATGCCCCAACAGGTAGATACAGTCCTATTAACCTGTTGACACATACCAAGGATGGGATCAATCATGACCCCAAGATTTTTAGCCGAAGAAGTGGGATTAGGGCAGGCACCAAGCGAGTCAGGCCACCACTCACTTGACCAGATCTCTTCCTTTCCTCCAAACACCATCACCTCGGTCTTCTCCCCATTTAATTTCAGTGAATTGTGAATCATCCACTGGCTGACAGCCTCCATACAAGATCTAAAATTGGAGGCTGTCAGCTCGGTTGACTGGGAGAGAGAGACGAGGATCTGGGTATCATCCGCATAGGAAACTACCTCCATCCCAAAAGATCTAATTAGTCTGGCAAGGGGGGTCACGTATATGTTAAAAAGGGTGGGACTGAGCGCCGACCCCTGAGGGACCCCACATTGCACAGACAGGGATGGAGATAGAAATTTTCCCAGCATTACCCTCTGCTCTCTGTGATCGAGAAAAGAGGAGAGGAGCCCCAGGGCTGCCCCCTGAACCCCAATCTCACCCAATCGAGATGTTAATACACGGGGAGAAAGGGTGTCGAAGGCAGCCGTGAGGTCCAAAAGGATCAGGAGGGAGGTCTGACCCCCATCCACACTCGTGCGGATGGAATCGAGCACCAGGGTGAGGGCCGACTCGGTGCTATGTTCCCTCCTAAACCCATGCTGGGAAGGATCCAGACAGCCCGAACTCTCCACAAAGGCTGCAAGATGTTTGTTTAGATGGGCTTCTAACATCTTCACGGGAGCCGGGAGCAGTGAGATGGGGCGAAAGTTCTTTAAAACCCCAGGATCGAGGGAGGGTTTCTTAAGCAGTGGCTTTACCACAGCATGTTTCCACTGCTGGGGAAAAGTGCCCTCCCTCATCGCCCTATTCATGATGTCAACCAAAGGGGGTAAGAGAGATCCTCTACACTGCTTCAGGATCTTTAAAGGGCAGGCATCGAGCGGAGACCCAGATTTAGTTTTGTTAAGCAAAGTCTCTAGATCTTGTAGAGAAAGAGGAGGAAAGGATTTCAGGCAACCGGCCAAAGAAGGCTCTACCGAGGAAGGGTCCAAGACCACAGTATCCGGTGGCTCAGCAGTTGATAATCTCTGTGACTCCAAAGCAGTATAGATGTCCGATATTTTAGACTGAAAGAAGAGAGCTATGTCATTGCAGAGCTCCTGAGATGAAATTACAGGATCGGGGACCTGAAGAGATGTAAGAGAGTCCACAATCCTGAAGAGCACTTTGGGAGATGAAAGTGAAGCTGTGAGGGCCGTGAAGTAGTCTTGTTTGGCCCTAATCACTTCCAGTTTATATCTTTTTAACAGGGTTTTATGGACTTCCCTGTCTCTTTGGTCCCAACTAGCATGCCATAAGCGCTCCTGTCTCCTTACTTCCTGTCTAAGGAGTCTTAGCTGTTCAGAGAACCAGGGGGCTGAGGGTCTTTTCCTGGCTGAATAGCAGGACCGAGCAGGGGCCAGTTCATCCAAGGCCTCAATGAGAATCTTTTCATATAGCGGCACCGCCAATGGAAGATCCATCTCCCGAATTGAGGACAGACTGGGAATCCACGGGACAAAAGAGTTTTCCCTGATGTTTTTAAGATTCCTACGTACTTCAGTAGTACTCGGAACTTTCCTAAGGATATCCTGGCTGGGGAAAGCCAAGTTAAAAGGGACGGCCAGATGGTCTGACCAGGACAGAAGAAAAGGATCCATTACTGACAGTCTCTGATCGTTAGAGAAGATCCCATCGAGCGTATGCCCCGCTCGGTGGGTGGGTCCTTTCACCAGTTGTGTAAATCCACATGCTGATAAAGCTTCCAGCAGGGCAAAGGTGTCATGAGCCTCAAGCAACTCTAAATGAAAATTAAAATCGCCCAAAATAGTTAAATTCTCACGGCCAAAGTAAGGTTCCAAGAGCTGAAGCAATTTCAGGCTGAAGTCTGTTCTAGGACCGGGAGGACGATAGACCAGAATCCCGTTAAATGGAAGAGTCGAGGAGTCATGCAGTGAGAAATATAACACTTGTACAACATCCTTAGGGTCAGAGACAGGCATAATATGACATTGAAACCTGTCTCTATACAGGATAGCCAGCCCACCACCGACCTTACCTATTCTGTCCTGCCGAGTTAAGCAGTACCCATCAGGGACTGCTTCGATAAGATCTGGACCCGACGAGTCTTTGGCCCACGTTTCCGTAATAAAAACCCATGCAGGGTTCATCTCCAGTACAAGCTCCTTAAAAACAATATTGTTTTTAATAAGTGAGCGTGCATTAACAAGAAGGCAGTTTACGCTCAGCTCACTAGGTCCCACCGGAGGACGGAGCTCTTGAAGAGGGGCGGGAGAGGCTGGGTTGCAACCCCCCAAGCCTACCTGAAAGCACCCGCATCCCATAGGCAAAAGAAGATCTTCGGGAGTGCTTCTATGAAAGCATGTTGCAGCTGGAGGTCGGAGGCATAGAACATCCTGTAGGGAATATTTCAATCGGCGGTGGCCCCTTATTTCCTGCCCTAGAGTCCAGCCGTCCAGCCCGTCCTCGGGCGCAGACGGGCTGGACTCTGGCGTGGCTGCGGCGATCACGCTGCGCGCACACGCTGCGCGCCATAGGTACTAGTATATATAGGGCTCTAGCCAGTCCACCTGACTGCTAGAGCGCAGATCGTATCCACCTATCCTTGTCCCCACCCAAGATGGCGCCCACCGATTACTCGGCGCGAGGGTCCGGCCCGCTAAGCAGCGGTGAGTGATACAATTTAAATGCAGCAATGCAGCGGGGGAATTCTAAAAACAGGGGAAAACTGTGCAATAAAAATAATAAACCAAAGGACAAAACGGGTCCTGTTAAAAAGCAAGATAGCGCGAGTACAAGCGCAGTGGAGAAGTGGACAGCAGCTTGTACCTTGTATATTTGTGATACTGGGCCCACAGGTTTATGGCTAGATTTTTCGAAATACCTCGGGCAGGCCCCCCTGTTGTCTGTGCGAGCTTCAGGCTAGGCTTTTTGATTTGTGACCCCTAATCCATTTTTTCTGTGTTTGTAATGCCGAGATAATCAAAGACAGATAGCCTCTCAAGGGGTCTGCCATCCAAACATGGGTTTTGTCAGGTACTTTTGGCTGTGTTGAAAACCATATATTTATTTTTTGTAGGTCAATCTCAAGCCCCCTTACATTACAAAAGGTATCAAATGTATTTAGTACCCTCTGTATGCCCATAGGAGATTTTGATAATAAACTAACGTTGGCAAACATCATGGCTGGGATTTTACGTGTTGCCAACTTAGGTACGTCTAAATCTTACTCAGTATTTAAAAACTAGCCCATTTATAAAAAGATTAAAAAGGGTCGGGGCTAGGACACATCCCAGGCGTACACCTTTGCCAAATCTTATTTGCACGTAGTTTCCTTCATGTAACCGCCTCATGATTTGGCACAAATATACTGGGACTCCTATCTCATGCAGGACTGTCCACAATTGGTCTCTTGGCACCAAATCGAATGCAGATTTCAGGTCCACAAATATTAAATAGAGGCTGCCACCCTCCATACACACGGTCTTCCAATGTAATAATTGTAGCCTGAAAATCTGGTCCAGTGTGGACATTTATTCTCTGAACCTTGCCTGAAACGGGCTAAGAACTTTACGCTCCTCCATCCAATTCTGCAGGCGGCACAACACATTTGCACATTCTTTTGGGCTAATATCAATAAGGCTTATGGACCTGTAATTGGTGGGTAGCAACGGAGATCCCTTTTTCTAAACTGGTATTATTTCAGCCCCAGCCCAACTAGCTGGAATTTCCATGCGTTGCAGGACAGCGTTAAATAAAATCCAGAAATATGGTGCCCAGATGGTAGGTTCACTGCGGAACAAATCCCTGGGTATCTTGTCTAACCTGGATGCCTTACCTGGTGCTATTTTGTTTAAAGCACCAGTTACCTCTTTGAGTGTTATCATCGGAGTGTCCTCTATCGCTCTAGGGGTGGTCGTGAGTGCATTGGACATTCGGCCTGTGGGAGACAACGCTCATTATCCACTGTATCATCCTCTATATCTACCCTCTAGTAGAGGTACTCAAAATGGTCCTTCCACACATCTGCCCCTAAATTTGGCTCCATGGCCAGTTTTCCTTCGGAACTACCCGTGTTTACCATATTCCAGAATCTCCTCACATCACGGGTGCCCAAGGAGCTTCTCAGGGTTTCCCATTTATCACTTTCCCACACTTTTTTAGCCTTATCAATACTAGTTCGATAGACCACGCTATTAATTTTGATCAGAGGTCTGTCGTTGGCCTTAATGGCGGAGATCAGAGCTATTTTGCCCTTTCAGCATCTTTCAATATACCAAGGATGACGGGGTTTCCTTTTGGTTCTATTCTTTTCAATTGGGAAAAAGAAGTCAGCCATGGTAGTTGTTAGTCTAGTATGGTTTAGGGCGACCTTCAAAGGTTCAACTGAAGTACTGTCTGCTGAAACAGATTGCATTGTGTTCATAAGAATCGGAATAATGATTTGGTACAGGCAGCCTAACTTTTCTTGTGATTGACTTATGTCCGCCCATCGGACTCTCTTCCTACAGTTGGTAAGGGTCAATCTACCATCAGGTGGCACAGCCAAACCTGTAACTCTCAGAGCTTAGCATGAACAACTCTAGAATTAAGGCATTGTGATCACTGTTGTGACGTGGCTCGATCTTAAAGTCTGCTACCCTATGGCAAGATTTTATATCAATCACAATATAGTCTAGTATGGAGCCCTTTCCAATTCTATTAAAGGTGTATTTGCCTGGTGAATCAGACTTTGTTCTGCCGTTACATGCCCTGAGTGAATGTTTTAATACAAGAGAGTTCATCTGGAGCACCAAAGGGGTCCAGACTCTTACTAATGGACTAGTAGTCTCTGGGACAGCCCAATGTTGATCTTCTTCACATGGGTTATCTTTTATCATACCATCTAAGGGCTCCTACTGGCAGTTGAAGTCCCCTCCTAGAATCACCAGGGAGTTATCTGGGATAATAGCGTGAAAAGTCGTTAGCTCATCAAGTGTCTGACACTTGACTACGGCTAACCGGTCTCGAGAAGACATTTATTAGGGAGACTGATGCTTGATGTAAAGTTGAGGCGGACACACAGAATGTCATTTGAGGATGTTTCTAACTGTTTAACTGTGCAACCCAAATGTACACACATCCAGATACAGTGCCCTTCTGAGGGCCTCCCCTTACCCCCCGATGTTGCAGCTACACTATACGTAGCGTAGCCTACGTCAGGGATGCCCTCCCTTGCCCATGTCTCTTAAAACATGCAGATCTTGTGTTGTTCAATAAAACTCCATCATTCGGGACTATTCATCCTGGGAGCTACACCATCTACGTTCCAAGAAAAGCCTCAATGGATCCAGCTGACTATCTGTGATGGCAAGTACAGGGGAGGGCGGGTGCAGAGTCCCACCAGTACACGGATCTAACTTCTGGGTGGTCTCATTGAACGAAATATGGGACTATTAGTTGTGACTGTGTTACATCTATCAGTTTCGTTCCTTGATGTCCCACTCAACCTCCCAACATTTTCATCTACTCCTAAGGTCATACTCTGTCCTATGACCTCCCCTATTTGGACAGTGTTCACCTGTAACTCTCTCTGGTAATGGTGTCGCTTCATCCCAAACTCCTTGGGCTCAAGTCAATCCACTCCTTCTAGACCACCAAATCTGTTGTTGGAATATTGAAGAGTAGCTGCCTAGGCCGATTGGAATATAGGTTGGCAGTTTGGAAGTTCTGATTTAAAGGTCTCCCCTCCCAACCATTTGGTCTTCTAATTTGTTGCAGTCTCCCTGGACGGTAAAAGTATCACAGCGGAACGGCCCTTATGGCCCCCTCCTATCTCCAGTCTTCCCTACTTAGGATCACTCGGGCGACTAGTGGATTCCCAAAATGTATCACTATGCGGTCTCATAACCTTGGGTCTCCAACCCACTAAGTCGACTCTACGAATTGTTAGGATCTCTCCTGCATCCTCATAAGGGTATTGTTCATGATAGGCTAGCCAAAACATGCATTTATTTTTTAGTTCCTGGTGGGATTCGTTTTCGCCCCTCCCAAGCTCGGGAATACCTGTCAGAACAACAACATAAGGGGCTGAGGCAGGTGGTAGATTAATGTACGGCAGGGGTAGGTTTTCTTTGTTTATTTCTGTACTTCTAATAAGTCCTGCCCCCTCCCGCTGTCTGTTCTCTTGCCATTGCCTACTGCTATGTGGTTGTGAAGGTGTTAGATTGGCTCTGCTAGAACATGTAGTACACTGTCTAGCTTGATTTTGGGAGATTATGGTGGGGGGGCCATACTGTACAGGGGCAAGACAGCCTTGTTGATACTGGGTGCAGCCTGGGCTTCTTGACCACTGCCCATCACTTCCCTCCTGTTTATTATCCTTCTATTAATTGCCCGGGCCTCAAGCAACATAGCCAGTTTATCCACCCTTTCTACCAGCATTTTAAGCTCATCCTTTACACTAGCCCTTACTTGGATTTGTGAGTCTACCACTAGATTTGTGACCCATGCTGGATGTTCTTTGGCCATTTCAGTGCTACTGGATGATCCTCCTACCCAAGTGTCAGTTATCGATAATTTCTTATGCACCCTTCTTTCTTTTTACTCCCGTTCTCGTTGGTGTTTTAGGTTTTCCTTTTTTACACATGACCTGTGGGTGCGACCCCCATATTTTGTTCAGCATTGGACACTTCATCTATTGTTATCTTGGCACTGGGGGTATTGCAGGCCAGGGAACTTGAAGCATATGTGGATCCAAATCTATCAATCAAAGGAAGGTCCAAATTTGGGGTTAATGATACCCGTCTCTCGTTCAGCTCTATTTCTGTTGCCACCACTCCTACTGCACTCTGTAACAGACTGTCAATAGAGAGGGGCTGGGCTTTGGCTTCAGGAGTGCCATTTGTTTCTTTTTAGCACAGATTGGCTTACCCATTTTACTACTTGCTTTCTGCTTACTTTGTTAACATAGATGTTATAGGATCACCACTTGTGTTCAAAGAAAGCAGTAGGGCACCTGTACTTGTCTAAGACATGAATCGCCCAAATAAAAATTAGGCTAGACGAGAGCCCTCACTGGTACGGTGGATGTAAAGAGTGTTGTTGGGACACTGACCTTAAGCCAAACGATACCCAGGGACCAAGCCACTTATTTCTTTAGCAGGGACCAAGGGGGGATGCCCAGTCCAGCCTTGATAGGCTGCAGACAGGTGCCGAAGGGTCTGCCCTTGGCCCGGGCGCAGCCCAGATACACATGTGTGTCCCACGCTGCGATGTATTTGAATGCGCATCCGGAAGCGGCAGCATCACTGGCGGCCCCGACGGGTTGATGGGACAGCGAGTTCTGGCCGTTCCCCTCACGGCTTGTGGTTGGTGCAGAAGAGCTCTCTTTACTGGGGGAGCCCTACGCTGTATTTGAATGTGCCTCCGGGCGCAGAAGCAGCAGTGTCACTGGCGGCCCCCACAGGTTGCTGGGACAGCGAGACCTGGCCATTCCCCTCATGGCTTGCAGTCAATGCAGAAGAGCTCCCAGCGCTGCAGGAGCCCTGCACTGTATTTGAATGCGCCTCCATGTGTGCAAGCGTCACTGGCAGCCCCCACGGGTTGCTGGGACAGCGAGTCCTGGCCGCTCCCCTCACGGCTTGCGGTTGGTGCAGAAGAGATCCCCATGCTTTTCCTAAGATTTAATAATAAACCATTGCCTAACTCTGTATAAAAAAGGCTGCCTGTGAAACTGCAGATTGAGACCAACTGTTTAATTGTGTGGACTTGCCCTTTCCCTGTCGCAACAGTAAAGGCATGTTTTTAACATTGCCAAGAGCAGTCTTTATTTTCCATTCTTTTCAAGTCACCCTGCAACATTCATGATAACCAATTACTGATGCAAGCCTTCAATTCATCAATTTAAAAGGCCTAAACACATGTCTGACTTAAATCTGAGTTTCGTACCAAAGCTAATGCCTCATTTACTTCCCAGGAATTGTATTACTCTGACCCTACCTCTAGCTTTGACTGATTACTTAATGTCCTTGCACCTTGTGGACACATCCATTACAAGTTAAACCTTGAAAGACACATCCTACCCTCTTCTATAGAGGTTTTAGTGCCTAAGGATGTAATAACAGTTATTGGAGCATGTAATCAATTAAAACAAGAGTTTGGCCTCCGGTAAAGCAATTACCGCAAAGATATTTAAACATTACCTCCTTGCCCTACTACTGCTTTGCTAAATCACTCGATGAGATGTAGCAAGCAATAAAGACCTAGACTGAACCTCCGCCAGGGAACTAGATGGGTCTCTGGTTGATCTTCCTTCAATTCCAAATTGATGAAGAGAAACACTGGCTGCTTATATCCCAAGGAAACCAGAGTACACATCCATCTGCAAATGGATTAGGAGTGAGGACTTACAACCCATTTTAGCAGGTCCACAGTTAATGAACAGGGAAGATGAAGCTCACAATCCAGAGACCCTCTGTTGGGGAGTTAAAACAGCACATCTTATATCTAAAGAGTATAAGCCTACTTCTTCTGCTGTTTGAGGATTGTGAAAAACACAGAGAGAATCACCACCTCCTCAGTGTAAAATGTAATATTTACTTTAGGAATAAAAGATGGACCAGGACGAAGAACAATTCTACCTTACAAAAATCCTGAAGGATGAATGTTTGCAGGATAATGATCACAATTCTTTCAGTTTTCTTCCAATGGCGATACGTACAAGGAAGAAGGTTTTTAGAGTAAGAACTCGGCAGTCACCTGAAACTGATGGCCCTGGGCCCTTGGCTGGTGGCATCAGAGTGTACTTATCCAGAACGTTGCTGTGTTTTCACTTTATTACTGTTTGAGCGCTTCAAAAATACTGTAGATATTGCCTGAAAGTTAAGCCTAGCTGCCTTTGTCCCTAGCTACCAGAGGGTTACGCACAGGTTAATTTAGCGACTTTTGTGGTTCACCCCGACAGGGAATTTGTTTATTGCTTGAGTGAAGCTCTCATCGTCCTCAACTAATAACCCAATTTCTTAGAGGCAGTGATCAGCAATGTATGCCATGTGGTGGCTTCAAAGAGCATATTCCACAGATTACTGGCACCCCACCACTGATTAAGAAGAACCTTGAAAGATAGTTCAGTATTAGTCATCCAAAAGCTCTACTGTTTAGCAGCCTCATATTGGATTGATGGTTTTTCAAGAGTAGATAAAAAACATAAAAGGCAGCTGATAAGTCATCAAGTAAAACAAGGTTGGTGATTTAGTAAAGTGGCAAGCAGTGGCCACAGTGGTGCTAGAGACTGGTAAAACAATTTCTCATTCAAAATCCCTATTTTGAAAAATGTGTGGCACAGAAAATACATCAACCAAAGGGCCGAACCAATAAGTTTTGCAAGTGCTACATTGTTAATGTATAGGGCACTCGCAGTTCTCTTATGTGTAATAGTAGAGTACAAAAAAAACATTTTTGGGGTAGAACCTGGATTTCAAATTAAGCATAGAATGCTGCTATCATGTCAGTTAAAATTGTGTTTTTCTCTTTTATGGACATTCAATAGGCAATATAGTCATTGCACTAAAAACACAAGCTTCATCACTGCCTCGCCAGACCGCCCCCCACCGCTTCGCAAGAACGTTTGTGAAAAGGCTAAATTATATACTTCAAGTTTTACAGAAGAAAACAATATTCTTCCTCAAGTGGCGACTTGGGTTTCAGCTGAGGCATCCTGCTTAATTCAAATCACAACTGATGGCACAGGAAGAAATTGGGGACGCACACAACTTCTTTCACAAACTACAACACACAAAATATTATAATTTCTTATTGAAATATTGAATTGCATAACATGGGCCTGAACAGGACACAGTTGGCTCTCTGGCTTGTTTTTTCGCAGGTCCTTATTACATTAGAGGTAATTGTGGTTCTTCCAAATGTGCCGGCATGACCTAATACTTGCAAATGGCCTGGCCTGACCTAATACTTGCAAATGGCCTGGCCTGACCTAATACTTGCAAATGGCCTGGCCTGACCTAATACTTGCAAATGGCCTGGCCTGACCTAATACTTGCAAATGGCCTGGCCTGACCTAATACTTCCAAATGGCCTAGCCTCTCCTATTACTTCCAATTGTCTCATAATTGATGCAGTGAAGTAAAGGGTCTGGAAGCCAAAACAATTTTCAGTAAAATGCTCTCCTGGTAACTGGATATTAGCGCTATAAGTTTTCTCTGTTCTTTTTAGCCCACGTATCCAAGTCAGAGAGTCGGAAACCAATTCTTTCAAAAGAATCATTTCTCTGATGTCAAATTGTCTGACTTTGTTTCAGATGGAGCTGCCGGCGACCATTCATTTATAACACTCCATTAATATATATTCTCAGTGTCACGAACGAAAATGGTTTATGATTAATCAATTTTTGTGTTTTTTTCATAAAAAGAAATTTTACTGCAGATCCATTTTCTTTTGCTGTAACATTCAGAACTTTTGACGATACCATGATTTAGGTAAGCACATTCCGAGTGATCGTCCACCTTGAACCTGCAACAAGAAGAAAGCAATTTCAGGGCTTTTATTCAAGTTTACATTAAGAACAAAATATATGTACGCAAAATCTTTTAGGCCAGAAAAGCCTTCAAGAGTAACGGGAAACAAATCGACAAGTTCACCCGCCAGGGGACGGGAGCCTGGCAGGATAGACACTGGTCAGTGATTAGGGGGCTGGATATTTTGCTGGCAACTGTAAGTACCAAGTGGGCTTCCTGGGAACAAGGCCTCAGTCTAGGGTTCCACTGGTTTCATTGTGCAGCAGTAGACAGGTAGTGTACCCTTATTGGAAAAGGAAGACGTCATAACGGTGTCATTCAACTGAAAAAGTGGCACACGATTACCCAAAGAGGAAACAACGGTTTACAATAGAAACATTGAGCAGCAAAAGAGTGAGTAATAAGGTAAAAAATGTGAAACACCTCTTGGTTGTTGACCTTGAAAGATCTAAAATCAGGGAGTTCAGTGAAGATACAGGAGGGCCATAACGGTGCAGTGTTCAGGAGAACCACTCACTGTGTAAATGAAGTTACTTTACAACCAGTAAGGAAAATGCTACTTACCAGTATGCATCTGTTCTTGGCATGTAGGGTTACATAACCACACACTATTTCATAGATCTCCATCTGGTGGTGGGCCTGGATGATTGCACTTTGTTATTGTTTTGGAAGAGTCTTTGTCTGTTGGATGATGACTCCTGTAGATCGTAGTGCGCATGGGCATCGACTCCATCTTCAGATTGTTTTCGCCATTGGGCAAATGGAGTTCTACGAGTATAGATAAGGATGTCCATGTGTTATGTATCTAATTAAGATATTACTGGAACAGATATAGGTGGCCGGGGAGGCGGGTGGACGTTTGTGGTTCTGCAGCTCTACATGCCAAGAACAGATGCATACTGGTAAGTAGCATTTTCCGTTCAAGGCATATGGGCTGCAGACCACACACTATTGCATCGATTGCACAGCAGTTTTCTCCCTTAGCGTCGACCACCCTTATCTGTTGCAGTAGTTTGAAATAACGTTTTGAGTACAGCCTGGCCCAGACTAGCTTGTTGTTTTGCATGCACATCTACACAGTAGTGTTTTGTAAATGTGTGCGGTGTAGACCATGTAGCTGCTTTACAAATGTCATCTAATGGTATATTTCCTAAGAATGCCATAGATGCCCCTAATTTACAGGTAGAATGAGCCCTAGGGGGAATGGGTAGAGTGCGTTTTGCTTTTTGGTAACAGATTTGAATGCACTTAACAATCCACCTTGCAATTCCTGATTTTGAAATAGGATTGCCTTTGTGTGGAGGAGAAAAGGACACAAACAGTTGTTTTGTTTTACAAAACGGTTTTGTCCTATCAATGTAGTAGAGAAGCTCTCTTTTTACATCTAATGTGTGTAGAGCTCTTTCCGCAACTGTTTGTGGTTGGAAAAACAATACTGGCAACTCAATAGATTGGTTGAGATGGAACGGTGAAATAACTTTTGGCATGAATTTTGGATTTGTTTTAAGAACCACTTTTTGTGATGGAGTTGTATAAATGTTTCTTGAATTGTTAATGCTTGGATCTCACTTACTCTTCTGAGTGAGGTAATAGCAACTAAAAAAGCAACTTTCCATGCATGGAACTGTAACTCACACTTATGTAATGGTTCAAATGGAGGACCCATAAGTCTAGTGAGAACAATATTTAAATTCCATACCGGAGAGTGTGGTATTCTGGGAGGAATTATTCTTTTGGGTCCTTCCATAAACGCTTTGATGGCAGGTACTCTAAACAATGACAAATGTTGTCTGTTTTGAAGATAGGCTGCTATAGGAGCAAGATGTAACCTGATTGAGGAGTACGCTAAATTACATCTTTGTAGATGAAGCAGGTAGCATATTATGTTTTGTATGGAAACATCTAATGGGTTAATGTTATTTGTACAATACACAACAAACCTTTTCCACTTCGCTGCATAGCATGCTCTAGTGGTGGGGCGTCTCGCTTCTTTTATGACATTCATGCAATCAGGCGGAAGATTGAGGTATCCAAATTCTAAGACCTCAGGAGCCAAATCGCTAGATTGAGCTGCATTGGGTCTGGATGCATGATCTATCCATGGTTCTGTGTAGGTAGATGTGGAGAGAGTTGTAATTTTTGATGTGGTACTACTGAGAGCTCTAGTAGTGTGGTGTACCACGGTTGTCTTGCCCACATTAGTGCTATGAGAATCAATGTGAGGGAATGTTGCTGCAGCTTGCGTACCACTAACGGAATTAGTGGGAGAGATGGAAAAGCGTACGCAAATTTGTTTGACCAACTCATCCATACCGCATTGCCTTTGGACAATGGGTGTGGGTATCTGGCGGCGAAGCTTGGGCATTTGGAGTTGCGGTGTGTGGCGAACAGATCTATCTCTGGTCGGCCCCACTTGTGAAAAAATGGTTGAAGAACTTGAGGATAAAGTTCCCACTCGTGTATCTGTTGTCTTTGACGACTTAACAGATCTGCAACTTGATTGTGAACTCCTGGTAGATGTTCTGCTAACAGAAAGATCTTCTGAGGAATGGCCCACCTCCATATGCTCTGCGCCAGCCAAGAGCTGTAAAGAGTGTGTTCCTCCTTGTTTTTGGATGTAATACCTGGCCGTCATATTGTCTGTGTAGACTAGTACAGCCTTGCTTGATAGGTAATGTTGAAACGATTCAAGAGCTAGAAAAATCGCTAATAACTCCAGATGATTTATGTGGAGTAACTTTTGTTGTGGTGTCCATGTACCCTGTACTGTGTGTTTTTCTAAATGCGCTCCCCATCCTGGGAGAGATGCGTCTGTGGTTAGCACCACTTGTGGAACAGGCTCTAAGAACGGCCGGCCTTGGAAAGGTTTTTGGTGTTCCACCACTGCAGGGAGCGATATGTCCAGTCGTCTACCACCATCAAATCTGTTATTTGTTGCTGTGCCTGATTCCACTGACTTGCCAAGCACTCTTGTATGTAGAGCATTTGTAGTCTTGCGTATTGTACTATGAAAATGCAAGATGCCATCATTCCTATTAATTGCATGAACACTCTAGCTGGTAGTGAGTGTTGTGGCTGGAATTTTTGTATAAGACCTTGCTTACTTTGTATCCTTGTTGGGTTGGGGTATGCAATTGCTTTGTAGGTATCTATTGTGGCACCTAGATACGGTTGAAACGGGGATGGTTGGAGGTGTGACTTCTTTTGATTTACTGTGAATCCTAGCTTGTGCAACAGGCAGATGGTCTGATGCGTGTGCTGTACACATTGGTGGTATGACTTGGATTTTATTAACCAGTCGTCTAGGCATGGGAAGACATGAATGTTGTCCCGTCAAGTGTGCTGCTACTCCTGCTAGACACTTTGTGAACACTTGAGGTGCTGTAGTTACTCCAAAAGGGAGTACTTTGAATTGGTAGTGTTGACCTTCTAGTACAAATCGTAGGTACTTTCTGTGAGATTGATGGATAGGAATGTGGAAGTAGGCGTCCTTGAGATCTAATGTGGCAAGGAAATCGCCTTGTTTTAACAACGGCAGAACCTGTTGTAGTGTGACCATATGGAAGTGGTCGGATTGTATGTAAAGGTTTAGGGGCCTTAGATCTAGTATAGGTCTGAGAGACCCGTCCTTTTTGGGCTTTTGCAGTAGAGATGCAACCTCTTGTCTTAGGAGTATGAGATTATCCTGTGACATTGGACGTTGTCTGGGTGGTATTGTTGGAGGAGTGGAAGTGAGCTCTAGGCAGTAACCTGACTGAATTATTTGTCTTACCCACCTGTCTGTGGAGATGGAGTTCCAGACAGGTAGGAACTGTTGTAATCTCCCCCTGAGAGGAGTGGAATGGTCTGGGGCGATTGAACGGAAGTCACTGTTTGGGAGTAGAGGCATTGAGGTTGTTGTTGCCTTTGCCTCTGCCCTTATTGTTGTTACCTCTATACCCTCCTCTGCAATACCCTCTACTGGGCGAGGTTTGGGTGGGCGCTTTATAAGAAGAGGAGGTGTTGTCAGTTTGAAAACCCCTAGAGGCGCCTCTATATGAGGAGTGACAAAAGGACGCTCTATGGGTCTGAGTTTGTAAAGCTCCTATGGATTTTGCGTTATCTGTATCTTTTATCATTTTCTCTAGTGTACTATCAACTGTTGGACCAAAGAGATGTTGCTGGTCAAAGGGTTGATTTAAGATACTGGCTTGTACTTCTGGCTTGAACCCAGAGATGCGTAGCCATGCATGTCTACGCAACAGTACTCCCGTATTTATTGCTCTAGAGGCTGTGTCTGCAGTGTCTAATTCACAGCGGATTGAGGTATTAGTAATAACCTTGCCTTCTTGTATTAAGTCAAAAGCCCTGGTCTTATATTGCTCTTGCAAATGCTGCATGAGTGATTCTAACTCGTCATAGTGAGCTCGATCATATCTAGCTAACAAAGCTTGAGTGTTAGCAATCCTCCAGACATTGGCTGCTTCGGAGATGGTACGTTTCCCTGAAGCATCTAAAAGCTTGGACTCTTTATCAGGGGGTGGAGCATCCCCTGTTGTCTGCGAGTTAGCTCTTTTCCTCGCATTTGATACCACTAATGAATCCAATGGCAGCTGACCTTTGATGTATGCTGGGTCAGTTGGAGCCGCCTTATACTTTTTTTCTAGTCTGGGGTTATTTACCCTGGCTCTGACGGGGTCTTTGAATACCTCTGGTGCATGTCTTACTACTCCACTAAGTATTGGAAGTGTGGTTGTGGTTTTATGTGATGACAGTAGTGTATCCATGAGGAAGTCCTCTTCCACTGGATCTGTGTGTAAGTCTACTCCATGAAAAGTGGCTGCTCTATGAATGAGCTGTGTGAACCCAATAGTTTCATCTGGGGGAGATGGTCTAGAAGGGTATGCGTCATCTTGTGGCAGATCTGGTGCATCTGGCGTATTATAATCCTCCCAGGGTTCATTTGATGGCCCAGGAATATTGTCTGGGTCATTTGTGTCGTCTGTGTGCTGCTCACTTTCTACCCCCTGTGAATAATTGTCTTCATCATCATTATCCTGTGGTATAAGGCTATGTGTGCTGGATGGTGAGTGTACAGGAGAACTGTCTGTTGGTATCTCTATCACTGGTGAAGGAATTCTTATAGGGGAAGCTTGAGCATGCTTTTTGAGAGGAACTGGAGGTGGTTTGGGAAAGTCCATTTTCCTCTTTTCAGGCACTGTAATAACATGTCCAGTCTTTGCATTAATACGAAGAGTCTTTTGCTTTGGGTCTGGGTGGAAAAGCTCTTTTGCTGAAAAAACCTTTTTTGGTGCCGATGTATCCTGTTTGGGGCCGAAATGCTTAGGTTTTCCAGTGTCTATTGTCTTTTGAGTGGATTTTAGCTTCGGTTCCGAGGACTTGGTATCATGTTTCTTTCTCGGATCTGCGCTTTTTGGATCCAGAATTTTTGTTCCCGTAGTGCGTCTGGAATATCGACCTTTGGAGCCGAAGTGTGTTTCAGTGCCGAAGCAGGCTTTGGGTCGACCTTTTTCGGAACCGGAGTAGTCTTTCGTTCGGTAGACTGGGCAACGTCTTTCGGTGCTGAGCTTGCTTTTGGCTTGACCGGTTTCGGTACCGATGGCTGCTCCGGTGCCGGGGTTAATTTTGGTTTGAGAACCTTTTGCTTGTCAGGACCGACAGCCTGACTCAAGCCCGAGTCGACTGGGGGCTTTTTTGTATTCTTCGTTGCCGAGCCAGAAGGCTGGGCATCGGAAGGTTTTGGTCTGTGTGCACCTGGACACGGAGGTGGAGGTGGAACCGAAGCCTGTCCCGGTATGGGGGTGAACAGGGTCCACGCTTGTGCTCACGACCTGTTGACCAGCTGGAAGAAGATCGTCATCTTCCGATTGATCCTCTGCTACGGAAGCTGAATCCTCTGCTTCGGAAACAATGTCGTCCTGCTGCTGTTCTTCGGACTCTACTTCGATCGGAGCCTCATCTATGATGAGGTCTGGTGTCGATGAAGATGACTGCGCCGTGACTCTTCGAGCTAGACTGTCCCTGATGGTCTTCTTGGACTGGAACAAAGCGCAGGCCTCACAGTCTCGACTCTTGTGCTCTGGAGACAAGCACAGGTGGCAAACCTCATGAAGATCAGTGTGAGGGAATTTGTGTCCACACTGAGGGCACTCCCTGAAGGGTGTTCTTTCCATGAGCCAAAGACCCAATGGCGCAGTTGGGCCCGACGGCCTGACTAACGCTGGAATGGAGAAGCCCAATCCTTCCTTCAACGCGGGTAACCGGAATTACTGTCGAAGACGATACCGATGGTATGCAGAAGGACTTGAAGTCGAAAAGAGGTTGGTAACGGGACCGAACGATAAACATATCAGAGCCCAATGGCGGAAAAAAACAATCTGAAGATGGAGTCGATGCCCATGCGCACTACGATCTACAGGAGGAGTCATCTAACAGACAAAGACTCTTCCAAAACAACAACAAAGTGTAATCATCTGGGCCCACCACCAGATAGTGATCTTTGCAATAGTTTGTGGTCTGCAGCCCATATGCCTTGAACCTAAATATATGTTGTGACCGGTCTGAAAATCTGGGATGAATCCAGCCCTCTGGGAGTAAACAGTGTGACACAACTAGAGCCAGAGTTGAAGAACAGAGCAATGCTGGGTTGCAACCAGCCCTCAGGGGGTTAAACAATTTGAGAAGACTTTGGGGAACTCAAAAGAATGGAGCAATGCTGGGATACAGATGTTAATCAGCAGAAGTAAGAGGTTTTGTTTTCAATCTGAACATAGTCAGCTTGAGGGACCGCATCACAGTACACATCATACATTTGCACCACCCTGTTGGCAGCTGCATTTGGATCAGTATACACCTGAGCTGAGGGTATGCTCAGTATACTGGTTATCCCTGGCAGCAGACGAGGTCACTGAACTCCTCTTTTGAGGGTAATCACACTGGCAGAGGATATGACCCAGGCAGATGTAGCCCACCTCAGGCCAAAATGCTAGCGGGAGAGAATCACTCCGAAACAGTCCAGTCCTGCTCTAATATAAATGTGGGTCTTGTTTAGTGACAGGTGTGGAAAACATACCAGAATGTGGGAATCAGATGAGCGGGTGATACAATAGAACCTCTTCCCCTTATTTGCCCAATCTCCAATGATAAAATCTACCTCCCACGAGGGCGGTAAAGTTTTGTTTCCATTTCTGGAAGTTAAGAATTTCAAGAGAGACCATCCTATGCCTATTATAATAGTGAATAGTTTAAATAGCAGGTTTTAAGAAGAAAAAAAAAACACAATAAAGGGAAGCAGGGTCAGGATACACACATCACTAACAAACCTTAACCCAATGACAGAGGCTGCAATTCAATTAAAGATGACCCTTGAAATTCATTTCTCAAAATATAAGCCTGTGAGAAGGATTCTGGAAACAATGAGTACAAACCTTTATTGGGTCAGGATTAATCCAGGGTAGTGCTAGGGACCCTGTATTGTCTTATATCAAAGGAAGGTTTGTAATTTACAGACCAGACAGGAAGCACACATTTGCTCTTAAAATCAATGTGCCAGATGTTCAAAGGTTTTTCCAGCTCATAAAAGGCCCAATTCGTAGTCGCAGGGAGGCCCCTGGAAGCCTGTTTCACTGTAGCTCAAACAGGTCAGACAATTGACTCCAGAGTCACTCTGGATAACCTGGAAAGAAGGCAAGCAGGTCCAGTACTTCCAACAGTAAGGGAGTCCTTCTGGCAGCAGGGAAGTCCTTCTGAATCTTCCATAGATCCAGGAGTGTGCTGAAGAATGGTTCTGAAGGTAGTATTTTTATACCATGTGTCAGCCTTTGTGTGTGTGTGCAGGGGGGACAAGCTCTATAAAGATAATACCCTTCCCCTGGTTAGGGCTCCAATCTGTCTGGGGTGACAAAAGGCAGAGCAGGCCTGGTGTCATGTTCCTTCCTGTGAGCTGAAGAAAAACTCCTTTGAAGTGTGAGGCAAGGTACAGCTCTGTCTAAGTGATCTTGACAGGAAAGCCCTTTCCCACCTACACCAAGGTCTTATTGTTCACTGTCTGGGCCCAGTACAATTTCTTAGTGGGAGAGCGGTTAACAGGTCCACACAGCGGGGAAACTCCCAGAAGGCCTCAGACACGTTTGGGCAGCAAGATGCCAACTTTCTAAAGTGGTATTTTTGATATTGGAATCCCAAAAATATGACATTACCAGTAAAGAGGACTTTAAATTACAATACGTTTGAATGTAAACAGCATATCTCTATCTGCTCCCAATTCTACATGAACACTTTTATATTGAAGTAAGGTAACCTAGTATTAGCCTATGTGAGAGATAAGCCTTACATTAGGAAAACCGACTTTAGGAGCCCTGTGTACGGTTAAGGCCAACCTTTAGGGTGACGTACATTTTTTTTAAAAGGAAGGTTTGCACCCTGTAAAGGTTTTTTTACCAGGACAAAATAGCAGTTTAAAACTGAACGACAGGCTGCAATGGCAGGCATGAGACCACTTTTAAAGTGCTACTTTAATGGGTGGTGCAATGAGTGCTGCAGGCCAACAGTAGCATTTAATTTACAGGCCCTGGGCACATATAACATCATATATTAGGGACTTACAAGTGAATAAAATGTGCTAATCAGGTGTAGGCCAAATGCACCATGCTTTTGGGAGAGAGAACATTTACATTAGCACTGGTAAGTTGCACAGAGTTCTAAAACGCCAACAAAAGGAAAATGCTACTTACCAGTATGCATCTGTTCTTGGCATGTAGGGCTGCAGAACCACACACTCCTGCATTAGCTCACCATCTGGTGGTGGGCCCGGATGATTACACTTTGTTGTTGTCTTGGAATAGTCTTTGTCTGCTAGGTGACTCCTCCCTTAGACCTTAGTGCGCATGGGCATCGACTCCATCCTCAGATTTTTTTCGCCATAGGGCAAATGATGGAGTTGTATCATTACAGATAAGGATGACCATGTATTGTGTATCTAAATAGGATAATACTGCAACAGATATAGGTAGCCGGGGAGGAGGGTGGGCGTGTGTGGTTCTGCAGCCCTACATGCCAAGAACAGATGCATTCTGGTAAGTAGCATTTTCCGTTCAAGGCATATGGGCTGCAGACCACACACTGTTGCATAGATTGCACAGCAGTTTCTTCCTTAGCGGCGGTTACCCACATCTGTTGCAGTAGTTTGAAATAACGTTTTTAGTGCAGCCTGGCCCACACTTGCTTGTTGTTTTGCCTGCACATCTATACAGTAGTGTTTGTAAATGTGTGCGTAGTAGACCATGAAGCTGCTTTACAGATATCATCTAATGGTATGTTTCCTAAGAATGTCATATGTGTTCCTATCTTACGGGTAGAATGAGCCCTAGGAGGAATGGATAGAGTGCGTTTTGCTTTTTGGAAGCAAATTTGAATACACTTAACAATCCATCTAGCAATGCCTGATTTTGAAATCAGATTGCCTTTATGTGGAGGTGAAAAGGACACAAACAGTTGTTTAGTCTTACGAAAAGGTTTTGTCCTGTCGATGTAGTATAGAATTGCTCTTTTTACATCTAGTGTGTGAAGAGCTCTTTCCGCAACCGTTTGTGGTTGTGGGAAAAATACTGGCAACTCAATGGATTGATTGAGATGAAACGGTGAAATGACCTTTGGCAGAAACTTTGGATTTGTCTTGAGAACCACTTTATTATGATGAAGTTGTATAAATGGTTCTTGAATTGTTAATGGCTGGATCTCACTCACTCTTCTTAGTGATGTAACTGCTACTAAAAAAGCAACTTTCCATGTAAGAAACTGTAGCTCACACTTATGCAATGGTTCAAAGGGTGGACCCATAAGTCTTGTGAGAACAATATTTAAATTCCATACTGGAGAAGGTGGTATTCTGGGAGGAATTATTCGTTAAGTCCTTCCATAAACGCTTTGATTGCAGGAACCATAAACAATGACAAATGTTGTCTGTTTTGGAGATATGCCGCTTTAGCAGCCAAAAGTAATCTGATTGAGGAGTACGCTAAATTAGATCTTTGCAGATGTAAGAGATTGCATATTGTGGAAAAGTAAATTTTGCCATGTTCTGTGTCCCTACGTGTTCCCCATGTTATGTTATGTGTGCATGATTAATATGCATATGTATTCCCCATGATCGATTAAAGACGCAATTACAGTTGTGTCCATCTCTAGTATGCCAGTTTCCAGTTCTCGTGAAAGCTACGAGTATTAGGCCTATGTAAAGCTACGTTGCCACGTTTCTCAGTGTGCACATTATTTCATTGTAAAATCCCCGTTTCTAGGCCTCAAAAGGGCCCGGACTCAGATTCAGCTCCTGTCTTCTGAACCCTCGCTGAGGAGCGATACAGCCCCCACCTGTATCCCTGACCCTTCACTTATTTCCTGCCTCACAGTGCCCGGCTCGGCCTGGCTCTGCCTGCCAGTCTGCCAAGAGTATGTTATGATTCTAGTTATCAGTCCAGCTCTCCTTCTCTGCATTCCTAAGCTACTGAATCGCATCAAGAGTTTCAGTCATCGTCTAGCCTTTACGTCTCCATGTAAGAGAAATACTGTATTTATGGTCATTTAATATTCCTCAACACGCACTACATGTAGAATAATGCATGCACCAGTCTTAGAGTCTGTTAGCCTTTGCCCTGATAACTTTTGGATTCTATCAACATGTTCTCTAAACATCAGATACTAGATAGTGTTTAGGTACATGTCGCTCTGATTCTCCAGACTTTCGTCTCTCCTTCTAGCTCAGAAGTCATAGCCCCCAGCTTCTCCCTAGTAACACGTCATTGCCAGCTTGCGCGCACCACTAGGTTAGAGGTCCCGGCTCCTTAGGTAGCCCCCTCCATGTTTCCGCCCCATTTGTGACATATTCCGTTACGTTTACATCACATGTCTATGTATACGCCTTATTCACGCCTCTTGTTACACCTCCTTTCTGCCTTATCTTTCGCGACTGCTACAGGCCCCGCCCACTGCTACGCCTACTGTATGTACTGTAATGTATTTTGTTTAACTATATATGCTTGTGCACTGTTATTAAAAAGTTGCTAGCCATCCCAGATCTTGCCCGTGCAGGTTGTCCTGTTCCTGTCCTTTATGCTGTATTAAAACCTGCAAACTCCTACTACCTCGAATCTTGACTCTTATTTATTGAGCTATCTGTTATTGTTATGTCCAGTCAAAAATAGAGGTAATATTTATTTATTTACCACATAATGGCGCCCGAATAGGGACTTGCCCTTTCCCCACGCGCCGGTGAAGCCACGCAAGCCCCCTGATCCTCTGCAGCCGTGACGGAACCATACCGTGCACGTGCAGATATTTCTGCTTCAAGTATCCCTCAGGCTCACGGAGGAGACGGAGGTTGCCGTCCAGCATCCAGACGAGGCGGTGGAGGAACGCGGCGAGTCCCGACCAGAGCCCAAGCCGAGAGTCCAAGGTCCGAGGTATCCGGAGGCCCACCCGTAACAGAAGTCCGAAGTTCGTCCGTCCGGCGTCGTAGCAGTCCAGTCCAGTCCGAGGCTTTCCGTTCTTGCTGCCCGGTGAGTACCATTGCTGGGGTAGTATCTAGACAGGGTCAATTGCATTGTCTCTGGTCCGTGGGTTTGGGTACGCAGATCCAACACGAAGTGTCCACTTAGGTGGATGCGGGTCCTGACGTGTCTCTTTATGAGACCGGTAAGTTTCGTACTGTTTTAGCAGTGCATCTAGTTTCTGTTCTAGTCCGTTCTGTTCTCGAGAAATTCATGTATTCTGTTTTCAGTATTCCAGGTAGTGTTTTGTTCGAACTGTTATCCTAAATGTCATTCATGTATTTCAATGTCGTGGTATGAATGTGTTGTTTAGTAATCATCGTGTTCATTGTGTATTGTATTGTGTCTAGACTCCAGCCCAGTCATGCCATTGTTTTCCAAGTTACGTCAGTTAAAAACTAGAAAAGGTCTGTTAGAAGAAGCAGTTCCTGTCCCGCCTAGGGACAGTCCAGGTCATTTTATGTATCAAAAGCATGGCATAAGTGCCATATTATATCTAGATTTATGGGTGGAGTACACCAAACAGTTAGAAGAAAAGTACAGATGGCCCGTATCGGGTACATGGGATGCCGAGTGCATCATGCGAGTAGAAGAAGTATTATGGAAAAAGAAAGCCAGACAGTCACAGAAAGATGCCATCGAGTTATGGCGCAAAGAATCTCATAAAAGAACAGAAAAAGAAATTAGAAAGTCAGAATTAAGTAGGGAATCCTTAGAAAGAGCCCAAGAAAGGGAACTAATCAAGATAGGTGAACGAGTTAAAACCGAACAGTCAGACAGACAGAGGAATGCCCTTATTAAGGGTATGTATCCTCTTCTTGCCGAGGGCTTGCCAAAAGCAACCCCGGAAGCATCCAGTAATTTTCCGCCACCTTTAGTTCCGACCAAGCTACGTCACAAACCGACCGCAGCTGATATTTTTCTCTCGTCCTATTTGGACGACACAGTCCCAGAATATGCAAATCCTGTTCCGCCAGCTCCTGTAAATAATGTAAATCCTGCTCCTCCAGTCACCGGGGCACCTGTTGCAGTACCTGTTACGGTACCCCCGGTCCAGCCCGTAGTACAAATTCCCGCTACTTCAGTCACTCTGCCAGCTCGAAGAGTGTCAGTCGATGATTCCAGTATAGGGGCCGCAGGAGGAGGTCCTCCTGGTACCCCGCCGCCAAGTAGACGTCTAGGGGCAGTCGAGTTACATGAACGTGCGTTACAGCGTACGCCTAAATATAAGTCCATTGCAGAAATCAGGCGACTTCTTACTGAATGCTGTTATGATCCAGTCCCAGGCGAGGATAGTATGGTTATATATTCCGTACGTATAAGGCAGGTGTCCGAGTATTTGGTCACCCTACCGAATATGAAAGAAGATCTAGACAGAATGTATCGTTTCATTCGTACAGGACAAGATCCAGAAAGTATTGCTGAAGTCATGTCTCTCAGGAAATCTGAGATCCAGTTCATGTTATTAAAGTTTCTGATCAATTGTTTAATTAGGGAACAAGATTCCCCGACTAAAGATCCGAACGAAATGAAAATTTTGACAAAGTGGAGTGATAATATAGCCGAGGGTAAGCACAAGACACTCAATAGTATAGAGAGTATGTACAAGAAAATACGTAAAGAAATAATAAGGTTACACGAACAACGCAAAGAAGCACAAGTAAGCGAGAAAGAAAATGACTCTTCTACTGAAGAGGTAGACGACGAGACTACCGCCAGAATAGCGTATGTAGGTAAATCTAGACTTCCAGACCGACATTTACGCCTAGAACACAAGAAAGTCTTTCATCTTCCAGCACCAGAACAAGGTTCTCTAGAACAAGTATTTCAAGCTACGGATCAAATTCTGAAATCACGAATCGGTTATAGTGAATTAAGTACTATGCATGAACAAGAACTAGCCCGATCAGCAGTCCGATGGATTACGGATTCTACCACTTTTCCAGACGAAATAGTGGCACAAATGTTTCTGAAATTGCCCCCAGCCGAGCAGCGACTGGTGGGTATGTATATGATCCAACACCTCATTACACTGTATGAGGGTCAACATTCTGATCCAGGTCCGTTACATGATATCCTGAACGAGTTACTCCAGTATAGATGGAAAGGTTTAGGTACTGATTTAATTAGTGTCATTCTAGAACAGCGCCACAAATACAGAACGTTTTTGAACCCGCATTTTGTTCATGTCTCACCTCCAGAAAGTAAACCGTTTTACATAGACAGGCAGCATCCGTTACGAGAAGTACACCCAGTTAGGACACCAGGTGGTGAAATGCAACGAGTATTTGTTTACACCCCAGTTACAAAGATGGAACTCTTAGAGATGAAGAAAATAATTCCCTGTCACGACAAAGATCCAGCAGGGTTCCACCGAGAATTAAAAGACATGCTCCGTATGGGAGAATACACGTATCCAGATATTATTAAAATGTTAAAAGTCCTGTTGCCCGCAGGGGTATACGAAAAACTCAAGGAAAAAGATTGGGAGGTGGGAGAGAAAAAGATCGATTGGACAGCTCTAGAAGCTGAAGATAAGATACGAGTACCAGGTACCGGTTTTGGAGATAAATGTAAAGAATTAGCAGAATTATTGATACAAGTTTTGCCTAGATTATTAGCCACTAAAAAGGAAGACTGGGATGCAATCTCAGCCTGTAAACAGAAACAAGACGAAGATACTAGTGATTTTTATTCTAGATTTGAGAAATGTTTTAGCATCAACAGTGGTTTGAAGACGAGTAGTGAGTCATACCCTCATCTTTTTGTTACTAAATTAGTCGAGAATTCGAGTCCACAAGTTAAGAATAGAGTTTTGAAAGTCAAAAGTACCTGGCAAGCTAGTACCCCGTCCCAGATGTTACAGATGCTCCAGTATCACCAGAATAGAATCAGAGAAGAGCAAGAACACGAGAGAAGACGTATGAAAGACACGAAAATGAAAGTACTAGTTGCACAATCTGTTCCACAAGACAGTCAGAAGAGGGGTCCGAATCAAGCCAGTCATCCTGCAGCTCCCGTTAAAGGGACATGTAATTATTGTAAACAGCCAGGTCATTTTATAAACGAGTGTGCAGTTCTGAAACACAATATAGCCACTGGTAAAACTAAAGAAAGACCACGTCCGCCTAGACAAGAACAAGTTTCACAGACTTCTCAGCCACAGAATGCACAACAGACAGTTCCAGCACCGCAGCCTATCGCTGCAACACAGCATGTTACACAGCAGATGTACCAGTATGCACAGACAGAGTATCCAGAGTATCAAGCGTATTCATGAAACAGCCTAGAGAGGGAGGTAGGCTTGCCTCTCATCGAGATTCCTGTAGATCAAGAAGGTCCCTATGTACATAGTCAAGTATTAGGGAAAGACAGAAAGTTTTTGATTGATACAGGGGCAAGTAGGACTACTATTAGTCACGACGAGGTTCCAGGGGCTCCGCTCTCAGGCTCTAGAAATGTTTCCCTTGGATTTTCAGGAAAGCCAATTGTTAACGAGATTTCCAAACCAGTTACTCTAGAAGTAGGACCATTGTCCCGAACTACTGATCTATTGCTTACGAAGTCCTGTCCAGAAAATTTGTTAGGTATTAAGACACTGAAAGAATTAGGTGCAGTTATTTGTTGTTCCCCAGAGGGAATACGTTTGTTTTTACGTGACTTCAAGGGTCACTATGTTTTGCGTGATTTTGATCCAAGATTGTCTAATGTTCCGCAGCATCTATGGGCGCAAGGTCCAACTGATGTTGGTTTCATGCAAATCACACCTCATTGTGTGACTCTCAAGCAAGGTATAGTCTTGCCACGAATCAGACAGTACAGATTGCCACCTGAGGCTGTAGCAGCCTTATCCAAAATTATTGACGAGCTCATTGCTCAAGGAGTGGTTGTAGAAACTGACTCCAATGTATGTAATTCTCCTATCATTCCAGTCATGAAACGTACTGATCCAAATGCACCCCCAGTATATCGATTAGTGATTGACCTTCAAGAACTCAATAAATGTATTATTCCCCAGTACCCAGTTGTTCCAGATATCTCTTCCCTATTGACAGCCATTGATTCTGAAGCTACATTTTTTACAGTCATAGACCTCAAGAACGCATTTTTCAGTGTCCCCATTCATCCAGACAGCCAGTACCTTTTCGGTTTTTGTTTAAATGGAAGGAGCTATAAATTCACACGAGCTCCTCAAGGTTTCACAGAAAGTCCTAGCATTTACAGTCAAGCACTTAAGAGACAACTAGACAACATTCACATGCCAACTGACACTGCCCTGCTCCAGTATGTCGATGATCTACTGATCACAGCCCGTTCTGAACATGCTTGCGAGCGAGCATCGCTTACAGTCCTGTATTTCCTAGCCGAGAGGGGGCACAAGGTGTCTCCTTCGAAGCTTCAATTCTGTGTCCAGCAAGTGATCTACTTAGGCCACTTACTGTCCAAGTGGGGTAGGCAGTTGACACCTGACCGTATCCAGTTAATAGCGAGTCTTCCTCAGCCCAAGACACAGAAGGAGGTACGTGCTTTTATCGGCCTTACTTCTTATTGCAGACAATGGATTCCTCAGTATGCATTTCTAGCCAAGCCACTGATACAGTTAACGACACAGGAGGCAGCCGTATCGACTGTCCTCCCTTGGACATCTGAACATACACTTAGTTTCAATGAGTTAAAGAAAGCCTTATGCCAAGCTCCTGTCCTAGCTACACCGAACTACAATAAGCCTTTTACACTTTTTGTCACAGAACGTGATGGTACAGCATTATCTGTTCTTACACAAGATCAAGCAGGACAATACAAGCCCTGTGCTTATTTTTCGAGTACACTAGATCCAGTAGCCCAGGTTCTGCCTGCGTGCCTCAAGTCAGTTGCAGCCACAGCACTAGCTATCAGACAAAGTGATTCCATAGTATTAGGACATTCCTTGACAGTACAAGTTCCACACTCCGTGGAAGTTCTTTTAAACCGAACACAGACTCAGCACTTGACAATTGCACGTTTAACAGGTTATGAACTGACACTGTTCCAGCCACACATAGAAATCAGACGCTGCAACGTCCTAAATCCTGCTACACTGTTACCGTCAGTTACTTCAAATCCTGTCACACATGATTGTGTGGAAGTTGTTAACACTATGACTAAACCAAGACAAGACCTGACAGATATTCCATTACCAGATCCCGACCTGACACTTTATGTGGATGGTTCATGTATGAGAACGAGTACAGGAGAACTAGTAGCCGCGTATGCAGTGACTACTGACACTGAAGTTATTGAAACAAACCGTATTGACATTCTGTCCGCCCAAGCAGCAGAGCTAGTTGCTCTGACCCAAGCCTGCATACACGCCAAGAACCTGAAAGTTAATATTTACACAGATTCACGCTACGCATTCGGAGTTGTACACGACTTCGGAGTGCTCTGGCAGGAGAGAGGTTTCATGACTTCTCATGGAACCAAGATTCAGCATGGTTTCCTTATTCAAGCTCTGTTAGATGCAATACATTTACCGACATCTATCGCTATCATGAAGTGCAAGGCACACACGAAAGTTACTGACGTTATTTCCCAAGGTAATGATCTAGCAGATCGAACAGCCAAGCTTACAGCACAGACTCCAGACATACCAGTTAACAAGACACCGACATCCACTCTAGAACAGACTACTTGTATGACAGTTAAGGACCCTACTCAGGATGTCATAGATATCCAGTTACATGCTACTCCCGAAGAAATCAAGAAATGGTCCGAACAAGGAGGGGTCCAGACAGACCAGGGATGGGTGACGAAGGGAAAAGCCACATGGTTTCTCCCCGACTCAATGGTTCAAGTCATTATCAATACCGCACATAGTCCAGCACACTTAGGAGAAAAAGCCATGTTAGACAGTATCCAGAACATTTGGTTTAACAAGCATTTACGAGCTGCAGCCAAGCAGAAAGTCCGTACTTGTATGATATGTTGTCAATTCAATCCAGGTAAAAGTGTCCCGGTGGAACAAGGTGGATTCCAGCCCCCTGACCACCCTTTTGAAGTCCTCCAGATGGATTATATTCAGATGGAGCGATGTCGAGGTTTCAAGTATGTCCTTGTAGTTGTATGCGCTTTGTCCAGGTGGACAGAAGCATATCCAGTCCCAGATTACACAGCCGCGACCACTGCCAAGCAGTTGGTTCGTGAATATTTCCCCCGTTATGGACTCCCAAGGGTCGTATATTCTGATAACGGCCAGCCCTTCTCATCTGAATTAATGAAGCACGTTTCCCTGTTGTTAGGGTACCAGTGGAAGTTCCATTGTGTACGCCATCCAGAAGCAGCCGGTCTCGTAGAGAGACATAATCAAACCTTGAAAATCCGTATTGCCAAAGTCTGTAAAGAGAAAGGTGTAGACTGGCTAGTAGCTCTGCCAGTTGCCTTATTTTATATGCGCATGGTCGCACATTCCAGATCAGGTCTGTCCCCTTATGAGGTCGTATTCGGCCGTCCCCCGAACGTGTGGGGTACACCCAGACCCCGAAGTATTACAGATGTTTCCAGTAATATGCTGACAGATTACCTAGCTTCCTTGATGTCTGCCCTACACTCTTGTCGTTCACAGGTTGCCGCCGCATTTCCAGATAATACTGAGGTGAAACCGCATGAAATCGTTCCAGGAAGCTTGGTTCTCGTCCGGAATTTTGATCGTTCAAGTCCGCTGGAGCCTCGCTGGAAGGAGCCGAAGTTAGTCCTTCTAACCACCCGTACTGCCGTCAAGTTGGAAGGCAGGAAGGGGTGGGTGCACCTGTCACACGTCAAGAAATTTCACGGACTAAAAACTGTTTCCAAGAACATTTCCAAGGATTGTCAAGATTTTAAAGACTGCCAAGATACTATTCTTAAGGACTGTCCCGCAAATGACATTGACATCAAGCCCTCCCTGTTAGAGAAAACTCCGCAGCAGGAGTATAAACTGAAGCTCCGGTCTAGTAAAATAAGTCAGCCAGTTTAATTGTCTAAGTCCTCCCCTAGGTGAAACGGTTAGACAGGTATCTGACATGTATGAAATAGACCCACATAGTGAGAGAGTTAGTCAAAACTCAATCCGATGTATCGTTTTTCTAAGTTTTATATTGTTTTTAAGCTTGATGGTTACCTGCACGGGTTATGCATTTCATTTATGTTTTCCAATTTCTCATGTGAATATGTTTTCTAATGCTACAGTAGAGCACACGTTAAGTGATCTGCCTCCTCATGAACTATCTTATCGTCTTTCTATGCGCAACAATTCATTTATCCGTATGCTGCATTATTCACACCAGACCAGCAATGCCACAAATTGTTGGGTGTGTGGTCGACTCCCCCCTTTCCAGACACCGAAGGGAGTTCTGCCACTGTTTCCTTATCCGTTCTCACATAATGGCTCATGTGGAGCCTGGTCCATGTTAACGTCATCCTCAACTGATATGTCCTTTCTGAACAGTACATGTTTTCCAGACAAGCAAGGTCTTCCCCACAGAACAGGGTTAGATCTAGAAAATGAAGTTTATAATTTAGGTAATTATTCTTCGAATTTTATGGTCCTGAATGTTCAGTCTGATCCTACTCCAGACTTACCTGCTATTTCGGTGCTACCAGTCAAAGGCGAATTATGTGTCCGAAATAATGGTTCTGTACATGTAGGACATAGTGATTGTACTACTATTGTCGAGTATAGTGACAGTGGGAAATCTATTTTCAAAGCTTCACGTCATTCTTATTTTGTTTGTGGTCAGACCGCATATGTTCGTCTGCCCCTCGATTGGGAGGGAACCTGTTACATTGCCTTCCTACTGCCACCAGTTTTCCTAGCCCCATCTGATTATCACAGAAACACACATCTAGTACACATTGGACATAGAAGGGAGATCGAGTCCCCGATTGTCGATCAAACTGAAACTGCTCTAGAACAGTATACAGATTTCAATAGAGGATTCTTTTTCTTTATAGGACCTATCCAGAATAGTAAGTTAATCCGTAGGTTAACAAGAACTCTTGAAGCAGTAGTGAATGAGACTGCCTCTGCCCTAGGTAACTTAACCGAAGAGCAATCTGCTATGAGATTTGTCGTGCTCCAAAATCGTCTCGTTCTTGCATCATACTGGCCGATAGAGGAGGAGCATGTAGAGTCATCGGATCTAGTTGCTGCATTTTTATTCCTAATAACGCGCCGTCTGTTTATTCAGCTATAACCAGACTTCATAAAATTGCCCATCAGTTACACCAGGATCCAGGCACCTGGACATGGTCCGGTTGGTTTTGGAGTATTATTTCTGCCTGGGGATGGAAAGTATTGTCCTTTCTAGGTATTGCAGTAGCGATCATATTCAGTTGCTGCCTCTGTATACAATGTGGCCCTGCGATTTGCGGCATTTGTGCTACCTCTTGTATTCCTAGTCCCAAGTCCCGTCCTAGATCCCGTTCCAAGAAAATTCGAGACGAGCAAATGATACTGTATGAAATGATAGATGGTATCATGAATATTGATGTTTCCTGATGGAAACGTAGTGACAAGGAGGGAATGTGGAAAAGTAAATTTTGCCATGTTCTGTGTCCCTACGTGTTCCCCATGTTATGTTATGTGTGCATGATTAATATGCATATGTATTCCCCATGATCGATTAAAGACGCAATTACAGTTGTGTCCATCTCTAGTATGCCAGTTTCCAGTTCTCGTGAAAGCTACGAGTATTAGGCCTATGTAAAGCTACGTTGCCACGTTTCTCAGTGTGCACGTTATTTCATTGTAAAATCCCCGTTTAGGCCTCAAAAGGGCCCGGACTCAGATTCAGCTCCTGTCTTCTGAACCCTCGCTGAGGAGCGATACAGCCCCCACCTGTATCCCTGACCCTTCACTTATTTCCTGCCTCACAGTGCCCGGCTCGGCCTGGCTCTGCCTGCCAGTCTGCCAAGAGTATGTTATGATTCTAGTTATCAGTCCAGCTCTCCTTCTCTGCATTCCTAAGCTACTGAATCGCATCAAGAGTTTCAGTCATCGTCTAGCCTTTACGTCTCCATGTAAGAGAAATACTGTATTTATGGTCATTTAATATTCCTCAACACGCACTACATGTAGAATAATGCATGCACCAGTCTTAGAGTCTGTTAGCCTTTGCCCTGATAACTTTTGGATTCTATCAACATGTTCTCTAAACATCAGATACTAGATAGTGTTTAGGTACATGTCGCTCTGACTCTCCAGACTTTCGTCTCTCCTTCTAGCTCAGAAGTCATAGCCCCCAGCTTCTCCCTAGTAACACGTCATTGCCAGCTTGCGCGCACCACTAGGTTAGAGGTCCCGGCTCCTTAGGTAGCCCCCTCCATGTTTCCGCCCCATTTGTGACATATTCCGTTACGTTTACATCACATGTCTATGTATACGCCTTATTCACGCCTCTTGTTACACCTCCTTTCTGCCTTATCTTTCGCGACTGCTACAGGCCCCGCCCACTGCTACGCCTACTGTATGTACTGTAATGTATTTTGTTTAACTATATATGCTTGTGCACTGTTATTAAAAAGTTGCTAGCCATCCCAGATCTTGCCCGTGCAGGTTGTCCTGTTCCTGTCCTTTATGCTGTATTAAAACCTGCAAACTCCTACTACCTCGAATCTTGACTCTTATTTATTGAGCTATCTGTTATTGTTATGTCCAGTCAAAAATAGAGGTATTATTTATTTATTTAGAAACATCCAAGGTGTTAACGTTGTTATTTGTGCAATATACAACTAATCGTTTCCATTTTGCTGCATAGCATGCTCTAGTGGTGGGACGTCTTGCCTCCTTAATGACGTCCATGCAATCATCCAAACTCTAAGACCTCAGGAGCCAAATTGCTAGATTGAGCTGCATAATCTCTCCATGGTTCTGTGTCAGTAGATGTGGGGAGAGTTTTAGTTTGTGATGTGGTACTACAGAGAGCTGTAGTAGCGTTGTGTACCAGGGTTGTCTCGCCCACGTTGGTGCTATGAGAATCAATGTGAGAGAATGGTGCCTTAGTTTGCCTACCACTAATGGAATTAGTGGGAGAGGTGGAAAATAAATTGTTTGACCAGTTCATCCATACTGCATTGCCTTTGGATAATGGGTGTGGGTATCTGGCGGCGAAGCTTAGGCATTTGTAGTTGCTTTGTCTGGCAAACAGATCTATCTCTGGTTGTCCCCACCTTTGAGAAAATGGCTGAAGAACTTGAGGATGAAGCTCCCATTTGTGTATCTGTTGTCTCCGACGACTTAACAGATCTGCCAATTGATTGTGAACTCCTGGTAGATGTTCTGCTAACAGAAAAATGTTTTGAGGGATGGCCTATCTCCAAATGCTCTGCTCCAGCCGGGAGAGCTGCAGAGAGTGTGTCCCTACTTGCTTTTGAATGTAATGTATTGCTGTCATATTGTCCGTCCGGACTAGTACAGCTTTGTTTGATATGTAATGTTGGAACGATTTTAGCGCTTGAAATATTGGTAGCAACTCCAGGTAATTTATGTGGAGTACTTTTTGTTTCATTGTCCACGTACCTTGTACTGTGTGACTTTGTAAATGCGCTCCCCATCCTGTGAGAGATGCGTCTGTGGTCAGTATTATTTGTGGAACAGGCTCTATAAACGGCCGGCCCTTGGAAAGGTTTTTGTTGTTCCACCATTGCAGAGAGCGATGCGTCCGGTCGTCTACCACCACCAGATCTGTTATTTCTTGTCGAGCCTGATTCCACTGACCTGCCAAGCATTCTTGTATGGGGGCGCATTTGTTGTCTTGCGTATGGCACTATGAAGATGCAAGATGCCATCATTCCTATTAGCTACATGAACACTCAAGCTTGTAGTGAGTGTTGTGGTTGGAATCTTTTGATGAGAGTCTGTATAGCTTGTATTCTTACTAAGTTGGGGTACGCTATTGCCTTGTAGGTATCTATTGTGGCACCTAGATACTGCTGAGATAGGGACGGTTGTAGATGTGATTTCTTTTGATTCACTGTAAACCCCAACTTGTGCAGCAGGCAGATTGTCTGATGCGTGTGCTATACACATTGGTTATATGACTTGGATGTTATTAACCAGTCTTCTACATATGGGAATACATGAATGTTGTCCCTTCTTAAGTGTGCTGCTACTACTGCTAGACACTTTGTGAATACTCGAGGTGCTGTTGTTACTCCGAAGGGGAGCACCTTGAATTGGTAGTGCTGACCTTCTAGCACCAACCTGATGTACTTTCTGTGAGGCTGATGAATGGGAATGTGGAAGTAGGCGTCCTTGAGATCTAATGTGGCAAGGAAATCGCCTTTCTCTAGTAACGGTAGAACCTGTTGTAATGTGACCATATGCAAGTGGTCCGAATGTATGTACTGGTTTAGGGGTCTTAGATCTAGAATTGGTCTGAGAGACCCATCCTTTTTGGGTATGAGAAAATAAAGGGAGTAAACCCCTGTGTTTTGATGTTCCTTTGGTACTGGTTCTATTGCATTCTTTTTCAGTAGTGATTCCACCTCTTGCTTTAGTAGTAAGAGGTGTTCTTGTGACATAGGACGTTGTCTGGGTGGTATTGTTGGAGGAGTGGAAGTGAGCTCCAGGCAATAACCGGGCCGAATTATTAATTATTTGTCTCACCCACCTGTCTGTAGTAATGGCGTTCCAGACAGGTAGGAATTGTTGTAATCTTCCCCCGACCGGAGTGGAATGGTCTGGGGGAATGGAGGGAAGTCACTGTTTGGGAGTAGAGGCGTTGCGATTATTGTTGCCTCTGCCTTTGCCCTTGTTGTTGCTCCCTCTATACCCTCCTCTATAGTATCCCTTGCTGGGCGAGGTTTGGTTGGGCGGTTTGTAAGTAGGTGTTGTCAGTTTGGAAACCTCTTGCGGTGCCCCTATACGAGGAGCGACGAAAGGAAGGTCTATGGGCTTGTGTTTGTAAAGCTCCCATTGACTTTGACGTATAAGTATCTTTTTTCATTTTTTCCAGTGCACTGTCGACATTTGGACCAAAAAGATGTTGGTCAAATGGCTGGTTTAATATACTGGCCTGTACTTCTGGCTTGAACTCAGAGATTCTTAGCCATGCATGCCTGCACAACAGTACCCCTGTATTTACTGCTCTAGATGCGGTGTCTGCAGTGTCTAGTGCACATCTTATGGAGGTATTAGTTATAAATTTGCCCTCCTGTATTAAATCCACAGCCCTAGCCTTATATTGTTCTGGCAGGTGTTCCATGAGTGACTCTAACTCATCTTAATGAGCTCTGTCATATCTTGCTAACAGAGCTTGAGTGTTAGCAATCCTCCATATATTGGCAGCTTGTGATAGTGTGCGTTTCCCTGAAGCATCTAACAGCTTTGATTCTTTGTCAGGGGTGGAGCATCCCCTGTTGTCTGCGAGTTGGCTCTTTTTCTAGACACTACCAGCGAATCTAGTGGCAACTGCCCCTTAATGTATGCTGGATCAGAGGGAGACGCTTTGTATTTCTATTCCAGTCTGGGATTAATTACCCTGGCCCCGACTGGTTCTTTAAATATTTCTGGTGCGTTTCTTACCACTTCATTAAGTATTGGAAGTGTGGTTGTGGTTTTATGTGAGGTTAATAGCGTATCCATAAGAAAATCTTCTATTGGATCTGTATGCAAGTCTACTCCTTGGAAAGTAGCTGCTCTATGGATGAGTTGTGTGAATCCAATGGTGTCATCTGGTGGAGATGGCCTAGACGGGTATGCCTCGTCTTGTGGTAGATCTGGTGCATTGTAATCTTCCCATGGGTTACCTGATGGCCCAGCCATATCATCTGGGTCATTAATGTCATCCAGTTGATGATAACTCTCTTGTGAGTATGTATCCTCATAATCCTCATCCTGTGGTATCATGCTATGTGTGCTAGCTGGTGAGTGTACAGGAGAAACATCTACTGGAATTTCTACTTCTGGTGAAGAAAGTCTTGTATGGGAAGTTTGAACATGCCTCTTTGGAGGAACAGGTGATGGTTTAGGACAGTCCATTTTCCTCTTTTCAGGCACGGTGTACACATGTCCAGTCTTTGGATGAATTTTTAGAGTTTTTTGCCTTAGATTAGGCTGCAAAAGCTCTTCTAACAGTAAATCCTTTTTCAGAGCCGATTTATCTCTTTTGGAACCGTCAGGTTTAGGCTTCACAGTGTCTATTATCTTTGGAACGGGTCTTGATTTCGGTTCCGAAGACTCTTCTTGCTTTTTCTTTGGATCTGTGCTTTTTGGATCCGAAGCTTTTGCTGCCGAGTGCTTAGACTCGTCTGCTTTTGGTGCCGAAGTGTGTTTCGGTATGGAAAGTGCTTTCGGGTCCACTTTTTTAGTTACCGGAGTCGTTTTTGTTTCAGTAACCTTTGGAACTTCTTTTGGTGCCGAACTTGGTTTCGGAACCTCTTTGGGTGCCGAACTTGGTTTTGGTTCTGTAACTCTCGGTATCGATGGGTGTTTCGGTGCCGGTGTTGACTTCAGCTTAAGCACTTTCGGTTTGTTGGAACTGACCCTTTTTGCAGGGCTATCCCAAAACTTGTTGCTTCTTCCTCCCTTATTTTTCCTGACCTGTGGCTGTTGGCAATAGGACTCTGCGCACTTTACCACTGCTGATCAGTGCTAAAGTGCATATGCTCTCTGTGTAAATTGTTATTGTAATTGGATATACATGATTGGCATATTTGTATCACCAAGAAGTGCCTAGTAAAGTGCACTGGGTGTGCCAGGGCTGGTGATGACAAATGCTACTAATGGGCCTGCAGCACTGAGTGTGCCACCCACATGAATAGCCCTAAAATGGTGTCTCAGGCCTGCCACCGCAGTGCCTGTGTGCAGTCTGTGAACTGCCATGTCCTCCTGGTCAGTGTCCCCACTGACCAGGCCTAACCCTTCCCTTGCTGTACACATTGGACACCCCTATGGAAGGCCCCAGGTACCCCCTTGGGCAGGGTGCAGTGTATGTGAAAGGTAGAGCACGTACTAGTGCAGGTGACATGCTCTGGTAGTGAATTACAGCCATTTTCGTTTTTCACTATTATAAGGCTATCTTGCCCCATAGGCTATCATGGGGAATGCTGGCTACAGTGGCTACCAGCATATCTTCCCATAGGAGCAAGATAGGACATAAAAGTCTAGTATCCCTGAACTCAGAATTTAATAACACATCTTTAAGGAAAGGTTGTTTTTAAATCCTGTGTTTGAGAACAGCACTTTTAGAAAGTGGCTGTTCTCTTGTCTGACCTTTCTGTATGCCTTGGCCTGTTTGTGAATTGACTGTCAGGTTTGAGAGTGACATGGCTGGGGAGCACCCTGGAAGCTGGATGAGTCAGTCCTAGGCTGAATGACTGCATCTGCATCTTGAGTGGTGGGAGGGGATAGCACCTGGGACCTGAATAGGTCTGTGCCTGCCCCCCACAGTGCTGGCTCCACCCCCTGTGGTGCGTCTGATGTCTCTGACCTGCACTGTGAAAGGAGAGAAGGAATCATGTCAACAAAGTGCTCCAGGGCTGTGCTTTCCCTCCACAATGCTGGCTCCACCACCCACTGGGTGGCTGACGACTCTGCCCCTCTCTCTGAATGGAAAAGAGAGGCCAGGAAAACAAAGGGCTCAAGGAACACCCAGAACTGGTTCAGACCGGGCTCAGAGCCCTCCTGCACAAAGGGAACAAAGACTTTTAGGGGTATAAGTGCAGGACCCCAGACTACAGAAAATTAGATCATCCTGGAATCAAGAAGGAACCTCTGCCAAGGAGAAAGCTGAAACTGAAGAAGGAAGATTGTCCTGCTGTTGCTATGCTGGATTGCCTTGCTGTTGCTTTGCTGCCAAGGAGAGGGGAAGGACTTTGCTTTGTGCTGTGTCCCCTTGCTTGAAGGAATCTCCAAGGGCCTGAGAAGGGCTGGCTCCCTGTTTTGAAGTCCTAGGAGCAAAAGGACTTTGCCCCCAGCTTCCCTGAGTGAGTTATGTCCTTCCTGGAGTGTGTGGCCCATGTTTGGTGCCTCTGGAAGTTGTACCTGTGTTGGGAAGCTGGAAACCAAGATTTAAAAAGACTGTGCTACAGAAAAGTTATTGCATCGCTCGCTGCGGAGCGCATCCCCGACAATGCAAGGAAATTCCTGCCGCTACGGAGGTCGAGATCGTCGCAGTGCCTGTTGCGGCTGCCAGAGACGTCGTACCCTTCGCTAGCGGGAAAACCACCATTGCTGCGAGCATCATCGCAGAGCCTGTCTTCGCTGGGTGAGATCGCCGCACCGCTTGCTTGCGGACCGCATCCCGTCGCTGCGAGTGTGGTCGCAGAAGCCATCGCATCGAGGAGCTGCGAGAGAGAGATCACCGCTGGTACCCGTATCGTCACCCCGGAGATCGTCGCAACTCCAAAGATCATCACATCGTGCCTTTGAGAGAGAAAACTTCCTACCGAACCTACGAACCTGAATACATACAAGTCCGCCTTTCTCCCCATACAGACCGGAATGGTCGCAACACGCCCGCTACGTATATAGTGATTACACTGGTTATCCCCCCACAGAAAATCAGGCGGAACAGTCCAACTGTATGAGCAGGAATCTACCTTCCTAAACAGGTACATGAAAAACAACATTGTAGCCTAGTAGAAATACACTATGTATGTTCCTTATAAGAACATGAATTTGAGATGTTCATATTTTTTGTAGGATGCAACAGCAAGTGAGAGAAAAAGCAACAAGCCTGTTAAATAAGAGACATCGTCCGCCGCGGCTGCTCATAAATCAAATAAGATGACGATTATTTCTTCTCAGGTACAAACGTAAGTATACCGAGAACAATAATTAGGAGATGGCAGGGCACTAGAAATAAGTCAAATTGTTTCATGTTATTTATCCACTACAGAAATCGCAAATGCTGATTGAATTCACAAGCCCTGATGATTATCCTGGTACTCAATACCTAGGATTTGAAACGCGTCGGCATATGTTTAAATACAGAGGATTGACAAATTAAAATCCATCTTGTGAATTGAGGATAGACAATCCCTTTCTTTTGTTGAAAAATTGAAAAACTAAAACTCTCCCTGTGTACTATTTGATACCTGATTTGACAGTAAAGAAGTTCAGGATCATAGCTTTAACACATCCGCCAACTCGGGTGGTGTTCATCTACATAACGAATGTTGTGAATTTCTTGTCTAGTTGTCATTTTTTGCTTTTCATGTAAATTTGGAATGTTATGTATTATGTCATTAATTTATGTTTATTGTGAATGCAACACATTTTGAAGTAACTATTTGTATAATCTAAATGTTTTGATATGTGTCTTTTTCATGCGGAAATAATTAGTGATGAAAACAAATTAATGATAAAAAAGGAAAAGGTATAATAAAATACAGTTACAAACAATAAGTAAGGTGTTTGTACATAAAGCTTAAATTGTAATGCTTTGAATTAATTTGAGGTACAGGCCTACCCTATTACTTGACTGTATTACACGGCCCAGCCTGCACTTCGTCCCTGGGGCCTAATTCCCTTCGTTTCTTATTTATCACTTCAAGCATGTCGAGTGACACAATTAAAATAGGAACAGATGTAAAGTTACAGGCAAACAACAGTATGTACCACACCATAAAGTATTATTTAATATTGAGTTGCTCTTCAATCAGCAATATTAATACGTTGTAGAGAAATAGAATACCATTCATGTGGGAAACTGAAAAAGAGAGAAATTAGATATGTCAAAACATACAAGTTGTGTATTTTGGTTATATATTGGTATAATTCTGCTTAAAGTAGTTCACTGCCAGCTTGTCCATACTCCATAGCCAGAGCCACTGGAATTATGCGCCAGAAGGGGGATAATTTATGCGGCAGTGTTGACTAAATTAAGTGGTAATAAAAGGAAAATTATTCAGCATGTGGTACATTCTGTGATAGTGTTCATTATTTTCTAATTTTTACACTTAAGTGTCTAGGAATAGTTGTGCATCAATAGTGTTGGTTTAGCTCCCAAATATAGTACCCGTATTTTCTGGCGTATAAGACGACTTTTTAACCCTTGAACATCTTTTCAAAAGTTGGGGGTCATCTTATACGCCGGTGTCATTTAATAAGCAAGTGAATATAGCCCAAACTCTATATTTTAAAAGGAAAAGTAGGGGGTCGTCTTATACGCCCAGTCGTCTTATACGCCAGAAAATACGGTAATAGGCAACAGAAAGGTAACCAGTGAAGCTGTGCAAACGGCACTGTGCAACAACGTGTGTTTCTGCATTTTTATTAACTTTTGGACCGTTTGTGTACAAAAGATTAAATCCCTCCGACACAAGTCTGGTTTACTACAAACCCAAAAGCTCTGGCACAAAATCCCTGCACGATCACGGTCCACACATGACGTTTACCCTGATGTTGCCTACCTTCAGGGCATGTCGTTTGTAACATTGTGCAGTTGGTTTGTTCCCCTATACATGAAGGTTCAAGGGTGGATCACTGTCGGTGACATGGCATTTAGAGAGTTAATTTGCATTAGCAATGGGTGCATTCTGGGACAATTAAATTACAATGGGCATGGCAGTTCAGATTAGGTTCTACTGTTATGAAGTACTGTGAGTTGTGTCTACCACTAGGAAACTAAACGCTGGGGAACTGGTTTTGCAGGAGGACCAGAGATTTCATTTTAATTACGCAGGTTTCTGTACTTGCACCCCAGCTCCCTCTGCAGAGCAGCCCACTTCCCCCACTGCACTTTATGCGCCAGAGAAACACCACCCACCATGAATGCTGTGTTCCTTGCCTGCTGTGAGTCAGGTGGGCAGGGTGCAGTAGCCCAGGGCTCGCGCAACCAGAAAGTTGAAATTGAGAACTAAGGGTCAGTCAGGGGCAGAATTCAAGTCCCTGGTTTAGATAAATAGTAATTGGAGGGGTGACAGAAAGCAAACACACAGACAGGGCAGCCGTGGGTCTCCTGGGAATGGTAGTTGTGAAGGTTGGACTCCTTCTGGACCCTCCCCCGCCTGGAGTTTGGAGCTCCCTGCTCCATCCAACTCCGGTTCACCACACGCCACTACCCCCGGTTTTATCGGCCGCTCTCTGCTCCCAACTTGTGATACAAGTGGCACCAGGCTCTTCTCCTCCGGCTAGCGAGCGACATGCACCGCAGCCGACCATCGATGGGGGAAGCAGCGTCGCTGCTGAGCAGTGTGCACTTGAAAGAAAATAGTGCTCACCGACTACATAACGCAGACCGTGTAACAACGCAAGTAAAAGTTCCAGTTGTTATGGGCGGTCACAAAAGGAGACAGGGCGGTAACAAGGAGGGCCTAGGAAGCCTCATATTGAATCAGAAGCCAGCATTTCCGAAGGACAATGACACCAGCCAATGAAAAATATGGGTGGAGAGTGGGCGCGGCTTCCACAGCATACCCTACTACAGCATGCCTCACAGAGTGAGCGTGCGCTAGGCTCGACCTAAAAAAAAAAATCTAAAAACTTTTTGTAAGATAATATAGTTTTAAAACCGCACCCTTTTTCAGTTTCTTTTACATTTTTCATATGTTATTTTCTGAACATTAAGGCAACATCAGTGGGTAAATCTATTTTCCTGCTCAATCACTTCAGATTTAAAGATGTAAGCTCTTTAAGCCTACTTTCATCACATTCAATTATTCTACCTCAATGGGGACACTCAGTTCATGAGTCTGCATCCAACTTCAGAGCATTTCTAAAATCACTAACTCCTTATTATGAAGTCATCTACTTCTTTATTTATTTATTTATTAATACAACTTGTAGAGCGCGTGCGTATGCCCGTAGGCGTCTTGGCGCTAAGATTGCTTAGACGGGTCTCTGGGTGATTAAGCGTAGAGGCAGGGATTTCTTACTGGTTAAACAGCCATGTCTTCACCAGTTTCCTAAACTGGAACAGGGAGTGTGCCATTCGTATGGTTAACGGGAGTGAATTGCTTAGACGGGTCTCTGGGTGATTAAGCGTAGAGGCAGGGATTTCTTACTGGTTAAACAGCCATGTCTTCACCAGTTTCCTAAACTGGAACAGGGAGTGTGCCATTCGTATGGTTAACGGGAGCGAATTCCAGAGTCTGGCAGCAGATACTGTGAAACGCCTGTCTCCCCAGGTAACCGTTCTGGTGCGGGGTACTGCCAACTGCTGTAGTTGCATCGATCTCAACTTTCTTGCAGGGTAGTAGATGGAGAGCTGCTCTTGCAGGAATCTTGGGCCCGTGTTATGAATAGCTTTGAATGTTAAACAGAGGGTTTTGAATTTAATACGATTTTTTATTGTCAGCCAGTGGTAGCTCCTAATGATGTGGCTGACAGATTTACATTTTGGGGTCTTTGAAAGTACTCTGGCAGCTGCATTTTGGATCATTTGAAGTTTGGAGATCACCCTGGACTGTGCATTGGCAAATAAACCATTACAGTAGTCCAGGGATGAGAGCACTAGTGTGCTAACCACTGTTTTTCCCGCACTATCAGATAAAAATGGGATTATTTTCCTAATGAGTTTGAGTTTGTGATAGGCATTGGCAGCCGTTTGGTTTGCATGTGCTGCAAAGTTAAGTTTCTCATCAAAAACTATGCCTAAGTTTCTGACCTTAACTGACGGTATAGGTGGAGTTCCCAGCGAGGTAGGCCACCATTCAGGGGACCATTGTGGAGCGATCTTACCAAAGATGACCACCTCTGTTTTTTCAGAGTTTAGCCTCAGGCAGTTGGCCTGCATCCAGTTCTTAATGGCCAACATACCCTCTTGAAGCCGAGCCGCTACCTGATCCCCATCGTTATTGATAGCGAGCACCAGCTGGGTGTCATCAGCATAGGACGTAAGGCTCATGTGATAGGATTTGATCACCCTCGCCAAGTCCAACACGTAGATATTAAACAGTGTTGGACTTAGCGATGAGCCCTGGGGAACACCGCATGGTAGTGCAAGCTCTGGTGACTTAAAAGGTCCCAGCGTGACTGCTTGAGTTCTGCTCGATAGGAACGATGTAATAAGTTCCTTCGCACTGGATCGGATGCCTAAATTCCCGACACGGTCGATCAATATAGAATGATCGACTGTGTCGAAGGCAGCCGATAGGTCCAGCATTATGAGGACGGCTGTCCCTCCCTGATCTCTAATTGTTCGAATATCATCCGCAGCTTTGATGAGGGCCGTCTCGGTGCCGTGGAGTTTCCGAAATCCGAACTGCGTGTCATCTAGCAGATGATTTTGCTCCAGATAATCAGCAAGCTGGGTATTCATTACCCTTTCGAGCACTTTGGCGAGAAATGGTAAGCTAGCGATCGGTCTATAATTTTTCAACACCTCTTTATCCAGAGATGGTTTTTTCAGGAGAGGTTTTAATAGAGTATTTTTGAGCATGTTCGGGTATCTCCCTGACCTAAGGATCGTATTACTTACTTGCATGATGGTAGTGCAGACGATATCGATCACTGGTAGGTAGACTTTAGGAGGACAGGGATCAAGAGCTGAGCCCGTCCTTATTGATCTCATGATGTCCCTTATTTGATTCTCCTCTACTCCTTCAAATTGGGAGAGTGAGCAAGTGGGAGGGCTAGTTTGAGTGGAAAGTGAGGGGGAGGTGTCATTGATTGAGAACTCAGAGTAAATGTCATTGACTTTGGAGAAGAAGAAATCGGCCAAGGAGTCACACAGAGCCTGTGATGGGGAGGGGGCCGTGTCTATGGGCTTCCCGGCCAACTGCTTCACCACCTCAAATAATTGTTTACTGGAGTTTTTTGAGGAATCAATTTGATCCCCAAAAAACTTCTTCTTGGATTCGTTGATCAATTTTTTATAGGTGGACTGAATATTTTTATATAGGGTTTTACTCTCTTGATCGTAAGATCTTCGCCATTGCCTTTCGTGCCTACGGCATTCTTGTTTTTTTTGTCTGAGTTCTTCTGTGAACCAGGGGGACGAAGGTGTCTTTCTGTTGCTAGATAGGGTCTTAAAAGGTACTATTACATTCATAGCATTCCCTATCCAGTCGGTGAATTGTTTAGTGGCTAGATTGGGATCTGCGGATATACTAGGGCAAGACTTAGTCAACAACTCGGCCAAAGCTGCATTATCGATGTCTTTCCATACTCTAAAAGGTTCTTTAGTATTGTATATTCGATTAATAGGGGGAGGAACCTTAATAGGTATGGTGCAGAGAATAACAAAATGGTCACACCAAGTTAGGGGTAGAATATCCGTAACAGTAATCCCCTGTATATTAGAGAAGATACCGTCCAGCGTATGGCCAGCCTCGTGTGTTGGGCCATTAACAAGCTGGACTAATCCCAAACTTGCAAGATCTTCAATTAATGCTTGGGAATCGGTATCCTTCTGTTTCTCCAAATGAAAATTGAGATCTCCCAACACTAAGAAAGAATCCTCAGTCACCACGGATTCAATCAATGAGGTAAGGTTGTCCAGAAAAGCGGAACGTGGGCCGGGTGGTCTGTAGATCAGTACTCCCTTAAGATTGTAAGATGGCGTCATCCTGATATCAAATTGAAATGCTTCACAGCATTTGGATGCGATGGGAAATGTTCTGACTGGGAAACAATGTCTCGTGATGACCGCCAATCCTCCTCCTTTCTTACCCTGTCTATCAGTTCGGTGTATAGTGTATCCATGCGGGATGGCAATTACCAGATCTGGGCCAGATTCAGCGTCCATTTGGTTGCTTGCGGTCACAATGTATTACCCACTGATTTAATTATGCAAGGATTTATATCTATGGAAATAACCAACACGTTTTCTGTGTGAATGATTCCCAGGGGACCATTATGGCCTTGTGACAAGCCCAACATATTAGCCTAAACTGCCACAGACAACTACCCCAGAATACAGACTATTATTAGAGAGAGTGACCAAGGTAGAGATAGCCATTATATATGTCACTAATAAATAACTGGCCCTTGTCAACTGCATTGAGGCTAGTGACATGTGCAGTATATGACTATTTAACATCAGAAGTTCTCCATCCCATCAGCCAACTAGATCATCATTACCCCTTCCCAGGAACTCTGCAACACCCTGGTGGACTTCTTCCAGAACAAGATCTCCAACATCTACAAAAACCTTGAGCCCCAACCTACCGCCACCAACATCCTGAACCTCATCGTTCCCACAGAGGCAGACCCCTGCCACCTCCTACCTACCTGGAACCAGCTCACCACTCAAGCCACCACCAACATCATGAACTCAATCTTAAAGTCTCGATTCCGTGCCTCCCACAACACCGAAACTGCTCTCATCACCACCACGGACAACATCAGAACCCTCCTCAGCAAAAGGGTAATGGTGGCCAGGGCCGGACTGGGAACTGAAAGCAGCCCTGGCAAATTTTGCCAGACCAGCCCCCTTCCGGCACGTCGTGAGCAAGCGCAGCGAGCGAGCCTAACTGCTTCTAGGAAGGTTCGGGGGGTTCTCCCCCCAAGAAAATTTTGGAAAAAGACAGACCAAAATGGTGAATTTTACAGCACATTTTTCATTACATATTCAATTGTATCAATTTTCAAAGCACAGTAAATAGTAAATGATGACCTTAAAGAGCACCAGGTTACCCACCAAGTCATATGTACACAAAATGTGCTTAAACCATCAGAGATGGAAGCACCAGACAGATACACAAAAATAACCACACGTGCAGAAAGGCAAAGGCAATCAGACATTTAAAACACATCAAAACTGTCATACAAGCATTTAGACACTGACACAGAGGCAGACACAGTCATGTTGGTGCCATTTTAGCACACAATGTAACTAGACACAAATATCCAGATGAATGCAATCACACAGAGACACACAGTGTACACACAATGACAGACACACATACACGTCACAGCCAGAAAAACAGTGACACAGCTTATATCCCAAGAAATACATTAATATGTAAGTAAGTAAAATGTTAGCTACAGAAGAGAACTATCTCCTCATGGCTATTAAGTAGTTTGGAAACTACTGCAATTGTCTTTTTTGTATAGCTCAATTTTATATTAATTACATAGTCAAATTTATTTTTAATTTTGTATATTTTTTAAATTAATGGTGCTGTAAAATGTTTCTTTTAGATTTGTATTTCTATGAGTATGTTTTTACTTGGTGATGTAAATGATCATAAATTATTCTAATAAATTACTTTCTATTAATATGTGTAAACAACACACACGATTGTCGCAGGGTTTCTGTTCTCACACAGAACTGTGCACAGAGGATTGGAACCTCGGCGAATTAGGGTGACCCAAAACTCACCTTAGTACCCAACTTACCCCTTACCGAGCTAGCTACAGTGTCTCATTGGTCTTATCAAACTCCCAATGTTTAGACAAACCAGAACATGAACTTACAGTACCTCAGGATACGTGGAACTCATGAACACTCTTTCGTTATATTATCATTACAAACCAGAACATGGAGTAAAGAAGAACACATGTGCATTTGAAATGTTTATTTACTAATGCCGTCTTCTCAGGCGCAGTATCTTAGATAATACAAGTATACATATTATCAGTAGCAAAATTACCAGCATAGTTACTAATACATAAAAAGCGAATGGTGACAGCATGTTAACATGCTGTAATGAATAAGAGCTAACAACACTTATATCTCACCCTCCCTAACACACATATTATATTATTTGCTAAGAAGGTCTCTTTGGGTCGAATTAGGGCGGGCCCATACCTTAGTGTCCTAGCATGACGGAATCACATCAGCATACACCAGCTCTCTCTTCATGTGTACCGCATCAAGTGTGTGTTATGTGCCTCATGCAAAGCAATATCAATCCCGCCTGAAGCCAGAGTTGGCAAAGGCTGCACTTGTGTTATGACTATGAAGGCGTGGAGATCAGACCTCATAACAATTCCGTATCGTGTTGTTCCTGAAACTTCACCACTCTTCGTGCAGACATAGTTTATTAAGCAAAGCTGATATCCGAGCAATAACATATTATTCTCACATAAACCACAGCAAACTACTAGGTTGAAAGCTAAGTCAACAATTAAGTGTCGTGTGCAGAAGTTGCAAAAATGGAAAATGGCGTTTAAACCTCAAATGTGCCTATGCTAACTTAACACGATATAAGGATATTCAGGAGCTACATGACACCCCCCCTTGATCCGAGAACGGACTAAATATGATAACAGAAGTGCCATCTCATGAGAGCAGAACTCAACAGTAAACGAGCATGATCCGAAACTAAACATTAAAAAGATCGAAAAAATTAATGCTAAAAAATAGCCCAAAAAATATATAGTGGCTCAAGCCAATAGGCAAGGAAATAATAAAAAAACTTGACAAATAAGTCAATAAAATCAATGAAATACTATTGCTCAGCATGTCAATCCGAGGCAGTGTCTATGACAAAACTGTATATGCAAAGTAAGTAGCAACAGCCTCCAATAGGAAATCACCGTCTTCATTCGAAAACAGTTCAGCCATCCAATTTAAAAGATAAAAAGAACATACGTGTTCTCCCAGCACCGGATCCTCTATAACCATCAGAGGACAGCTCGGTGGGTTTTCAAGAAAACTCAGTTCCAAGAAATTCTGTGCTGCCGACAAAATATCCCAGGGACCAATTAGTCCATGTGCCACCGCTAAGGACATAATCCTCTCGTCAGAACAAACCAACTCGTGAGCAATGATAGGACTCATCAGCTGATTAAAATCGACATCAGGAGAAACCGGTTCGCAGAGACACAAATCAATGGCCCAATGGAAATCACAGGTCAGGCAGTGAAATACAGGCTGGACACAGGTGAAATAGGAGAATCGAAAAGATAATCCATATGCCGCGCTCAATATCGCCAACGGCAGTGTGCCATAATATTCAAGCATGCGATTGCGAAACAGCGTCAGTAGCTGTTGGGCGCGGTCTTGCACAGGAAGGACATCCATATTTAAAAAGACAGAAAACCACTAGAGCGCCAGCCGCTAATGCAAGTAAAAATGGGAATCCTCCAAACAACGATGAAAAAATAGAATGGAAGAAAGCAGGGATGACTCCAAAAATCTTTTCAAAGGAAGTCACGAGACCACTGCTAACAATTTTTAAAAAATGTGCTAGGCCTTTTGTGGAGGATGCGTTAAAGATAGTACGAACCATCGCTCCGAAATGCAAAGGCAAATCATTATTTAAAAGAGCCTGAACCTCTGTACGGGTGTTCGCAATGTGAAGCACGAAAGTTTCACGGGCCGAGCTCAAGGCCAAACGCCTGTGGACTCCGGACTGGTGGCCTCAAGACCTTGGCCCCGTCCCTGAGCCCAAAATGGTGGTAAAAGACCTGGGAGTGAAATTGGACCATGAGCTTGCCCTAAAACAGCAAACCAATCAAGTGGTAAGCTCATGTTTTCATGTTATTGGGCTTCTCAGGAGAGTATTCCCTCTGTTACCGGATACCACCAGGAGAACATTGGTCCAGTCGCTAGTGTTGAGCAGGCTAGACTATTGCAATGGGTTGATGCTAGCTGCCAATGAGGGGATCTTTACCAGACTGCAGGTTGTGCAAAATACTGCTGCACGATTAGTTCTAAATGTCCCGGCTCGTACTCCCTCAAAACCGTTGCTGACCAAACTCCATTGGCTTCCAGTGAAGCAGAGGGTGATGTTTAAGATCTGTTGTGTCATCCACAAATGCCTCATTGGAAAAGGTCCTGGTTACCTTACTGAAAAATGTATTCCTTACGTTCCATCTAGATCTCTGAGATCGGGAGATCAGGAATTGCTATGTGTTCCCAGGGCCTTGAAGGCAAGAAAGGGGGGGAGGGCCTTATCAGTAGCTGGCCCCAAGTTGTGGAACCAACTCCCGAAGGAAATTAGAGTATGTAGGGAACATTTCCCTTTTAGAAAAAAACTTAAAACATTTCTCTTTAATTATTAGATGGCCCTGTGTGTATTTAAGAAATCATGACTAGTTTTCTGTCTCTCAGATGCTGCCAAAGGCGCGGAGATACTCCTTCGGGAGTCGATTCCCAGCGCCATACAAACATGCAAATAAAGGCCACCTCTTTCTGGGACAAAAGAGCCCTTATTCTTGCCATGCCGCTGAATTCTGCTCCCAAGGTTGGTATCTGTGGCCAGATGGAAGACTCCCTATGTTCATGTGTGGGAGGATACAGCACATTTCTGCAGCAAATAACCCGCTCACTTACTGTTACGATGAAAGCTATACCTTTAATTAACCCACAACAGTCTTCATTATTGAGCATTAAATAACTACCCTTTTCTAATAATTTAAACGTGGGGATGATAGCAGGAACTGGCATGCCTTGTAAAAAGCAAGCCATATTCGGTCGGTCTTTGTTGCATGAACCGTGTAACTGTATGTGTCTACACATTAAAGAATGATCTGGCGTCTCAGCACACTCCTCCCCATTCAGATAAACTTCTTGGTCATCCTTGAAACATCTGTATGTGTATGGAAGCGACCAGACCTCATGAAGGAAACCGCTACCTAAAGGTTCATAACGACCAATGGGTACATATTTCATACAATTCGAAAACTTATATAAAGCAAAAGGCAGCGTTATTAAACCGTGGATAAGCCACGTTGCAGCAGTGGCTTCTGCCACGGAAAAAGGTAAAGATTCTAACCTTTCAATATGTAACATAGAAAAGGAAGCATCGCGCATTGAAAGCAAGCGTTGTTTGTCAGTCAAATTATACGGTGCAAATAAAGAAGAAACGTTCATGTACCCCCAGGGAACTTTACCATTCTTCAGAGTCTGAAGGGTCCATGCAAACTGCATGATTGATCGTAATTGATTCTGACCATGGTATAATACTGACACTTCATCATGCACAATATCGACAACTGACGACACAATATTATCCAATGTGTAAATTCTAGAGGAAAGCACGTTAATACTATTGTCAACAACTGCAAGCACTTTCTCAAGGTTCGCCTGATCAATAGCCCTAAGGCATGTAGCAGCCTCAATCTGTGATAGTTTCCAAATTTCATTGTAAACCCCATATAACCACCTTTTCGACCTGCCACTAGCCGGGCCTTTAATGAAATCATTCAAATCCACGTCTGCATTCAGTTTAGATAGGAGACTCTTAACCGCAGGTAAAGTTGAATGTTTCAGCCAATTTTGACACAATTTGCCTACAGAATAAGAGGTGACAGTGTGAACCAAGTCAAACCGGGGATCAGATCTAACAGTTTTAAAACCGTCAGTTAAACCCAAAAATCTATTTTGGCAAGAATCAGCACTACGGTGCCAAAGCAGCCAACCCTTAGGATTCATACTGGAAATGTTAAAGGAGGAATTAAGGAGTAGAGCCTGTAATTCTCTAATGGACAACTGAGTAAAATTACTCCAACCATCATATTCCTCCAACTCCGGGAAAGTAGGGGTGTTTAACTTTTTAGAAGTAGCCAATCCAAAGCATGTAGTCTGGGAAATTGTTTCATTTAAAAACAACATATGATTAGGGATGAGACATGCACGGTGCAAAGCCTCAGTGCCTTGTACCTGCCAGGCCCTTGAACCCCAAACTGATTTAAGGTCTATTGTTTCCTTCCATAGCTCATAGCCTCCAGTAACTAATTGATCAAGGAAGGCCTTCGAATACAACAATTTAGTATCGGTAAGTCTAACCTTGGACATTGGCTTGTTATGAAATTTAAAATAAAAGGACTCGGGATTGGACTGGTTAAAGTCAGTGAAATAAGTATACTTTTTCAGAAATGTTTCTGAACTCCCTTGTTTAGGTGCTGGGCAATGTTCCCACTGAGTAAAATTAACAGTATCCCTTCGGGATGATGTTTTGTGTAAGAAGTGATTGTCATAATGTTGGTAGCAGAATAATTCACCATAATTAGCAGATTCTAAATATAAATCCTCAGCATCAAAGGCAGCATAGTATTGCAAATCAGAAAACAAACTTTCTACAGCATTAACATCCCAGTCATCAGAATGAATGTTCTGTTTCACCACATCCCCCATATTCACTCTAAGTACATTAGGAACATTAACGACTTCCGTTGGGCCATGAATCTGAAACCGAACTGCATCCCACACGATTCCATCAAGGACAGGCCATGCTGTGATGTTAACCAAAGTCAAGTCTCTTTTAAATCTGTGTGTAGAATGTGACGAGGAAAGCGGGGCCAAAGTTCCATTTAAATGAGCAATGCATGTTCTTTCCTCGACATAGTGTCCATTGATGATTCGAAAAAAATAAAACACAAAACCAATTGACATAAAAAGGTAAACTGAAAAAAGGACCAGCCAAATGTATGTCCAAGGGGGAATCAAAAAATGTTTTTTAAACAGGCTAGCATACACTGCAACTCGAGAGGGTTTCTTTGAGGCAAGGGAAGCAGAGTCAAATGAAAATCTGGATTCCGTGGCTAAACGTGCTTGCAGGTCAGGCATGGACAAATCAGTGGGGTAGGCAGTCTATCTCATCAATGTTAGTTCCGGGTAAATTATTTAATAAAGGACTGGAAAGAGCAGGTAATTCGATGGCCACCTCAGGTTCAATATTACAAGCAGTGGGCATAACTGAATTTCTCACAATGGAAGGACAGGAAACAGCCGGTTTCATGCTAAGAAGAATCGGCCACTCTGTGTATCTTGACATTGTCAATTGAAATAAACCTGTTTTCCTTACGACCAGGAAGTGGTGGTAAAATGACTGTTCTTGTGCCCTTCACTCCAAGGACAGGAACCGGAGCTCGATAGGAAGGACCAAATTCTTTCTTGTTATCGATCTTCTCTCGAACCAGTTCGCCAACTTGGGGTAGCCAGCCAACTACCGGGATCTGCAACGCATCATCCGACGTGGAGGGCAAATGTTCCTTTGCAAGACTGTCTCTGGTCTTTTGTAGATTCTGTAAAACATTGCAATGTTCATCTGCGTCAAAGGAAGTGGCGCGAACCACACAGTCTAGACCGTCAAGGTCAGGGACGTACATCTTGATGCCAAAGAGCATTTCGTATGGGGTCCGCCCACCCAGTGACCTTCTAGGGAGATTATTAAGAGCACGCTGCACGCCATAGAGGTGAGCCAGCCAGTTTCTGCCAGTGCCTATAACTCGGGCTGTCAAAGATTGCTTTAAATCACGGTTCATTCGCTCAACTACACTGTTACCCTCAGGTCTGTAGGGAGACGAAAACTTGACTTGGACCCCCAACGAAGTCATGGCATCCTTATACGCCTTAGAGGCGAAAGCCGGACCCTGATCCGAATGGAAGGTACCACAGGCAAAAATCCCTATAAAGACACGCAAATCTCTAATGACAGTCCGTGAATCAGCGCTGCGATGTGGCCATACCCACACAAAGCGTGTGCATGAGTCAACTGCTACTAAGATGTACTTATACGCAGTATCAGATGAAAAAGGACCGCAGTGATCTAAATAAACACAACCTAGCGGTTTATTAGAATTGTACAACTGAGTCTGTGGCGGACGCGTAGCAGTCGAAGGTTTAATCTGCTGGCATATGTCACAAAGAAGGACATAATCACGCGTCTGTTTGTACAGTCCCCGCCACCAGAAACGTTGTTGTAAATGAGTTACAGTGGCCGAGACGCCCGCATGCGCAGACGCCACACCTTCATGTGCCGCTGTAATCAAGTCTGCTCTGCGATCCGAGTTGGGGATCAGCCTTTCCCCAACTTCAGGAATTGTCACAAAAGGAACCTTTTCGGGACTTAAGTGGTATTTGTACTTCGAAGGGAATCCCGCAGGATGTTTACTTCCCTTCTCAGAGGCAGCAACTGCCGCCAAGATGTCGCTATCAATCTTGGTTTTGGATCTAGTAACCGCTGCAACTAAGTACCACTCGAACCCAGATCATTTTATGTTTTATTGTGCTACCCTTGGAATCATGAAAATCATTTTGAATCCAAAAGAACAAGTTCTCATTGTAAGACTGGACACAGTAGTAAGAATCACTTACAATCAGAGTAGTAACACTTGGATCTGCGTACTCCAACGCTAGTAAGAGAGCACGAAGCTCAGCCAATTGTGCAGTGCAATCGCCCAGGGGCAACGTGTGTACTTCCCTGGAAATGAACTCATCGTTCAACATAGCACCAACCACAATAGCGCATGCGGAAACGTAGGCATGTTTAGAGCCATGCGCAACCTGCGCCAACCCATCAGTGTAAATGATGCAATGGAAGTCCTTCAAAGGTCGCATAGCCAGAGGAGCAGGATGAACGAACTCATACTGCAAGTACTCTTGCGACCGTAATGAGGCGTCAAAAATAAACGTGACATCCGTGGACGTCAATGACGCTGCCCATTGAATCCACCATGGGTGCAAAGCTTTAGAATTCGGTACACTGGCTTTCGTGACAGCCTCCAAATGAGGACAGGGTGTTACCACTAACATGCGCTTCCCCTGTGACAGAGCTCGTTCTTTAAGAATCGCCATCTGTACAGCAGTTAAAACTTTCTCCACAGTGGGAAACCGCAATTCAGCCGAAGTGTACAAGTGTGACTTGTAAGCAATAGGTACTGTGTCACCTTCATTAAAAGTCAGGTACGTGAAACCCACCGCCCCTGGAATTATTCTTATCACCAGGTTGGTGTGGTTATCACGAGTCAGTAAGAATTTAGAGGCGAGCAGATCAGCCTGCAATGATTGCAAAATGGCCGAATGCTCAGGCAGCCAGCAGGATTTTGAGAAAGTTGGTTGTATCAAAGCATACAAAGGCTGGATACGCTGGGCATATTCCGGAACGTAAGTTCTGCTGAAATTCAAGAAGCCCAGCAAAGACTGTAATTTTTTCAGTGTTGTAGGAGCGCGCAACTGTGCGCATTTCTCCAAGAAGTGAGGAGCCAATCCTCGACCTTCATTGTTCAGCTCATAGCCGAGGAACAACACCGTGTGTTCTGCAATGTGCGATTTTGCAAAATTAAATTTGTAACCCATATCTGCAAAGTTACAAATTATTGCATTCACCTGACACAAATGCATCCAAATCTCGTCGTCTGTGAGATAAATGTCATCCACATAAGAACATGCATCCGGATCGATACTCTCTAATAGAGTGACTATTCGGGAGGTGAAAACTCCAGGACTATTCTTGTAGCCCATCGGGAGTCGCCGGAAGCGTTTTTGCACACCAGCGGACGTAAAACTTGTCCATTGGGAGCTAAAGCTATCCAATCCGTGGGCATAAAAACCGTTGGAAATGTCAAGCGTTGTCTTGAAACGCTTACGCACTAGACTATCCACTAGAAGCAGAGCCGTGAGTATTCTGTACTGCACAGTTACGGCAATGCGAGTTCAAATGCCGGTAATCCAATACCAAACGATATGATCCGTCAGGCTTGGTCACAGTAAAAAGGGGATTATTCATCGGTGACACACACGTTTCAATAACTCCCTGATATTCCAATTGTTCAAGGATTTCTGCGACGGCAGCTTTTGCTTCACGCCGTATAGGATATTGAGGCTGCGGCTGAGACCGCAACGGAATTTCGTGGCAAGGAGACAATTTATCCCAACCACATTGGTTGCGGTACAGAGCCGGCGCAAGAGCCCTAGCCCACTCTTCTGCAAAATGCTGCACATGCTCTGTAGAGACAGTTTTCGCGAAACTGGGAAGGATTACCTCCTCCCCTCGCGGCGCCGCGAGTACAAAAGGTGGGGGCCAGTCAGTCTCCGAAAGCAAAATGTCATACGTAGAAGAAAGATTCTCCCAAAATACCCCTCTGACAGTACGCTGTATGTCACCTTCAATTAACAGGACAATTTCATAAAGTCTTTCAGGGGGAGCTAGTCTCGTATCGGCTGTTTCTATTACAAAGAACACTTCAGTCGCTGTCACCCTCAGTAGTGGACGGAGCGCCTCTCTGACTATGGTAATCTCCGCCGCGCTGTCCAGCAAGGTCAGAGCCCACGTCAGATTCCGAAGCCGCGTTCTCACTATCTGTGGCATATCTATGCGCTGTTAAGGCTGCGACCTTCTTTTTCGCAAACTGCGGATGCTTAGGCGTAGAATCCTCCTGCTTCACTGCGCCGTCCGTCTGGCGGGACTGACCACGTCCTTGTTGGCCACCATGTCCACGTCCACCTCCTCCTCCACCGGTCTTCGGGGCCGATGTGTCCTGAAAGGAACGAGGAGAGCGTTGATCAGAAACCTGAAATCGATCAGGTGATTTAATCATCGCGCGATCGCGCAAATCATAAACTTTTTCTGTCGGCGCAGGAACTTGTATCGCAGGAAAAGAATCCTGAGTCTGTTTATTTTGCTTCCCCTGTGTCTGTTTTTTAGGCCAATTTTGTTTTTTGGACTTGGGCTGGACATCTGTCACTGCAGATTGTCCCTGAGGTTGTTTTTTCTCCTTTACTGAAAAATATTTCAGACCTCTACTTGTGCGGCCAATTGTCTTATAAGCGGCCACAACTATCTTTGCTAACTGTCGGGGTTTATCGGCATCGGGCAGAGCAGCCAAAGCATTCGACACCTGAAAGTTCACTGCATCTCCTTTAACATTGGAGAGTATGAGATCACTTACAATCTCAAAAGAACCACACAGGCGCATACCCAATTCAACCGCTGCCTCTGGTCCGTGATCATTCTGAACACGTTTAATGATCTCAGGCAGTGCATTCATAGACGGGGTGCCAAAGCACCTCGTATAAACGGCCGCAAATGTTTTCCCCCAGCTTTCACAGTCAACAAGCTCAGGAGTTAAATCCTTTGGTAAAGTGATCGTCAACATTCTATGTTTATCAGCAGGAGTAGAATTCGGAAATACCGCCTCCAGTTGATCAAACTTCTCAGCTAGCCAGAATGGGAAGTCATCGTTGTCAACTGGACGCGCACCAAAAACCGAATTTACCATCACCGGATTAAGACGTATACCGCCTCGATCCATGGGAACGGCCGCACCCCCCTGGGGACCACCAGGTAGATGTCGACCGATGTATTGCACTAATGCTCGAATCACGGAAATGGAAACCACATGTAGCCTACGAACTTCTGCAAGGGTACAAGCGCCGTGATCCGGGTGCGGGGTAAAACCACCCAACGCAGGCCAGTTTGCACCTGGAATTGAGAGTGGACCTAACCTCGCAGCGGACAAAGAGTGGGGGAGGGCGCCATCAAACCAAACTCGATGCTGCCAATGATCAATAGGTATTTCCAGTGCCCTGTACGGAGTATATTCAGCCGGGACAGCGGAGGCGGTGTAGGAGTGGAACAAACCAGAAATTGCGTCCACTGCCGGAAACGTAACCCAAGAGTAAAACAACTCAAAAGGGAACGCCGGATCTGCACTCACCACTAAAATCACAGCCATACCGTCCACCGGGACTTGGTACGTCTGCAGATGTGCGCGCACCGCTACGCGACTATGTTGCGCAATGGCCACCGCCACCATGATAACACTGGAAACAAGAAAATGCAAAGAATACTTTGTAGCACAACTGGGTAGTAATTCGCAGAAACCGTTTAAGAAAGAATCAAGCTTGAATAAGACCTATTTCAAAAAATAGGTAGGTTTCACCGACACCCCGATTTCCGGAAACGGAGGTGAAGGGGTTAAGGTTTGAACGATATACTACTCGAGTGTCATGATATAAGACCACCGACCACGTTGGGCGCCATGTCGCAGGGTTTCTGTTCTCACACAGAACTGTGCACAGAGGATTGGAACCTCGGCGAATTAGGGTGACCCAAAACTCACCTTAGTACCCAACTTACCCCTTACCGAGCTAGCTACAGTGTCTCATTGGTCTTATCAAACTCCCAATGTTTAGACAAACCAGAACATGAACTTACAGTACCTCAGGATACGTGGAACTCATGAACACTCTTTCGTTATACTGTCATTACAAACCAGAACATGGAGTAAAGAAGAACACATGTGCATTTGAAATGTTTATTTACTAATGCCGTCTTCTCAGGCGCAGTATCTTAGATAATACAAGTATACATATTATCAGTAGCAAAATTACCAGCATAGTTACTAATACATAAAAAGCGAATGGTGACAGCATGTTAACATGCTGTAATGAATAAGAGTTAACAACACTTATATCTCACCCTCCCTAACACACATATTATATTATTTGCTAAGAAGGTCTCTTTGGGTCGAATTAGGGCGGGCCCATACCTTAGTGTCCTAGCATGACGGAATCACATCAGCATACACCAGCTCTCTCTTCATGTGTACCGCATCAAGTGTGTGTTATGTGCCTCATGCAAAGCAATATCAATCCCGCCTGAAGCCAGAGTTGGCAAAGGCTGCACTTGTGTTATGACTATGAAGGCGTGGAGATCAGACCTCATAACAATTCCGTATCGTGTTGTTCCTGAAACTTCAGCACTCTTCGTGCAGACATAGTTTATTAAGCAAAGCTGATATCAGAGCAATAACATATTATTCTCACATAAACCACAGCAAACTACTAGGTTGAAAGCTAAGTCAACAATTAAGTGTCGTGTGCAAAAGTTGCAAAAATGGAAAATGGCGTTTAAACCTCAAATGTGCCTATGATAACTTAACACGATATAAGGATATTCAGGAGCTACATGACACGATGGCACAGTGGTATACAAGTCAAACACATATTGTCAATCAGATGTACATACAGCACGGAACCAAAGTGACACAGTGTCATACAATACATACACAATGACATAAAACACACACATGGTGACACTGCAGCATACAGCACAGATTCAGTGAAACACAGATCAAAAGCACAATGACACATAGCACAGAAAACAGTCACACAACACACAGTACAGGGCAAGCGCATAGTGATACAAAGCACATAAGTCATGACGCGCAGCACAGAGGGTGATTGACACCACACAGCACAGGGATGCAGCAGAGACCACATCACAGCAAAACACATCTGTGGCATGCACACACATGTTGCTGCCGAAGACACCACTGTCACAATAACATCTAACACATCCAGAGTGTACCACAGCCACAACTTTACCACCAGATCTCACCCTGGCCTGTTCCTGCCTATGGAAATGATTACTAATGCTCTGGGAACATTTATCCACAGCCCGGTCTGTTCTTGCCTGTGAAAATGATTCCTGTTATGGGAACATCTCTCCAAAGACCACAGTCAACCCTAGCTGATTCATCCTGGTTCTGCGCTGCGGAGTGGAGTGAGTGTGGGCGGCCATGCTGGCTGCAAATCACATTTTAATTTTGATAGTGGGTATCTGGAGTCAGGGGTCGAAGTCATTATGCCCTCCATGCTGCAGTCCCTCCCTGCTCTCTCACAAGCAACAGGCTACATCGATATATCTTTTTTTCTTCTCAATTTTCAGCCATGAATCCGATGCACAGAAGTCACGCTGCTGTGCAACAGGGCTACAAATATTGCAAAAGGCAATAGCTTTTTTCTTCTGCACCAATTGATGGATCACTGGGTTTTCTGCCTGGGGCAAAACAACTGCTGCTATTTTCCTTTTGCTGTTTGATTTTCTAGGCTTGCCTCCAGTGAGAAGGTCAGCTATTTACAGAAGGGAGCCGTCTACTTGCTCGATGCCTGTCCAGAAAGCTGAAACAGGGAGACCCTGCTGGCTGTGGCGGTAAATTAAAATTATGGTGAGCCCCTGACTGCCAGACCAGCCAACCCCACGGGACATTGCTGGCGACCGTTGGAGCCGAAAGCACACACTGCAGCTCAGCGGAGCCTGAGTGAATCTGAATGCAGCATTGCAGAAGGCCTAACTCAGAGTATGAGGAGGCGGCGGCCTGGCGTCAACCAATTGCTCAGTGCTTAATTTGTAAAATATGAAGTGCAGGTGCTCAAATGTTTGGACGCCACACCCACTTTTCTCCGGCTCCACCCACTATCTCAACTGGCTCCTCCCACGTACTCTTTCAGATGCCTTTTTTTCTGTTTATGTCGGTGTCTCTGTGTGTTGTGTTTGCAACTCTGACACTATCTTTTTTCAGCCTGTGTTGTGCGTGCTTGGCCTGCTACCAGCCTTCAAAGTGGAAACTCAGTTTCTGAGCAAAGCAAACAGTGCTAGGCACACGCCTCACTCATCAACAAATCACGAGGCAAGGACGAGAACAGGACATGCTTGTTAGACTGTGGCTCTATCAGCTTATGTAATTGATACTCTGGGTGTGAATGTGCATTGTGTGCACTGCAGACTGCAGAGGCCTGCTGCCAGCCCTCAGTGCTGTTCATATTGATCTTATCCTCCCCCAGTGGTGCTTCATATTGAGTAGGTACCAAAGTGCTGATCCATATTGGTCACAGCCACAGAGCGCTGCTCTGTTAAACCAGAGACCTCAAGCCACCGAGAATAACGTAATTTTAGCTGTCCTATCGAGACAGCCTCTTTTTAGGCAGAGTGGCCATTTTTGGAAACCGAGCAATGATAGGTGCCAGAATTGCGGACAAGACATAGCCAGGGGGCTGCATTGTAATGTACATGCCCCACTGTCATCAATCATCCTAACCAACGTGTTCACAAGTGTATGTTGGCCTCAGCAGCAACGGCGCTGTCGTGTGCCGGCCGGGCTATGTCACTCGGTAAGGTGTAGGTGGCCTCAGCAGCCCATGTGTGACTTTACTTAGGCGCAGCAGCGCGAGAGGCGCTGTGTAAGGGAGGTGAGTCAGACGTGGTCGCAATGTTGTCATCCTGGCGCTGCTTTGTGCGGTGGTCTGATCGGGTTTGGGCCAGTCTATTTCAGCATTTTAATCTGCCATCTGACTCCGTACCTCTTTATGATGAAAGTATATACATGGCACGCACCTGCATGCATCATGCATGCTATACAAATGCTACACTGTAACAAACATACTGTTGAGACAGGCTGTGGGTGGAAAATTAGCTCCAGCGTGAGAGATGATTATGCATCTGACAATCACGCAGTTCTTGAAAAACACGTATTAATGCTTACATTTCATACAATTGTTTATCCGTTTTCAAAACGAAGGAGACTTAATGCTGCCCTGGTATATATATCTTTTTGTAAATACTGCCATTCCCTACGCAAGAAAACCTGCCCAAAACACCGGGGGGAAGGGGGTCAGGGGGGTTGACAGGGGGCGGGGGAGTGAGGGAGAGAATGTGCGTATGTGAAAAAGATTGTGCGACAAAGTGTGTGTGTGTGAGAATGAGTGAATGGGAGAGTGAGTGTGTGACAGTGAGTGTGCGTGAGTGTGTGTGTGTGTGTGAGAGACAGAGAGAGAAATGTCTAAATAATACACTTGCAGGCCATCCCTCTTCAACATAATATAGCCTTTGCATCAACTAAAGAGTAATTATGGTATCAGTAGAGAAGGCGAGGGGTGCAGCAACCAGGTAGTATGTGGGGGATGGCACAATTCTGACCCTGAGCAGTTTAAAAGCGACAGAACAGTCAAGCTTCTCAAATTGACCATACGAATGTAAACCATTTTTGCTAACTGAATCAATTCGCTTGGATTCCCTATCAGATGGGACATTGAGCAAAGCATTCAAATTTAACTTGCTGGCCGCAGCGCACGTGCAACAAGTGCCGTTAGTGAGTTCCTGTGCACAGACAACGCTGCTCCTGCTACCACCTGTGCGTGTTTTTTTCTCTGTCTTTTTTTTTTGGGGGGGGGGGGGAGAAGACCAGGAAGGAGAATAGCGTGGCAGCTGAAAGTAAATGTTGGCCTAAGGGCTAGGTCGTCTAGCCTAGGGGTTACCAATTGGAAACGCTGCTGGTAAAGGCAACAGCTGGATGTTTAAGTAGAGAAAAGAGAGCTGAACGTGAAGGGAGACAGGGAAAGGGGCGGCTAAGAATTGATGTCCAGTGGAGGTGTTCAGTTTCATTGGGGCCTAGGGCTTTACTCCCGATGCCAACTCAAACTGATCTTTTTATTTTAAGTGACGGAGTCTGTCTGAGGCAGTGTGGGTATTCTGGGGTGCGGTGGCAAAGCAGTTGCTGCTTGCCGCGCACAGCCCCAACCCCCACTGCCCCTGCCCTGAACCGAAACAGAATCCATTTCCAGGGCCAGAACTACTGATCCATCCATCCAGGCAGCCCGGGCCTGCCCGCAACAATAGCCTAAAGCGGAGCCACTGCACTACTGGCTAACATGACCACAGTATTCACGGCGGGGGCGCCTGCGGCTTGCCAGGCCGTGCCCTGCCTGCAGCCTGACCTGCGCAGCTTTATTTATTTTTAAATCCTGATTTAGCCGCCGGCCTATGCCGCATACCCCAGACCTGCTGGCCATCATGACCGTCACCACCAGACCAGACCAATCAACATAATAAATAATGCATAAAAAAACGGTAATCACCCTCGCACTGGCAGGCCCTGCCCTGCCTCACCTGCGTGGCTTTACTTATAGACCGCCGGCCTACCCCAGGCCATGCCACGCTCGCCCTCACCTGGTGGGCAGAGTTATGCAGCAGTAGTCTGTCCAGCCAACCTCAACGTCGTCGGGCCAACCCGGTCAGGACTCCCGCTACTTTGAATGGCGGGCGGCGGCGTTGAAGTACTTCACCAACCACCAGATACTGCTCAGTGAGGTGCGGGTATGCTGGGACGGGTATGCCGTGGCAAAATGAAAGCAGGCAGCAGCAGCGAATGCGCGCGCATTCAAAATCTGCGCATGCTTGCCTGCTTCTGCCGCGCACAGCCCCAACCCCCGCAGAGGAAGACCAGCGCAGGCAAAGGCGCCCTGCCCAACTCAGTGTCCCGCCTACTGGGAGCCGGTGAACTGCAGCCAGAAGTTGAAGAAGTGAAAGAGAGTGAGGACGGAGAAAATGCATCGAGAATCTCAGTCAGTCACTTCACCTCGTCACTGTGTAGACACACAGTAAGTGTTTTGTTGTCAACACGACGCAGTAACTTAAACTAATGACAGCAGCAGCACTTACGTACTAAAGCAGCACAGCACTCGCTCTCTGTGCCACCATTCATTATCAATTATTGACGGTGCACTTAATTAGCGTGACTGACTGTAGACCCGGCCCTGATAATTAGGTGCCGGTGTTAAGCACCGGCAAGCTCCGGCTCAAATTAAGCACTGCAATTGCTGTCACTGTGGCTCGCCTTTCAAACTAAGTAAATTAGTCTGAGTGTGGTGCCTCACTCTGTTAATCTATCTCCCACTGATACATTTGCTTTTTGGTGCTTAGAGCGCCCTCAGTCAGCTGCTCACTGAGGTTGCCTTGCCCATGCAGCATGGTGCGTTCAGTGTTGCCAGCGTCTGTCCTTCGAGCGAGTCCATGAGAACAGCGTGTATTGACTGACTCCTCCGTGACTATACACCTGTTCTTTTTTTTTGCCTCCTCACCTTGATTAGTTTTCCCCTACCATATACTTTAACATGATGCCAGGAACTCCCTCGAAGCCAGCGACGTGTGAGCCCAGCAACGCACAACGACAGGCATACATATTTATCCTTAAACATGGGCACTTGGGACATACATTAAAGAACTTCAGTGAAGCAAGGGACTTGACACTAATTTTGACAAACACGTGAAGCAATTAATAATTTATCTGGCCGGCTCAGTCCATGATCTGACAGGAACTTGCAGATCCCAGCAGTAGCAGTCATACATTAATTGAGGCGTCTAACCAGTTAGAGCAGCAGGGGCTCGACAAAGTCAGTGCAGGACAGATAAGACTACAACCTGGGTTCGAATTTCGAACAATGGTTTTTTAGAGAGAGGATAGGAGTAGAGGTATTCCGCAAAGAGAAAGGGAAAACATAGAAACGAAAGAGGAAAAGGAATACCATACTCTGTTACAGGATTCCCTCCTTTTCGTTTTCAGGTTCCACCCTTTTTCTCCTGCAGCTTTTCCTCCCCAACTTGCTGCAAGTTTTCATTTTTGTTTACATTTCCATCGATCCTGTCCCTAGCAGGTTTCCACATTCTTTCTTTACTCATACAGGTTTCATTCTCCAACCTGTTTCAATCCTAGTCATCTGATAACTTCAACTGAAGAAGTGCCTGAAAGAGTGTCACTGTGCCAGTGAATCTAAACACGTTTTTGTGTTATCACTCAGCAAATATAATAGTCAAAATATTTGAATGTCACAGAATGCTTGTTTCCTGGCTGCGTATTTTTCTGGTGCTTTGCAACAGTTAACTTCTTAGAGTCCCTTGTTGCTCAAATGGGTGTGATTTGCCTCATCTTCCTTGCTTGAATCTGCTCACGAGAAAATGTCCCTCATGCCGATCTCCGGCTCAGCTCTTGGTTCTCTTTGATTGTGGAGCCCAAAACTAGCAGATCCCTCATGAGGTTTCTGCCTGCCACCAGGCTCTAATCTCATGCACCACAATTAAATACAGGAGAGTGATCTTCAATGCAAGACGGGCGAGAGACAGAGAGGCCTGCGTTCAGGTTGAACTCCACAATGTGGAGCCAAAAAATCCTGGAATCAATACAGGGTTCCTCGCTTCACCAAATGTTGGGACCTTTGACAAATACTTTATTTTACCAAGCCTTCATTGTCACTTATGAGAAGACCTTCAAATATGTGTGTTTGCAGCAGGCCACAAAAACCACTTGCGTTTAATTGAATACACTGTAGTGTTGCTACCAGATGACCGAATTCTGGCATATAGGCTGCAAGTGACAAGTGCTTTGCCTCGCATCCCACAAGTGACACTGCCATCAGGACAGGGACATGAACATATCTACTTACAGGTTTAAAAGCGGTCACTTTTAATTAAAGCCTGTCACTGTAGTGATGTCATCTAATGTGAAACACTGCCGCATGTTAATGAAGTGTAGTTGTTTGAATTATGCAGTGACTATCATATTTTCATACGATGTTTATTGCATCATTTACATGCAATAAAATGTCCAGGCTCGGCTCATGCCAGGGTTCTACTAGGTACCAAGCAGCCAGACCCTTGGCTCTCCCTGTTAGCCGTTGAAATGGCACTATGATACTAAAATTATGAAAATGTCACACATACATATCTGAAACCTTGGCATGAAGGCCGCAATTAAACTAGCTTAGTTCAGTAACAGTTCTCCTAGTTTAATTGCGGCCTGCGGTCCTGGATGCCCGCACGTGCGCAACAAATCAAAAATTGTAATCATGATGAGGATTGAATTATCAACATGAATACAAATTTTGATTTATTGCCTGCACCCGCGTCGGACCTGTGAGAGGCTAAGCAGCTGAGCGCGCAAGTCAGGCCAGTGAGGCCACCTCGCTCCGCACTGCCTCTGCCCTCCACCCTGCTCACAAGTCACCAGATCACAACAACACAGTCAGCAACTCAATCAAATAAAATTAAATCCAACACCACTGCGCGAGGCGCGACGCCCGCCTGGCAGTGCCAACGGTGCCACCATAACTATGAATAATTCATTAGTGCCGGTAAAACTCACCTACTGTTGGAGCTGGCGGCAGACACAGGGGGGGGTGGGGGGGGGGGGGAGCTATGGCTGGCCTAGGAATAATTAAATTATGGCCCCCGAAAACTCCGGTCAAGTGCCCTGAGTGCCTCTGTTTCTCAGTCGTCACTCCTTATGGTGCAGGGCAGGCCGTCAGGCGCACTTTTAATTGTGCTAGGCCCAATGCGCACGCTGCAAGATCTTGATGACATCAGATAACACCTAGAAGTGCGCAGACGCGGCGCCGAGGAGGAGGATACAGTCATCATTCTGCGCGCTGCGCAGAAGCACCTCCTCCTCCTGAATATTGGGTAGGCTGTGCTGTTTCCCGGCAGCTGCAGGCTGTCCAGTGTCCACTCCCTACCATGTACTGGGTTGTCGGACGGGGGCACGTCAGTGTGACACTACAGAGAGAGCGGACTCAAAGTAGTCTGATTGACTATCTGTCTGAGTGAGTCTGACAGAAAGACTGTGTCAGTCTGTCAGACTCGGACAGACAGTCAGACTTCTCTCTTGAAGTGACTCATTTCACTCACGGTCGGACCGAAAATCGGCCCCAGCCACAAAACTGGCCCCCACCCCATGCAGCCGACCGGGGGATTGCCCGGTGCCCAGAAGTACCAGTCCGGCCCTGATGGTGGCCCTGATCCTCCTTGACTTCTCAGCAGCATTTGATGCTGTGCCCCACCACACCCTTATCAATTGACTCCACTACATTGCCTCTATTCTCACTGTAAGAACCCAATAATCCACCTTTCTCTCTATACCTCCAAACAAAAGAGCATCATCTGCGCCGTCCCTCATGGCTCATCCATTAGCCCCACCCAGTTCAACAACTATATGAAACCCCAGATTGACATCGTCAGAACCAACAGACTTATTTCCTATTTAGTCACTCAGCGCATGCTCTCGTTATCAGAAGAACTCTCCACTACGAGGGCCAACTTCCTAAGATGTAAGACTATTATCGCTGTCAACTGCCTGCAACTCACAGACAAATTGAAGAACTAATCTTCACGAAGTACACCGCACTGTGGAACGAATCTTGGTGGCTCTCAGAATTAAGTCCCTAATCCACACCAGTACGTGCCTGCAACCTCGGAATCATATTTGACAGCAATCTCACCATGAAAAACTAGATCAACGCCGTCTCCTCTGCCTGCTTCCTCACTCTTTGCATGCTCCGCAAGATCTTCAAATAGCTCCCGATCCATACGAGACATACCATCACCCAAGCCCTGTTCACCAGCCAGCTAGACTACGCCAACACACTCTACACAGGAATTACCTTGCTCCTCCTGAAGAGACTACAGACAATACAGAACTCTGCAGCCAGACTCATTCTAGACCTCCCCAACCAGACCCACATTACACCCCACCCTCAGGAAGCTCCACTGGTTTCCCTTTCGGAAGAGGTGCCACTTCAAGAGGATGATCCATGCCTATAAAGTTATGCACAGTCATGGACCCACGTACACCAACCATCGCTTGAACTTTCACCCATCCTCCAGAAACCTGCGCTGCTCTTCCCTTCATCTCGCTCACACCCCTCACATACGTTGAAGCCAGAGGAGGCCGCTCCTTCTCCTACCTCGTGGCCAGGGCCTGGAACAACCTCCATCTCTAGACCTCACCCTCGTTGCTGGAATTCAGAAAAGGACACGGGACCTAGCTGTTCGAGTGAGCATCCGCTGCAAGTTTCCCTGAGCTTGGAGACAATCACAGGTGAATAGCTGCGCTATACAAGTTTTTTTTGTTGTTGTATACAACACCTAACTGCTTACACTGCCTTAAAAGCTCATGGCAGAAAGATACTGGCTCCAGGAAGGATGTTGACTAGGAGCCTGCAATGATGCACCTGAGAGAAGTGGTGATAAGGACAGGCCTACGATTGATCCAATTAAACATTTTGCACAAAGCTTATAGTAACAGGAGCAACATGTATAACAAGCATTTACAATGCAATAGGTCTCGCGTTACAAGAGTTTAAGCTATTGTCATTTACAATGGCATTAGCTCAAACTCTTGTAAATGCAAGACCTATTTCACTTCAAAGAAGTGGCCGTCATTTTCCTGGGCTGCTTGAAAGTGAAAGCGTGCATGGCTAGGAAAGCACTTCATGCCTACCGTAGGAGCAACTCATTAAAGAAAATATTGCTTACAGACTAAATAAGGCATACTGTGTCGCAACTCCAGTAAAAGATCCAGGTTACATATACAGACAAGGCTGTACAAAGAAAGGACTTACACACCTAATAACGACTTGGAAGGCAGCGTACACGAAGGACAATGACACAAGTCAATTAAAAATATGGGCAGGGAGCGGATGGAGCTTCATAGCCATACTCCACTACTGCTTTACTCGCAGCAGCGCAAACCCTGCTAAGGCTCGACCTAAGAATCCATGTAGGTTAATGACTAGCTTCCTCCCATCTGTGCTACTGCCAGTGTTCCACCGAAATTTCAAGTTTAGGCAGCTGGATGAATAAACAAAATGATAGCAGCTGTGTGGAGGGAAATCACTTTTTTGCGGAAGCACACAACCTCCGCCCAATCAAAATATGTACTCCTGGGTCTCAACATTTGGGCGGAACCAAAGCTCCTCTCCTGAATATGCTCACATCATTGTCTTGTAACAGCTGTGCTGTCAAGTCAGACCATAAAAAGGTGGGATTGGACAGTACCCCTTCCCACAGAAAAGTATTAGAAAAACAGGTTTTGCCCAGTTACCTTGAAGGCCGACAACCCCCACACTGCCCCAATTTAAATAGCTGTGTGAATGGCCTGTGCAACACAAAATTGTTTATAAAGTGCTCTGGCTAAAATCCCCAAAACAAGGCATACAAATCTGACAACTGAGCGCCTCATCAGCACCTCAAGCCGACAGCTACAGTTTGTTCCAATTGATCAACCAGTCAGTCCTAGATATCCAGGAGTTTAACATACAACTCCCCTCTCATTCCTTCCTCCAACGGGTGAGACATACCAGAATACAGAACACTACTCTTCAAGCAAACCTTTGGAAGGTGGCCATTTTCTTAGGTCGTCTTTGCCAGCACCTTTATGGTCCATTTCAAGGTTATGCTAATGCAGCACTTCAAGGCTGTATATTTGTGGAAACTTAGGCTGTACAAGCGTGTTAAAAACAGACTTGTACTAACTAAACACCAAATATTGGTTTATCAAAGAAGGAATGCGTATACAGCCATCCACCAACAGGGGGAATGTTGCTTTATTTTATGGCCTTAATAAAAAAGTGATGTTAAGGCCATAAAATAAAGCAAGATTCTCCCTGTTGGTGGATGGCTGTGCTAAAAACGTCTACAAGAAGCAAAAAGAAGATATACTAACAGCAGACTTGCACAGTTAATTAAAAATTTGACTTTCTGCACAAATATGGCTTATGTCTGAGGCTTTGTACTTTCGCCTGATCTAGAGCAGTGAAAAAACAAAAAAGCATTGAAAATGACAACTATTTAAACAAGGGTTTAGTGTTAATGTTTGCTCTTTCTTCAGTAAGACATTGGGAGCACCTATTGTGAGGCCATTAACACAAAGTAAAATAAGATTAGGAATTAGAAAATGGCATTGGGAGCCTTGAATTGTCAGTTGCAGTTTCTGTTTGTGGTGTATATGGATGAACAGGTTAGTGTTGTAGGTGGGCGTGTTTATGTGAGGTATGTGCCTATATGTTTATGTGTACCCATTTGGGTATGTGCATTTATGCTATCTGTACGAGATGGGTGTTTAGAAATGTGAGATTTTGTTCTGTTTGTGATATATGAATTGATGTATGTGGTGTGCATCTCAGTCAGTAGGGTGTATGGATGTCTATCAGTGCTATCAATTATGTATGTCTGTAGGTGTGTGAGCATGGATGCATGACTGATATTCCTCCTGTTCTAAAGTGTTGGCATGTTTGATCTGTTTTGCAGGGTGCAATACACTCTTCTTACATCCAGAGTCCTATCTATTCAAGCACTTAGTTGAGCTTCTCTGCTATAAGTGGAGGTTTGAAATCAAAATGTATTTTCAAAACTCTCAACTAGAAAACACCTTCCGCCACTGACATACTGAGCAGATCACTTAAAGCAAGTCAACTTGTTAAAGGCATCCTCCCAAAAGAAAATAGCTCAATATCTTTAAATGGAATATTTACTTTCGAAGGCTAGTTAGTTGCTGGCCTGAGAGTTCTGAAGGCATCTCACAAACACCTACAGGAAGCTAAACCATTTAAAAGCAGCAAGCTCTGCAGACAATGGGGTATAGGGAGAAAAACAAGACAACAGCAAAACAAGAAATCACTTTTTTTTTAAACTCAGTGAAAGAAGGTGGAAATTGTTTTGGGAATGCAATGCCGGAGACCATGCCAAATCTGAATAGAGTGATGGATAGGAATGAGAATGCTCTGAGAAAATGTTTTCAGCAAGTTGTTCTTGGACTCATTACAAGAAGCAACTTATCATATGTATTAGCTACATATTGACAAGATCAGGAGCACAAACCATGTAGCAACTCATGGTCAATTTGTTAAAAGCGAAGTGCACCCAAAAGTTTTCCTAAGAGGCCACCAAAGACATCTACCACTGGCACTAGTCACTTCCAAGAATGACGCCCAATACTGCCTGCATGGACGTAGCCCGAAGTTGAATGCTGTACCTGACATGAATTGCTTGCCTTTCATTGGGAGGTTTATAGGGGCTCTTCCTCAAAACGTTTTGAAACAATTGCCTCAAATACTACACTCTAAAGTAACGACATTGGATAAATGCAAGATGGAGAGTGAGGACTGACCTAGTTCTAGAAAATATACTTGGTGAAATATGCTTAAGCGAAATCCTCATGTTAGGCACCACAACAGGGCGGCTTTAGGGAGGCACTGAGTTCGGAGGGTGGGGAATGGGTACTGTGCTTAGAAATACCTTTTGGGTTGAAAATTTCCTGCTCAGAGTATCTTGGATCTCCAGCAGTTTTCAGAAAAACAATACAAATGTTAAGATACCGCCGCCGATTAATGTTGCTGCTGGAGAGAGATGAGATTTGGCTAGCAAATAAAATGTACCATGCAGATCACAGATATGTATTTTATTGAGATAGTTCGCTAGCTTACTGTTTTTGTCAGAGATCCTTTTGTTACTAGCTTCTGCAGACCAAATACTTGTAAAATATACTGCCTACTAGCATGTAAATGTAGTATACTTGTAAAGCGCACAGCTGCCCCAGCAACGGGGCGTCCCGGCGCTGTATAACTCTGGGGAACCCGTCCTGGCTTTCCCTGTGGGATGGTCCCTTGCTGGGAGTCCCCAAGGTGGAGCCAGGCATCCCCGGAATAAGTGGGGCCGTTGTGGAGATTAGGCAAGCTAATGCCCAGAGTTGCCGAGTGGAACCCCTGATTAGAGTAAGCACCGAAGCGAGAATTATCGAGTCCGCTGACCAAGGTCCACGACCCTGCCGCGTCGGGAATTGAACCCTGGTCCCGGGCTGACTTCTGCTCTCAGGCCTGCCGCCTCTAACCAGTGAGCCACACTACTCCACCATGTATAACGTGATTCTATGGCAGGACCGGAGGCTCAGATTATGCTTTTCTTTCTCCGCAATTTATTAACATAGAAAAAACACAGCAGCCTCAGAAAAGCTTACAAGGAATAAATGCTTATATCACAACATAACAAAGCATTGTCCGTAAATATAAAGAGAAAAATGTCTCTGGAACTACAACTCCCATCATTCCAACGTGTCCAGTCTCCACGGAGTCCTTCCACTATGTCCACATCCAATAGATAGGGAGTCCCTTTTCGATGTTCCTCCTCTTTCTTCGCTGCTCACGCAGCCAGATAAGTGTTTTTCCTTACCTTCCCTGGGTTGTTCGATACTGCTGGGGGGTGTGCTTCTCATTTGTATGTATTGGGGCTGCGGGGTCTCTGATGTGCTGGTTTCCCTCCACAGAGCCCCAAGTGAGTCGTGGAAGGTCTGTTTTCGCTTCTTACACGTCTCGTTCCCGGTTGTAGGTGCGGTGCGCTGCCAGCTGCTAGAGGGCACTGCTCCGTCTCGTTGATTCCCAGCGCTGTTTTTTCTTCACGGCGGAACCGCGCTGGGGAGATCAACTGCCGTGGAGCCTTGCCCTCGAGCCACCTCATGAACGCCCGGTTTTCCGGGTCTGTAGTCCCAATTGCCCCTGTGTGAACGCCCCAGTGGGGTCTGTATTGCGGTTGGTACCGTGTGTGACGCCTTTTGGGCAAGACCTGCACTCGTGTAAAATATCTGGTGTGGTAGTGCGCTGTGACCTGGTCCCTCTGAGGTGGGTCGGCGCGCTGTGGGGGGTGTGAGTGCACCCTATTCTGGCCAGTTCCTGGCGTACAAACCTATTGCATTCCTCTGGTCTGCCCAAACTTTTTATAACTCCCACGCTGGTGGAGTAGTGTGTAAGACCTTTGTGTTGGGTCCTTTGGACGTCATGGAGGGCGAGTATTAGGAGGATGACTCGCAGTCCTACCTACAGGATGAGGAGTTCTATCAGGCAGTAGATAGCTCCATTTACCGTTGTGTTTCTGAGGTAGTTGCTCCTATGGAGGAGCGCCTCTCGGCACGCATTGTGGAGGAATGCGCCAAGCTGGCCCAGGCGCAGGGAGGATTTCCTGCTTCCCTCCTAGGTCCATCGGGAGAGGGCCCTCCTGCCCCCAAGAAGCCCTGCAGGGAGGGGTTATAGGAGGGTGCCCAGGGGGTGGACAGGGGAGCCTTTGAGCGTCTGCGTGACGCTTTCCTCGCAAAGACAACCGCGTCCCCGCCTGACCAGCCTTCGGCCCCCGCCTCTGTCGTGGCCACTGAGACAGCCCCTTCGTCCCCGGGGGATTCCCCGGATTCGGACAGGGATGAGGAGTCGGTATGCTCCTGGCGGCCTTCGAGCTCATCCGCCGAGTTGCCACGGGACAGCTCAGGTATGCTGGACCTGGATGAAATAATGCATCCGCGGTCCGCAGCCTGGGCCCCGGGCGACAAGGTGTCGAAGTTCGTGGCTAGCCGGCTGCGCAGGCCTCTGGAGAAAGAGGCCAGGGGGTGCCTCCGTGGGGAGTGTCCTAGGCCCACCCTGGACGGCAAGATGGCCATGATGCCGGATTTGGATACTAAAATGGCGACCTTTCTAGCGAAGTTTATGAAGGATCCGCGTAAGGACATTGACCGCTCCTGGCGGTCGTGCCAGGATAAACTGCTCAATGCATTGAGGCCCATTACCAAAATCCTTGATATGGCGGAGGAAGCCAAGGTCACTGGAGCCGCCATTTCCCCCGACGTCCTGTCAAATTGGGCGCAGAGGGTGATTATATTTTTAGGGAACGCCAACTGCGCCCTTTCGACCGAACGCCGGAGGTCTTTCCTAATCAAACTTGACCCTAAGTTAGGAGACCATGCCTCTTCGGAGGCGGGAGCAGTCGCCCAGGGCGGCCTCTTTGGGGAGCCCTTTATTAAGGAGTTGGGCAAGTTTGTCTCAACCTTCACCTCGTTAGATAAAGCCCAATCCAGTATCAAACGTGTCTTCCAGCAGCGTTTCTCGCAAGGGGCCGGTTGCAGTAGGGGGCCGCGCGACCGGCCGTGGCGGGCAGAATGCCGGCAATAGAGGACAAGGCTCCGGGCGAGGGCAATATAACACCTCAGCCAATTTCAACTCCTTCTACCCTACAAGAGGGCAACGTTTTGGAGGTTGAGGATACAGAAAGAATTCCGGAGCCAACAACGTAAACGGTGAGTGTTATCCCTGCAGCGCAGGTTCAGATTGGCGGTCAGTTAGCGGCCTTTCAAGGGGCGTGGGAGGACCTTACAGCGGATGCTTGGATGTTGCAAACCATCCGCGGATTTCATATTGAATTCTACGACCAACCCTCTCAGGTGGGTACCCCACGGCCTATAGCCTTTGCGGCGTACGATGCTCAGTTGATAGACGAAGAGGTCGCGGAGCTCCTCCGCAAAGGGGCTGTTTGTCAGTCAACTCGGCACCCTTCAGGGTTCATCAGCAATCTGTTTTTGGTAGACAAGCCCGGCGGTGGCCGTCGACCGGTAATCAACCTCAAGGAATTCAACGGATGGTTGATTTACCGTCATTTCAAAATGGAGGGGATTCATCTTCTTCAAGATTTCCTCCTTCCGCGGGATTGGTTGGTGCGGTTGGATCTCAAGGATGCTTACCTTCTGGTTCCGATCTATCCGCCGCACTGTCGCTTCCGGCAGTTCCTCTGGACATTTCTCGGTTTCTTCACAAATACACCCATCGAAATGTGGATAAGATGCCTCTGGCTATTGCACTGAGATGTTTCCTTACTATTAAATACACAGACGAATTCTGCAATAACATGTAAGCAGCTATGGGAGCCGAAGTGGAACACGCACCAACCAAAATAGGAGCTGAAAACAAAGGAAAAAATAGTCTGACAAATGAAGAACCAAAGGGTAATCATTCAGTACTTAGACCATGCTGCCTTGGAGGAACTAAAGGAAACAAGCATTTAAAATGCAATAGGTCTCGCAATTGTGAGATTTTGAGCTGCTGGCATTGTAAATTACAATGCATTTTAATTGTGATTTTAAACCCTGCATTAATAAAAGGCATTGTAATTTACAATACCAATAGGTCAAAGTTTCTAAAATGCAAGACCTATTGCATTGCAAATGCTGCTTGTTTACAAGTGCCCCATGCTGCACTTTCACTACAGGCCACGCCCCTTTCTTTAGATGAGTTGAGTCTAAAGAAAGTTACTCAGCCGCTAATAAAGTGAAAGCTTGGTAAGGAGTGTTTTTCCCAAAAAAAGCAATTGTTTGTCAAGTTTACAAACAAATGTTTTTTTTTTTTTTTAAAGCGCCCTGTGCACGCGTGCATGGTGCGCTGAATGTTATAGGAATGCAAAAACAACAGTTGTTGCACAGAATGCAGAACAATGTCATAAATTCACCCCGGTACAGAGATCTGGGCCTTAATCCATCGTTTTGTTTGCTCATTTGAGCAATATAACGATGGATTAAACCCAGATCTGTGACTGGGGGTGAAGGGTTTGACATTGTGCAACATTCCGTCCATCATCTTGTGTGTTTTGCTGTTTTGAATGTTACAGGAAAGCATGTATTGCCTGCAATAGGAGAAACCATTAAAGAAAATAGTGCTTACATAGTAAATAAGATGTACCATGTAACAACCAAAGTAAAAGGGCCAGTCCTCATGGGAGGTTACAAATGAAGACAAGGCAGTACTAAGGAGGGACGAACAAGCCTATTAACTAATCAGAAGCCAGCATTTACATAAAATATTGACACAAGTTAATGACAAATAGGGGCAGAGAGTGGGTGGACCTTTAAATCTATACTCCAATACAGCATGGCTCGAAGGACAGCGCATGCGCTTGCTAGGCTCGACCAAACTATTGCTTTCGGCTCCTTACGCAAGGCTTGCCACGGCATCCAATAAAAAGACATAAGGCACACAGTGCAGAGTGACTATGTTTTACGACCGCCACTCAGAGAAGGATTGAAAATATTCCACTGGGCTTCTTTTACCGCACCCGTGCTACAGAATAATTCCTGGTCATAAACTATGGTTACAAAATAAATAAATAAATACAAGCTTCATCATCATCACTTGATCAGGGGCGCAGCTAGAACTGGTGAAGTAGGCGCAGTTCGATCAGGGCCCAGAATCATCAGGGGCACATTGCACCCTGTAATTGCTGTATTTTATTTTCCAGATACCAGTCAAAGGAGCCATTTTCCTTGACTTGTGGCCTCCTTTTTAAGCCAGTGCCAAAAACGTTGTTACATCTTTAACAATAACAGATTGTTAACAAAAAATGTTCATTATAATTAGATTTTCAACATCATTGTACAGCATCCACAAAGGAACCTAGCAAAAAGTTACAAAAAACACATCAAAACACTAGAGCACGCTGTCCATTACGCAAGTTAACAAATGAATATCAGATATCCTACTTTCCTCCGATTGATGTGTCCGTTATAAATAAAAATAAAGACATTGATAAGAAACCTTGTCTGTTTTTGCCCAGCTAAAACTGCAATTTTTCAAAGAAAGCTGCCTGACTTCCTAGCAGTTCTGGACCTGCTCGCGAGAATGCCATGAATGCAAAGGGAAAATGAAAATTGCAGGGATGCGTTTTTGGCTTCGGTTTCCTGTTTGACTTGCGCCTTAAATAATACGGTTACTTCACAGCGGCTCACTTTGCCGCTTGGGCGCAGCCATATTTTTTTAGCAGTTGAAAACAAGCATTTGCAATGCAATAGGTTTTGCATTTGCGAGGGTTTGACCTATTGGTATTGTAAATGACCATGCCTTTTATTGATTGCCATTTACAATGGCCATAGCTCAGAGTGTCGCAAATGCAAGACCTTTTGCTTTGCAAATGCTTGTTACTACAATGGCAGCAGATGTCCTGGGCAGATCACGTCCTAGCCCCCGGGACTGGTGAGATAAGCTGCTGCCTTTGTCTGCGCTCAAAGGATGCCATCTCAGGTCTGGGCCTTGTGCCAGGCCCAGCTCTGCTGCTCTGCACTGGGGTTAAAAATCAATTTCCAGGACTGCAAAGAAGAGATTTGGGGGCGAGGAGCACTGTGCTGTAGCTCTCCGCGAACAGTTGTTGGGGAGGGGTGGGGAGGACGGGGTTGGGTTATTTGTACTCTGTTCTGCAACTGCAGACGGACACAGACTAACCTTATAAGCCCAGGGAGACCCACAACAGCCAGAAACAAGAGGACGGAGAAGACGACACACAATGAGAGTATATGGATGGACTACCATGTAAGTAGCAACAGAGCATAGGACAGTAGTACGCAGATGATCTGTCCTGTAAGGGCCGCCGATCTATTAATTACCTGGTCATTCTTGTGCTTTACTACCACTACTGTCTAGATATTTTCCCTTACATCCAGTCAGGCAGTTGTGCTTTGTGTGCTCTTTCGCCCTCCCACTTTTTTCCTTTCAATCACTCTCTGCGTGGTGCAGAGTCATGACCACGGCCGCCATTGTCCCTGCTTTGAAAGTGAAAGCGGGCATGGCATGTTGAGGGCATAAAAGGCACGGCATGGGGCGGCTAAGCAGTTTCAAAAAGAAGGGGACTGACGTAGGAGAGAGCGCGAGGGCTGGTGCAGAGTCATGACTGCGGCCACCATTGTCCCTGCTTTGAAAGTGAAAGTGGGCATGGTGCGCTGAGTGCGAATCAAAAAACAAATAGTCCCGAAATTTATAGATAACAGCCAGGAGCGGAAGTAAACAGTAGTTGGTCGGTGCTGCTTCCTGCACAATGGAAGCAAAACGGAAGTGACGTTTCGGACCACTAGCCAATCAAATAGCTACATAAAAAGAGCAATGCCAGATTTAACCAATGGCAAGCTAAAAAACATATATAAAGACAATGGGTGGAATTTCACCACTAATACTAACTACTTAATGCCTCGTAGAGGCAGCGCATGCGCTGCCCTATGCGAGACCTAAAAAGGAGGGACAAAGAGGCAGGACTGACTACTAGCATGCAAAGATTTTTAAAGGACACTGAAACAGACCAAAGAAATTGCTTTAAGCCCACAGAAGATGTATATACTAAAGTATATACAAGAGGTCTCGAATGCTCAACCTAAAAATGGGAATAGCTACAAATGGCAAGTGTATCAAATGTAAAATGTACAAGGTCACAATTCTGCATGCAAACTGGGGTTGCAGATTGTTTCAAGTAAAATGGAGTAAAATACTCGAAGAACTGTCTACAGTGCTAGGCAATAGTGTCCCAATGGCACTCCGATTTATTATATTAAGCGTCCAATGACATACCTAGGAATACATTTATATTAAGGATCACATAGAAAGGCATCTCTCAAAAATGGGCTAATAAACGCAGCCCTACAAATATGATATTGTATGAAGGTATTGGTCAAAGCATGACCGCTGATAAATTATACATGAAAATAGGGACTGTACACAGATATTTGAGAAAATAAAGCGGGCATGGAAGATTCATTGTGAACGCAATACCCCTGGCAGAAATGGAGGTAATTCAGTTTCAACTCCATTTTGTATTCCGTCACCATTTTGTGTTGCCCTCACTCAGGCAGCTTGGTAAACAGAGTGTTTTTGCCCTTTGTACTGCCACGTGTCAAATAACCTCCCCTTCCTTGTTGTGAAGCCAATTCCAGGAACTAGCCAAACTGGCTAAATCCTTGTCTAGACTGACTAATCCTTGTCCCAACTATTTGTTGGCCTTCAGTATTCTTTCCCTGCATTATCCTATTTTGCAAGTTGTCCTTTGAAGCACACAAACATGTCCTGCCATTACTGATTGACCTATAGGTGCTGTCATTAATTGACTTATGAGGTTGGGCAAAAACACGACTCAAGGGGGACGTTCTGGTTACATGATGCCTTGTTTTGAATGTTTTCCTATTGGCTAATATTTGGCAGATCTTGCATGTCCATATTAGGCATTTTGAATGCTTGCATGAGCTAGGACTGCTCCTTGCTTTTATGCAGAGTATGTAACCCTCACATATATAAGGCTCCAGTGTTCTGTACTCTTTGGACTGCCTCATTCAGTTGCTACGGCTTCATTTGAGTTTAATAAAAATATTCTTTTATATTTCAGTTTCTGTGCCAACTTCTTTTTTGTTAGTTTAAAAGGACCAAGTATTAGTGAGACCCCTGAGAAGGAGTTTTGACTTCTTCAATTGGCGCGGCCAATGTGGACCTCATCAGAGAAGTGGCCATCTGAGGGAGTGATCTTGTAAGGAGACTGAAATCTACTGAGGACAGGACAGGACTCTACTAAGGAGGTACTCTTTGCACGGAGATTCTGGGGATTCTTTGTCTTTGCAGCCCAGTATATTTCTGATCTTCCCGATTTTTATCCTCCACATGATGTCACTACTGACTGAGAACCTTTTTGGAGTGAGTATTCTAAAAAAGACCGTTAGGTCATTCAGAACTTGGCAGTTCGAATTTGGACAACCTTTTGATTGGTAAGAGTCAATCTGCGGCGCTTGCTATGGGTTTGATGCCTGTGATTGGTAAGGTAGTTTAGTAACGCTTACTAAGGCTTTGGAAATATATGAATTTGTGTTGGCCAACTTTGGATTTGTTTATGCGAATTGCAATTTGTGTCGGCAGGTAATGAGGAGACTTTTCTCTACTTTGTATAACATTTGAACGGTGCAACATACAGAGAGTACCTTAAGCACTACTTTGCATATTCTGCAATATTTTTGGCATGCCTGTTTTCAAGCTCACATCAAAGAATGTGTTGCTTATTTGGAGGTACCATAGTGTGATGTGAAGTAAATTAGCTGGCTCCCCTAGAAGGAATACCTAAATAGGTTTAGGTATAAAAACATATTTCTTCCTTGGTGATTCTGTATCCCCAGGGAATTAAAATATGACAAAATACAAACAAGGATCCTTTGTTCTGTGCAATTTTATGAATGAGATATGCAGAGCGATTTTTGGTGTTCTGCCAGCCAAAGCTAGTGAATTGAGTGTATTTTGGCTTCTTGGACATATAGCAGTCTGTTGGGCTGTTTTTGCATTCTTTTGGAACACTATTGAGAAGCGTTTCGTGTAAATATTTATTTATTATTTATTTATTTATCTATTGAATTTATTGAGCGCGACAGCTACCCATAAGGGTTTACCGGCGCTAGAAGACAGATGCAGCAAAACTCCTATGACTTACAACTAGTATTTACAAATGGTTTGGTTTAAGTACAGTCTGTGGGCTGTCCTTTGTTTCTGTCCTGAGTATTGATCTGTGGGTTAAATGTGTATTTAAATGTCTATGTGGTTTTCCCATTAGTGCAACTTCTGTGAGTAAATAGCGATGGAGCTATTTATTAAATAAATGGCTAAAGCACGCTGTATTGTGTGTCCTGAGTGTTTGACCCCTTTCTGTTTATGTCTGAAATGAGCTCAATGTGTGTTTGTGGGTTTTTCTTGATGTTTTCAGTCTGTTAAGCAAAATGTCAGTTAATTAATATTAAGTAGAAATTAAATAAAAATCTAGAAATGAACCATGTGATATGCTAAAATAGCTATATGTTGCTATTTAATTTATAGAGTAAGCAATTATGCACATGTACAAACTGTTAAATGCTTAAAAAATAAAATTAAAATTCACATTCATTAGGAATAAAAAAGGCCTAAAAAACGAAATTGTGTGTTTTGTAGAAAAATAAACGTATAGTATTTTTTTACTTGCATACATTGTATTAGATATTAACAGGCAAACACTTCAGCAGAAGTAAATTTTTGCTGAACTCAAACGCAACACGCATTGATGTGTCTTAGTTTGAAAAAGACTGCCACCGTGTTCATGTTACAACACTGAGAGACAAGCTTTTATTGCCGCAAAGCAAGCAGTTTTTTTTTGTAGGTCACAAATAGACAGGAATGTTTACTCAGCCAGGACTTCACCCTCAGTTACACACGGGTGAAACTTTGCATTTCAAAATGTTGTTTTAAAAAGGTTCCAAAACTAAGGTTCATTATTTTGCATTACAGGAAGACATTTCAATTAAGGGTTTCCTCTCTTTAAGCATTTTTATAAGCATATTCTTGGTTCTAATGTTAAAATAATTGTTCTTTTAAAAAAAAAAAAAGTGGCGCAAAAATTTGTCATGTTTTAAGTTAGGCTTCTGTGCTTAGGCTTATAAATGAATGCATCTAAAATGATAGGCAAGGGATGCAGCTTGCTTTTATATGTGGAATTATCACAAATGATTAGGTTTATTAAAAATAATTATTTATTATGAAAATTAATTAATAAAAATAAGTGCTTCTAAATTCGTTTTTTACTATTTATAAAGCTTAATACTCATACTGTGACCTCCTAGCATTATAATTTAATTTAGGTTGTGTTGTACTGCATATTTGCATATGGAATTTCACTTTGCGCAGGTGTAAAAAACTCATTTTTCTAAAGGATTTGCATGAGATATGTCTAATGTCCAATCTCTGCAATCTGTAAAGAACATTCTGAGGATGATTAATATGTAACACAATTTTTAATTGCCCCAAATATCAAAGTCAAATTGGGTAAATTAGACTATTCAAACAGCATTCTTGCCATTTACAATAGCTTTAAAGTGCCTTAGGCTTCAGTAAATGCATAATACAAATTTGCAGGTTGTTCTCATTTGGGGTTGCTTTTAATGGCTCAGTGAGACAATGTGCCCGGTGCAGAGGTTTGAGTTTAATATCAGGGTTGAAGGTTCTAACTCTAGCTGTACCTACTGAGACGTTCATTCATTTAAGGTTGATGAACTGAGTACAGTTGCATAGGGTAGTAACACACATTTGTTCTAAAGCTAATATGTTATGTTATTATGTTCTGCGAATTATTCACAGTAAATGTTTTAATAATCTAAGAATAGAAATACATTGTAGCCCCTAAAAGAAGTAATATATATAACATGTGTTTTTAAATAGGGTTAATTATTGCAGGTTAGAAAGAGTTAGGAAGGCTTTTTGTCTTTGACAGCTTCAGGGTGAGGAGAGAGAGAGGGCCGAGGAGCGTGCGAGGCAGATTTTGACATTGAGGTCAGTAAGGTGGGGGTTAGGAGTGAGTGTATACAGATGGAGAAATCATTGCTTGGAAAAGCTTCTCTGACAAGAAGACATTAATGTTTGCACATTATAGGAACCTTGAAAAGTGGCGGGACCAGGAATGCTGGCAAAGGTTGGCTAGCAGCTTAGAAAGTTATGCTGAGGTGTTATTCTTAGCTCTTGGAGGACTGTGCAAGGCCGAGAAGTGCATTCCTGAACGGCCTTACTAAAAGCAGGGCCTCAAAGGGGGTGATACATTCGTATTTCTGCTTTTGAAAAATAATGTCCATGTTGTTGCCTTAATTTAAGATGGTTGGTTACAGTTGATATTTTGTGTGTTATGTGAAGTATCAGCAGTATGTTGAAACAAGATGAGTTTTTTGTATGACTCCATTGAAAAAAAAATGTTCGTGTATTTTTCATGTTTTTGCATTTTGTCCTTCTATGAATTGTTCCTGCTGGTCATGTGTGTCAGAAGCGACACAGTAAGTTGTATTTGACAACCGTCACCACTAACTGTTGACCAGCTGTCAAAAGGAGGGTGAGGAAAGTAAAAAAAAGTGTAATTTTGATTTTAAGCCTGACAAATTAAGCACACCCGAATATTGGGTTTTGGGCTGCAGGTTCATAGTGCATAAAGTACATGACATGGTGCTGTGAGGAACTGGAACATTAGCTGAGATTACCGTATATGGTGTAGCGGCAAGCGGTAGAGTTAAAATTTGTGTACTATTTTGACTTTTGTGCATCACCCATACTCTTGGTATTGTGTCACCAACTTGACTATCACCCGAGTAATTTCTTTTTATTCCTATAGATTTTTCTTTTGCTGCTTCTCCCCTGATTGATGTCGCATTGTGCCTAGTTATTGGGGATTTTAGCTGTGTCCTAGTCCCATTTCTCTTTTCCGTATTCCTTTCACCAGTCAGCCCTTTTATTATTGTTGGTGGCTTGTTCAGGTTCACACTTCCAGACTGCAGTAATGTACCAGGGATTATGTATAATTCCCTTTTTGTATGACCAGACTGGTTTTCAAGAATTTTCGTTATGCCTTTTCCAGTCTGACTTTCAGGGTAGTGATGGACTGGTTAACTGACTCAATACTATAGTAAGACAAGTTTTCCACCTCAATAGGAGATACCTTACGTTTATTTTTTTTGAACATGAGAAATTTTCAATGACTATTTTAATTTGGTTTTTTACCCTTTTGTTCCTGCTTCTTTAATTTTCGGTGGGATCAGATGTGTTCTAAATCAAGGAAATACCAGGACTCTCTAGTTCTTGTCTTTTGTTTCCACATTTTGATCATTAGCCTTTGTATCGCATTGTGCACTTGATGCACAATTATTAAAGGGAGGTATCTACATGTCCCTGATAATCGGTATCATGGGATTTCTCTTTTGAGGTGTTCTAGATAAGGAATTTAGGAACACCTAGACGTAATCATTGAAAAAAAAAACACCATGTGTGAGGACATCTATTCAGATAGAATTCCCATGTAACTATCTACCCTTAGATGGCAGAGGATAACGAAGGGTACCCAATTGAAGAGACTAGAAGTACTGCCTTTGAGAATGACAGTGTATTCTAGACCAGAGTTGTCCCAAAGTGTATGGCCACTCCCTTGCAGATTGCAGGCCACCTGCTTGCAGTCCCATTGTTAAATACAATGAACTGTTTTTGTACTAAATTGAAGGAAACTAACAACTGTGTCACATTTCCTACGTCACTAGGTTCTGCGGGAATTAAGTCATAATAACCTGCAGAACACTGATTTAAGCCTAATTCCCATCAGTGGTAGCTACAGATAAAAGGCAGACGTCTTGGCCCTACAGTCGCAGCACCCAGAAAGTAGCAAGACTGGACAGCAATCGCCAGCGCGCCATCAATGGTATCTCCAAAGCATCGTACTTGCTCCATCAGACGGCGTTGGACATCACAAAACCAGAGTTTCAGTGCAAAAGAGCGAAAGAGAAGGATCCCTGTTGATGGCAGGGCTGGTTTGAGGCTTCAGTTTTCTACCTGTCACATGCTGGTAACCTCTGACAGTGTGCAGTCCCTTGAGCCCCTTGGCCTGAGTTTTGGCCACCCCCCCCTCTTTTCTTTGCTCCAACGGAAGGGCAGTGCACCGGAGGATCTTCGGCACTACATGATGAAAGGAAAAATTAAATGAAAGAGCAGCCCGAGCATCCTCTGACACTGAATAGCGAGTGTTGGAGCCTGAAAGTGTTGCTGAGCGGGAAAGTCTGTTGCTCTTTCCCGATTAATAGTACTTGGGTCTGCACGAGATGATCTGTGCCCATGACCAACGAAGAGGAAATATATTGATGCACTGCCTTGCGACATTGAGACTTTTGAGTGAGCTGTGAGTGTTTGCCAGGAGGGCACTCCAACTGATATTGAGAAGCACTATTTTCATGGAAGGCCTGAATCAAGAGGCCCAAGACGGAGGAAAACAACAGAAGCAGATTGATGGACGATAGAAGCCTACCAGGGAGGCTTAGAACGGACTTTGGGCTTAGTTGTGGTTGCACAAGCGGCTCCCATTCAATTGCATAGAATGGATGTTAGGAGACTGATTCTTATTGTTTTGCTGGCATTGTTTTAGAGTAGTATTCTGTTTAGTAAAAGCAGAATAAAGTCCATCCTCTGTTGAAGAGTATCCCCATTTCACCTGAGAGCATTGATATGGATCGCCACTGTTTCACCTGAGTATACAATAGTCACTGAAATGCATAAGAGCCCTGAAAATGTTTGCTAAATAATGTTAGGATTTGCTTTTGCCTAGGGTTGTGAAAAAATGATAATCCTGTTTGTAATAGTGGTCATTACTTTCTTCTGCTATCTGAATGTTAATTACGACCCGATGCTTTGTTCTCTTTGTATTCCTGCTGATAGCTTACATATACCTGCTTAAATGAAATGTGTAGAATGGAAAATGCTCACCTAGCAATGAATTAGGATTTACCTGCGTAATGGCCAAAGGAGGGTCTGGGGTAATTCAGTTTCAACTCCATTTTGTATTCCGTCGCCATTTTGTGTTGCCCTCACTCAGGCAGCTTGGTAAAGCGAGTGTTTTTGCCCTTTGTACTGCCACCTGTCAAATAACCTCCCCTTCCTTGTTGTGAGTCCAATTCCAGGAACTAGCCAAACTGACTAAATCCTTGTCTAGACTGATTAATCCTTGTCCCAACTATTTGTTGGCCTTCAGTATTCTTTCCCCGCATTTCCTATTTTGCAAGTTGTCCTTTGAAGCACACAAGCATGTCCTGCCATTACTGATTGACCTATAGGTGCTGTCATTGATTGACTTATGGGGTTGGGCAAACACACGACTCAAGGGGGACATTCTGGTTACATGATGCCTTGTTTTGAATGTTTTCCTATTGGCTAATATTTGGCAGATCTTGCATGTCCATATTAGGCATTTTGCATGCTTGCATGAGCTAGGACTGCCCTTTGCTTTTATGCTGAGTATGTAACCCTCACATATATAAGGCTCCAGTGTACTCTTTGGACTGCCTCATTCAGTTGCTACGGCTTCTGTGTGACGTAGTCACACTCATTTGAGTTTAATAAAAATATTCTTTTATATTTCAGTTTCTGTGCCAATTTCTTTTTTGTTAGTTTAAAAGGACCAAGTATTAGTGAGACCCCTGAGAAGGAGTTTTGATTTCTTCAGAGCCCAACTTCTTAAAGTGGGTGAATGTTAGATGGCTAGTGAAACTTCAAGTGGCCTTCCTATTGGTTGTAAATCCAGACGGTAGGACACATATGTTAATATATCTTTGATGACCACTGAACATATCATTCGATCAGAAATGCCATGTATTTTCCCTTAAATGGTTTTCATTTTATACAATAAAAACTGAATTCAAAAGTATTTCAAATATCTGACTACAAAGTAGATTAAATCCTTGTTTATTGCAGGTTTGTTTATTTGCCCTTTCTTTTCAAGGTATTCTGATACCATAAATTTAGAAAGGCAATCGAGGACTGAGATTTTCTATTTTTATTTATTTTCCTGGAGGTTTACAGTCTGCAGAATTTACATTTGGTGGCAGTCAGAATCCAGGTCAGCCTAATACCGAATTTTCTATTCTCTTAAATGAAACCTTTGAGGAGGTGTCTTCTATAGCTCTGCGCTGCTTGAATGGAGACAGTGGTTGGCTCCCACTTGCCTCGGTCTGTTTGTTATCTGAAGAGAAGCCTTAGTCTCTTTTCTGGCTACTGGGTAATTCCTGAAAATGCCATAGCCTTGTCTCTTTGGGAAAGGATGTAACTGGGCTATCTAGTTCAGATGTATGAGTTGCAATGTAAGTACCTCTTTGCACCAACACACAACAACTTTATTTCTTATTACTCATTCAATCCACAGACTAATGTAGTAAAGAGATGCATAAGACCCTCATACCCGCCCCCACACACACATATTGGATGGAGGGACATTGGGCAAACCCTCTCCAGCCACTGATCCGTATGAATGCCATCCACAAATTCTTGCTACCCACAAAAGCAACACACAAGGAAAATGGGGCAATTTATTGTTAGTAAGTTTTTTTTTAACACTTGCTCATCTTTCTGAAAATGAGTGTGATTCAGGGCCGAAGTTCTTCAGTTCTCTTTATTTTAATTTGCCAATATACAAGAAAATTACCCAATGAAAAGCAGTTAAACACTGTATGATTGTCTTGTATTTGTCATGTGGGAATAGCTTATGAGATCGAGGCCTAAGCTGGTTGGTGACAAGCCTGTAATCAAAGCTAGAGTCTGACCGAATCATTTGGAATAGTTATGTTAGAGGTCATTGGACTTATCAGTTTATTATGGAAAGTTACGACAAAAGAACTGACTCATCTATTGCAAAAGCCAAGAACTTGAAGGTGGATTGTTTTTACGCTATGTGAAAAAAAAATTATTACATAAAACCTCTAAGACTTTTGTCATAGGGAAAGGGTTTTGGTGGTTTACCGGACACCCTGAGGGTAGGAAATATGCAGTATGATAATCCTTGTTTGGCTCTTTTAAGAGGGGTTAGATATAGTTTTGCAATTGTCATTTGGCACATATTTGTAATGTCATGTGTAGAACTTTGTTGGGAGTGTGCTGAACTGCTTGACCTTGATGTAACAGCACAACAATACTGTGCCATCCAATTCAAGGAAGACCACAAAGCATTTACTCGCGTTTTCTTGCAAGCATGTGTCACCAACATTGATGAGGCTTTCTTTTTTTTTACTTTTAGTTAATTCATCTTGCATGTGTTTAAAAAAAAAAAAAAAGACCATTATACCCCATAGATAGCTTGCCAGGGCCATAAATATTAGCTTTTCCAATGCTGGTCTTTTTAAAGAGAACTGACATTGCACCAGCCTGCCTCCAATTTAAAAGCAGATAACTTCACACAGAACCCTTTTCATTACAGGTGGAACATACCAAACACGAGGTCTATCTGTGTGATTTTAATTGATTTTAAACTTTTACTTTGTCTTGCTGTTTACCTGCTCTTTGCACACGGCCACCTCTTTGCACATACATCAGACCGCGCAGCCGATTAGGCGCTGTCGCGGCCTGATCCGGGGGTGAGACGGGCGTGCCAAAGGCGTGCCCGTCTGCGCCCGTCCGCGCCCATACGGGCCCAGGGGCCATACCCCCTGGACAAATCCAGCGGCCTAGACTTTGCTATGACGCCGACCAGATCCTTGCTCTTAGGCCCATAAGGGATCATACGACGGCAAGGTTTAACATGCTGGACCAGTTTCCACAATGCTGCCCTCACTGTTCTTTTCATCTGGACGCTCCACAATTAGGTCGTAGCATAGCACTACGAGTGGTGGTTCCTTCTCTTCCTAATTACACCTTCTTTAGCTTGAACTTTCGATCCCTGCCCAAACATAAACACAAGATTTTCGACCTTCTTACGGACGAATCTCCTGATGCACTTTTTATTACGGAAACTTGGCTCCATGATAGTTCTGGACCTGATATTGCAGAAGCTTTGCCTGTTGAGTATGCTATTGTGATGAATGATCGTCCCAGGAAAACAGGAGGCGGTGTGGCAATAATATTTAAAAATATTTATCAATGGAAATTTGATCTGGTCCCCTTAGGCAGTTGTGAGGCAGCGTATTTTAAGCTGGCTCTCCATCCCCAAACCACCCTTTCTGGACTGCTAGTGTATCGTCCCCCAGGTCCTGTTAACTTCTGGCAGGCACAACTTTCTGAATTTATAGCATCAGTCCTCACATCGTCCAGCAACTTTTTTGTTGTCTGCGATCTCAATGTGCATTTAGAGGATCTTAAGGACAGTATGGCCTGCAATCTCATTGCAGACCTTGCCTCCATGAATCTTTTCCTACAAAACACGGGTCCTACCCACAGGGGAGGACATTTTTTGGATCCGATCTTTTCTAACAGTGTCCAAATAAAGTGTTCTCTGGCGGTGCCGGTCATCTGGTCTGATCATTATCTAATTAAGTTCACTGTCACTAGTAATGAGGTCATATTTAAACATAGACCCTCCGTGAGTACACGGAAGAGGGACTGGAAAAAACTTGACGTTGTTGCTTTTAATGAAGCCTTGGCCGATCTTGAGCCCATTAATGTTTCTGATTCGGATGACATGGATGCGGTGGCTATCTCTGTGAACGCTTGGCTCCTTGAAGCCACTAATATCTGTCTTCCTTCTGTCCATAAAAAAGGGATAATTCACAAATCTCCCGCCCCATGGTTTAACGAGACACTTCGCATTGATAAATCTAAATGTAAGAAATTAGAACATGTTTGGAGGAAAGACTATTCTTTCGCTGCCTTATCACTTATAAAACTGAGCTGAAACGTTATCACAAGGCATGTGCCCTAACAAGGCCTAATCATGTCAATAGAATGATTAATGAAGCAATGAATAAATCCAAAACACTGTTTAACGTGGTTAGAGAGCTTGCTGGTTCACAGACCAGAGTGGCACTTCCCCCTCTATCTAGCAGCAAATGCGATGAGCTTGCTGAGTATTTCATCCCTAAAATTGTGAATATACACCAGGACATTTCTGCCCAAGGTAGCAATAATAATAATTTGACGACTCCCCTTCTGACTAGGGGGAAGGATGCTAACTCTTTAGTGTCCCCCTTGGCTCAACTTTCGTCCTGGCCGGATGTCTGCCCTTCAACTCTCTTGGAGATTCTGAGCAAAGTTAAGTCAGGCTCGCCGCTGGACCCTTTGCCTGTCCCGATATTATGCTCTTTGGATTCCCCACATCTTTCTACAATCTGCAAAATGCTGAACCATTCATTGGGCACTGCCACTGTCCCCAGTTGTTGGAAGCACGCAATGGTCACCCCGCTAATGAAGAAACCCTCTGCGGATCCCAAGGTTGCCTCTAACTTCCGTCCCATCTCGTTATTATCAGCATTTTCCAAAACCTTAGAAAGGCATATTCATGTACATTTGTCAAATGTTGTGACAGAAAATAGTCTTTTGCATCCCTCCCAGTCCGGCTTTCTCCACGGAGACTACCCTCTTGGGCGTCACAGATAATCTTCGCCTGCTTTTGGATCGAGGAGAAATGGTTGCGCTGATTTTACTCGATCTCAGTGCAGCCTTTGATACTGTATCGCACAGTATCCTTCTCAGATCCCTGGCTTCCATTGGCATTGGCGGAAAAGCTTTGGACTGGCTTAAGTCTTTTTTGTCTGATTGTACCTTTCAAATCTTTTCAAATTCATCCTTTTCTAAAAGTTACCCCTCCTCGCATGGTGTGCCCCAGGGATCAATCCTTAGTCCCCTCCTTTTTAATTTGTATGTTACACCCCTGGCTCATGTTGCACAACGTTCTGGATTAAATTTATTCACTTATGCAGATGATTCCCAAATTGTTTTTTCTTTATCTCAAACGGATTCCACTTCTCCCTCTCCCCTGCAAGCAGGCCTTAGCGAAATATCCGGTTGGATGAATCGCAACCTGCTCAAATTAAATGGTGGAAAGACTGAGGTACTGGTCCTCGGAAACAAACCTGACCTTTGGAGCCTGAGACACTGGCCTACTGCCATGGGTTCCTTACCAACACCGTCAGAACGAGTGCGGAATCTTGGAGTAATCATTGATAGGGGACTATCTATGAAAGATCAGGCTAATAAAGTCGCAGCCACCTGTTTTACCATCCTGCGGTGGCTACGTAAAATCTTTTGGATACTTCCCTCCAATAACCAGAGATCCGTTGTGAATGCCTTGGTGACCTCGAGGCTGGACTACGGTAACGTGCTCTACCTGGGGTCTACTAAGGCTGTCACACGCCGCCACCAATTGGTACAAAACGCTGCGGCGCGGCTTCTTTGTGGTTGCCAGAAACGAGACTACATTACAGAACGCCTGAGGGAGCTTCATTGGCTCCGTTTTGAAAATCGGGTAAAGTTTAAGGCCTTGAGCTTCATGCACAAGATTAAAATCGGAGTAGCTCCCCTATACCTTCAGGCCCTTGTCAGTCCCTACATCCCTGCTCGCTCACTCCGCTCCTCGTCGCATCATCTCTTTAGTGTACCTAAGTTTAGGCTCACTAGAATGGGTGGAGGTTCCTTTGCGAACTTAGGACCCAGACTGTGGAACTCACTTCCCTTGGACATTCGGATGGAGAATTGCCACATGCGTTTTCGCAGAGCTGTGAAAACTTGGCTTTTTGACCAATAACATCGCCGGCAGGAGTTTTGCTGCATCGGTCTTCTAGCGCCGGGAAACCCTTATGGGTAGCTGTCGCGCTCAAATTCAATAAATAAATAAATAAGTGTGTATGCGAGACTGTGTGGGTTAAAATTAGAACAGAAACCATGATTTGATACAAAGCATGAAACTGGAACTAGACAAAATAGTTTTTTTCTCCAGAATCACACATTCCAAAATCCCATTATACAAACCTACAACGCAAAGCACTTCGAATTGTTGAAATCCAGAAATTGAACTCAAGGCAATGGGTCTGAAGACTAGCCAAATTTACATGAACGCACCTGGTGATGGCCATATCCTCAATGGCCCAGGTCAACAAAGATAGCAACTTTAGGCTGTAGGTTGGTGTGTGCTTAACTTCACAATAGGGTTAGTAGCTGAAAATGTCTGGCAGCGAGTCAAGCAAACAAACTAGGACTTACAAGTTGTTGAATTTGGTGCCGTTGACCAGGATCCACTGCTGTCCAGGATCCCTCCTCAAACCAATCCAGCGATCGAGATCCCCTTTGTGATAAAGCAGAAAATCCTTTAAAGAAGACAGAAAAAGGGATTACTTGAAACAGTCGCATTAGGTTTGAGAAAAATGGTACAATGGAATCAGCGCACAAATAAGCAGTAAGCCTCTAAATGAATTAGGAATACTCTCAAGGTCAGTGTTGACGTGGGATGGTAACATCAGGCATAGTATGTGAATTTGTACATTTCTTTGTATGAAACATTCAATTGGGCAATTAGATTCTCAGACAATATTAGCAAGTTACCGTAAATAGCACAAGAGCCAGTAGCCTATTTATATTCATCCTGCAGTGCTATGCAGATACCCACAAAATGCCATGCTACACATTCACTATGCACTTGCCATAAGAGCTTTGAGGAGAATCCGTGGTGCATTCAAGACTATGCAATGCAGAACCCCAAGCAAGGAGGTTTCATTGTTGGACAGATGCAGTAGGTGACTGTTGCAGAAAAGAGGTCATAAATGGGATCTAGGAATAAGATCTTGTAGTGTCAATTAAAACTTCCTGATGACCACTTTACAATGTTATCTTGAACCAATTTCCTTCAGAGGAGCACAAAACAAATTGGATTAGTTACCTACTGTATAGCGCCCTAAGACAGGGCACAAGTCCTAAAAAAAAATATAAGTGGAGGGACGCTGTCACCAGAAGTGATGTCATGACAGGAAGTGACGTCACGAAAGGTGGCTTGCACGGGTCCTCGCGTTTATTCAAAAGCTACATTAAGACTGTATCCATGACCATGCCTTGAAGCTCAGCCAGTACGGTAGACAGCACCTATGGGAAACCGCAATATCTCATTCCACTAAACCATATGGCCACCACTATAGATTCATTATCCGAATTCTTTCCTTTAATATACAGGCAAAACAGCTACCCCTCATCCTGCTGCGTGAACTTTCAGCATGGTCGGCGCTTTCGTGTCCATTATCCCAGCACTTATTTTGATACGGCTCAGACTGACATATCAGCTGACACAGTTTGACCCCCGTGGTCTCTAAGTAACAAGCTGTAAAGGAAGTCTAACTGCTGAAGGTGCGCTGCAAGCAGATAAACCAGTCACCTAAAGCCTGTCATATGTAATTTAGCTTTAATGCAGTCAAGCCCAATTCAGGCAAGTTTAGATCCGGGAGGCCTCTGGAGGCTGATGTCACAGCTCGCCGTGAGCTCCGGGCTGACAACGGCGGATGTGGCATGTGCTACCTCTGTGGGAAAAACAGCTGTTTGGCAGGGGGACGGCGTCCACCCAGTAAAATAAGTGGGGGGATGCCGTCCACTCCTGTGGTACCCCGACTCGAGCCCTGCCCTAAGAGCGCTAAATCATGTAGGACATATAACGGTCATGGGAGATTTGAGCTAGCAAATAGGCTAGTTTTGAACACACTAAACGTATTACACAAAAATGTACAGGGTCTGCTGGAGAAAGCATACAGATGGAGATTTTTGCATCCTCCAGATACAGTATGTCTTTTTCCCTCTTAATTTGGGCTTTGTTTTGAACCGGTTCCAATCCTTCCTCACCACGATTTCCCCAAGTATTTTTTTTTTTTTTTTTAACATCCTCAAAACCTACCCCTCACCCTTCAGCTTGACCCTTCTCTACAACAAACAAATATGAACATTTAAACGAGACCAGGAATCACTAAACTGGCTTCCTCTAGAGCGTGTTGTACCTAAAAGAATACCTATGTAACTTAAATGAATGCCCCAAAATTGAAAGCCAGCGATGGAACTTCATCATGGTTGTTTTAGACCAGATGTACAGATTTCCTTTTCTATCAATAAAAGACAGAAGTGGTGAAGAAATGAGAAGAAATTGATACTTGACATTAAGTTAATGATTCAGAAAAGGGTGTGGTGATGAACAGAGTGCCTGAATTAAGCAGACCACTCTTACCCAGTCCAAAGATCAGGGCTTGATCCATCACCGTTTTTTAGCTCATTGCACCATCCCAGCTCAGAACTTGGCTATATGCAAATTAGTCTGTTCCTGTCCCAGTGCATGATGGGAACAGGGCAAACCAAACTACCAAGCCAATTCTTATACTGGGAAGGAAACAAGCTTCCGGGGACCGGTTTCTGCCATTTCAGGCGTCGTCGGCCCGGCTTGCTTGAATCCTGATGGTGCAATGAGCAAGGGACTCACATCTGAGTATACCCTTCCACGCTTATGGTCTCTGGTAGGGTCTCTGGTAGGGTGAGGTGCCTTGAGAATCATGAGACTCCTCGTTTGCGGTAATAGCTCTTTGACTAGTGCTCAAGTTGTCCCCATCAGGGCCTGGTGCCCTCGTCTCTGCGCCAGTACGAGCACTGTTAAGCAATTGATGATCGTGAGTCAACATGCAACCTGAACATGAATTCTTCTTAACAAAGGTTTTAGAAGAATGGTCTCGTGAGCAATACTTTGCTACTCTGCGTAAGTTCCATTTTTCTCCATTATCCAACACAACATAAAAGGGATGCACTTTCCTAACTTTGAAGGGACCACGAAACTTGCATAGACCTCTGACCCTACGTCCTGATCGGACTTTGACCCAGTCACCGACATGAATACCAGACCAGTTCTTCTCCCGGGTATGTCCTTTCATAGAAGCGAGCATAGGGGTACCCTTGCCACTTCCCCCCACATCTTTCCCTTCCACCAATTCTCTGATGCATGGAGGCACTAATTTAGAATTCTCAGTTGTGCGATAAGCCCATACTAATTCGCTCAAAGTTTCATCTATGTCAAGATTATTAGTAAGGGCCAAACTTATAGCTCCCTTAATCATACGATTGGCCCTTTCCACAATTCCATTGGATTGCAGGTTGTACAAAGTGGTGAGTGAATGTTTGATACCACACTCACTTAGAAATTCTCTCATTTCACTGGAAGTCAATTGGGCTCCGTTGTCTGTAATAAGGACAGTGGGATAACCTTCCTCTTTGAAAATCATGCGTAGTACTCTAATGGTAACTCTAGTGGTTATTTCGGGGAGAAGATACACACAGAGCCATCTGGAATGGACATCCAGAACGACCATGCCAAATCTTTTGCTAGGGTGAACACCCGGCATGGGCCCAATGAAATCAAGGCAAATGCTGTGCCACGCCACACCTGGGTCATGAATGGAACTAGGTACAGATTGGGGTCTCACCTTAAGTCTTTTCTCGCTCTCGTAACACCCGCTGCATCTCTCAACTCAATCAACCACATCACCATCCATTCCCGGCCACCAGAATTCATTTCTGAAACGTTTCTTTGTAATGGTCTGACCCAAGTGTACTTCGTGGGCTAAATCGAATAGTCTCTTACGAATACCAAATAGGGGGATTATCTTATCACCTCGCATGATAACTTTTTCTGCAACAGTGGATAACTCATCAATGACCGCATTGATAGGTCTAATGCTGATGGGCAAAGTGCTTTCCCTACATCTGCCCTTCACAATGATGTTGAGGACTCCCTTTAAGAACTTCATCTTGAGACATAGCCTCTGCCCATTCCTCTTTACTGACAGCACCACAACTCCCCTGAACCACATTGTCAACATTAGAGATAGCTCCTTCTCTCTCCCTTTTGGACACGCCATTCTTGTCTACTTCCTCCCAGTCTAAGGACAGGCGCGACATGAAATCCGCTTGGACGTTACGCCGTCCTGAAATGAATTCAATGCTAAAATTATATTCATGTAGCCTGGAGGCTAACCGAGCAAGTCTGACTGACCCCTTCCCTGTACCCCCTGGTGAGAGCATTTTTAGCAAAGGTTTGTGGTCAGTGCGTTGCATGAATCTGCACCCCCATACAAAAGTCCTGAAATGGTCCACGCCCAAGCAGCACCTAGGGTCTCCTTTTGTATAACTGAGTAATGGCCCTCAGTGGGAGTCAAGGTGCGAGGAGAATGCAACAGTTTTTTCAGTAATGCCATCATTCTGCGACAATACAGCCCCTATGCCAGTGTCACTTGCATCCACAGGGTTAATAGTTTTTGCATTCACATCAAAAGGAACCAAAATGCCTGCATTACATATTTCTAGTTTGATGTTTTCATAAAATTTTTGTTGATCACCTCCCCAACAAAACTTGACGCTTTTCCTCATGAGTACCTTAAGAGGTTCGGTTTTCCTTGTAAAGTTTTTTTTACAAATTTTGAGTAATACTCCATTAATCCAATGAATGAGCGCAATTGGTCTCTATTAATAGGAACAGGAGCCAATCTTATAGATGCCAGTAAGTCTCTCTTTGGTTTAACACCATCAGACGAGATGGAATGTCCTAGGTACTCCACCTCAGTTGCAAGAAAAGAAATTTTTTCCCTGCGTAAAGTTAAACCTGATTCCAGTATCCTGCCAAGGGCATGTTTCAAGGCAATGTTGTGATTGCTCACACTGTCGCCAAATACCAGGATATCATCCTGAAAATAGATTACATTTTTTAGATCTTTGAACGCTTCTGTGACCATCCTCTGAAATACACTTGCAGCCGAACACAACCCGAAGGACATCCTTGTAAATTGAAATATGCCTTCATTGGTGATGAAGGCTGTCAAGTGCTTTGAAGATTCGTGCAAACATATCTGATGATAAGCATGATGAAGGTCAGAAAAGTATTTGGCCCCTCTAAGTAACACCATAAGTTAATTTATGCTAGGTAGTGGAAAAGTGTCAGGAATTATGTTCTGATTCAAACTTCTCAGATCAATACAGAAACGCAAATTTCCATCTGCCTTCTCTGAAATTACAACTGGAGAAACCCAAGATGAGCACTCAATCGTCTCTATAACTTCACTAGATAACATTTTGTCTAACATTTTCTTCACCTCTCCTCTTGCCATGATGGGAACTTTTCTCAGCTTGTGTTGGACAGGAACAGCATTATGTTTAAGCCTTATTTTGTGGACATAGCCCTCCATGTTGCCAAGCTGATCTCTGAAAACTCTTTGACCTCCCTCCAAAATGTCTTCCACTGAAAGGTCGTCCACTACCATGACTTGTTCAACAGCGTGTGGGTCAATTCTAATATGGAGCTCATATTGGTGATACCATCCCAAAATAGGGGGGCCAGTTTCTGCTATGTACACTTTACCTCTGACAGACCTGTTTTTGAAGACAATATCAGTTGGCATGTAACCTAGTATGTCTATCTGCTAGCCTTGATACCCCCCGGGGTTAATATCCTTGAGTAATAATTTCTTGTTAGGCCACTCCTGCTTGAAAAATATTTTAGGTATGATGGTATACAATGACCCCGAATCAACCATTAGATCAACTTCTTTTCAATGACAAAACCTGCTTGGGGTCTGTTTCTCCTTCTATCATTTAAGTTGTGGGGTTCGGTGAGAAGAATTTCTCCTTTCTCAACGTTATCATTTAAAGAAGGTTCAACACACAAGATTCTATCAACTCTGTATGAACACTCATTACCATTAGACTCCTCCGATAGCATTGCTACCTTTCCTCTGTTTGCATCTCTACACATTCTTGCAAAATGGCCATTGCGGCCGCACCTTCTGCATTCTTTCCCAATGGCCCAACACTGCTTGGAGTCAGACGCGTGGTAAGTACTACTGCACTTTCCACATGTCTTACTACCAAACCTACTGGGATACGCTCTGCCTCCCAATGTACTCTTCCCACCCTTGAATCTAGTAGAGGCAGCTACTTCCCCTTCACAACCCTCCACAACAGAAGTTTCACTCTCATTGGACATGTTATGTTTAGAATCCCTATGATCCATCTCTTTCATGCAAGAATCTGACTCTTCAATTATTTTAGCAATGTCAATTGAGAGAGGGTTCCTTGGCAGCCCATAAGCGTTCCTGTGTCTTTCTGCTCCTACATTGAACAATCAGTTGGTCCCGAATCATTTCCTCAGTCATGGGACCAAATTTACATTTTAAAGAGAGTTCACGAAGTCTAGTGACAAAGTCATCAATGGACTCCCCTACTTTCTGAGGCTGGGTATAAAATGTTTATCTTCTCAACACTATATTTGTTTTCATTGGCAAATCTTAATTTCAATCTTTTTCGTGCCTCTTCATAAACATCCTCAATGGGTTGACCACGTTCATTGTTTGCAACAGGTAAGTACTTAAAGATGTGTTGTCCTTACTTTGCTATATTGGTGGGTAAAATCGCTTTTTTCCTATTGCTACTGTAATCCTGCGCATCCAAAGCTTCCAAGTAGTTATCAAACATGTCAAACCACTCATCCCATTCTATACTAGGACTCCCTGGTTGACCGAGAAAGTGAGGAGTAGATACCGCTGAGACGTCAAGGGCTGGTATATCCATTATGAATTACCAAAAGATGTTTCAATACTAACATGACTAGTGAATAATGTTGTAAAATGTCGTCTCAGTTTCGAGATCTTTTGATAAAATGTTTCTTCTCAAATACAGAGATTGTATACATAAGAAAATGAAGTCAAAATAAACAAATAACTTTTTGGATGAGAAGCAGTTCACTTTTCCTTATTTATACCCACCAACGTTTTCCAAGCAAACCTTTTAGCAGTTCATTAAATAATTTGTGTACCACTTTAAACCACAAGATGGCAGTGTTTCTCCAGATAATGTTGCACACCTCTGCTCTCCTTGTTGGCAAGATCGCAAATCTGACAGAAACACGCTTTGTTTACTCTCTACGCGTGTCAATTTTAGTCAGCTGGCACACTCTTTTCCTCTTAGTTCGCCGCAGCGCCGTTCCTCTCTTTAATCGCCTAACAGAGTCTGACAGAAGATAACTTCAACACGTCATTTTCACACCAACGCGCTCGTTTTTCGGTCACTAGTATGCGATCTCTTCCCGCAGCGCCGTCCTCTTCTTTATCTCCTCACACAGTTTGACAGATGATAACTTTAACAAGTCAATTTCACTCCAATGCACTAGTTTTTCTGCCACTTCTATGCGATCTCCGTCAGTTTTACACTGCCGACATTAGATATATTCACGCAGACGTTCTTCTAACGCTTTCCTCACACTTTTTACACAAAGGTTCATGTGCTCAACCCCGATAACTACTTAAGCGGTGATGACAGTGTGGGAATCCTTCTTTGCGCTTAATCTAAGGCTATATAGCGTGTCAGGATGTTGTTATCTATCAGGTGGCGAAGCGCTATTTACTCACTTCTCGCCGAACTGGTGACAAGCAGTCTGTCACACCAGATGGTTACTCGCCTCACTGAAACGCCGATCTTTTCCACACGCTAATTCTTCACTGTACGCTGTGTTGCCTGCTGACCGAAGAACCCCTCATCGCCAAGAAGATGGTGTAGGGAACAACATGAGGCGGAGACAAAGTATGGGTTCAAGGCTTTATTCTGATACAGCAACACAGCGTCAGCGCACCCGCCGTCTTCAGCCAGCAACTGTCAACTGATTCTACAGCGTGTGCCTCTCAGGATAGAATCCCTGGACCCCAACATTCCACCGTGGCGCGAGGAGCGTCACCACGGTGTTGACAAGATCACACCTTTCTTTTTAGGTTAAGTGCTCTAAGGAAATGTTGTAAGTTCGGACTGCACTACTGACAGTGGTTCCAGTGTAAAAATGTGTTCACGTTAAAGTTTAACAAAATGAGGCTACAAACAATGCTCTCTAATTAGAAGCAAATATCTGCTGAAGCTTGAAAGCAAGATTGATGGTCCTTTGCTTTAAAAATAAAGTGTTCAGAAATAAATGCAATGAGGAATAAAAATTGTTTTGCTACACTACTTTGAAGCATAGTATAGACATACAGAACGATATAGGTTTACTCCAGACCTCAGTAGGGGCCCAGTTTTTAAAGAAAGTTACAAAATTGCACCCATGGATATATGTCCTTGAATTAGTGCAGCTTTACAGCTTTTGTGAATTCACAAGAATTTACAGAAGTAGGTCAGGAAATCATACTCCTAGAAAATATTGGTGAACTGCTTTTTAGCAAATATGCAGGTGTAGATTTGCTCATGTGAAAAATCTGTTGAGTGTTTACAGGTTCACTTTCACTCCAACCACTTTTTTCCCCAACCCTGGAAGAAGTTTCACTTCTGCCACTGACAGAAGTACATTTCCAACCTCTCTCAGTAGGAGATTAGAGAAGAGCTGGCAAAACCCTCTAAAACCAATAGTTTCTTACCTGTCGGTGTAGTTTTGCAGCTTGAAGATCTTTCTGGATTCACTATGCTGTGCATTATTCCGCGGTCTAGTGGTTAAGTCCGGAATCGTAGTCTTTTTTTCTTTTTTTTGTAGCCCAGGTGGGCGTCGACGTCCCACCTTTTGGTGTCCTTCCTGTGACGTCGGCATGCTTCCTGCAGAAGCTCCCACCCTTGGGCGCCATCTTCGGATTCTTTTTTTCATTTCCCGTTTGTGTTCTGTTTCCGAATTGTATGGCAATGTTTCCATCTTTTCTTTTACCGCTCTTTCCCTTGAAGTTCCAGTAAAGTCCTTTTTTTTTTTTTTTGTTTACCACCTCTTTCTCCAGCATCATCTTTCTGGCGGAGGTGGGTGGGTTCGCTAGTGAATCCAGAAAGATCTTCAAGCTGCAAAACTACACCGACAGGTAAGAAACTATTCGTTTTGCAGCGTGAATCTTTCTGGATTCACTATGCTGTGCATAGACTTTGTAGCGGTTTGTTGTCATTGTGGCGGCTGGGTGGAAGATGAGCTTGGGTTTTTAAATATGTGCTGAAGCATCTTCTATCCCACTTGTGCTTCCTTGTTCATTTGTATGTCCACACAGTAGTGTTTTGTAAACGTGTGCACAGAAGCCCATGTTGCCGCCAGGCATATGTCCTGAATGGGAGTGTTTGCCAAGAAGGCTATTGTAGCTTCCTTTTTCCTGGTTGAATGGGCCCGTGGCCCCTCTGTTAGTTCTTGCCCAGCTTGTTTGTGGCAGAATTGAATTGCTTGCGCGATCCATCGTGCAATTGTCCCTTTAGTAACAGCTTTACCCATGAAACTTTCAGGAAATGACACAAAAAACTGTTTTGTTTTTCTGTGATCTTTAGTTCTCTCTATTTAATGCATGACTGCACGTCTCGCGTCCAGAGTGTGCTTTTGTTGTTGGTTTCTGGAAGAAACTTGGTATTTGAATTGTCTGGTTGATGTGGAATTTGGACACCACTTTTGGCATAAAGTGTGGGTCCGTTCTCATCACCACCCTATCGTTGTGAATTTGTATGTAGGGTTCCTGTAGCGTTAACGCCTGTAGCTCGCTTACTCTGCGCAGCGAGGTGATTGCCACTAGGAATGCTGTTTTTAACGTTAGCATCTGTAGTGAGGCTTTATGCATTGGTTCGAAGGGAGCCTTCATGAGTTCTGTCAGTACTATATTGAGGTTCCATGCAGGTGCTGGTAACCTTTTAGGCGGTGCAATCCCTTTTGCACCTTCCAAGAATCTTTTTACAATCATAGAAGTAAAGAAGCTTTTGCCTGTCTCTCCTCTAGTGTAAGCGACAATGGCTGCTAGGTGTACCCTTAGCGATGATGAGCTCAGGTTAGTCTCGAGCAGGTGCGTGAGGTACTTAAGCACTGTTGAGTCCCTTGTCATTTTGTTGTGCAGTCCCTCCTTTCTGCACCATAGTGTGAACCTCTTCCATTTGGCCACGTAGCACTTACGTGTGCTTGGTCTTCTTGCCTCTCGAAGTACCCTCAGGGTGCTCTCAGGTAGCTTTAGGTGTGCGAACTCTATGTCCTCAGGAGCCAGGCTGCTAGGCGGAGGCTTTCTGGCTCTGAATGCAACACCTCCCCATTTTGCATGGAGAGTAGGTCTTTCCTTCTCCCAAATTTGTGTGGTGCATTTCCATAATCTGCAAGTACCATGTGTGCCTGGCCCACTGTGGTGCGACCAGTATCAGGGTCATGTTGCTTGTCCTGCACTTGCTGAGTACCTTGTGTATCAGGGGAATTGGCGGAAAGGCGTAGGCAAATGTCTTTGACCAGCTTATCCATAACGCATTCCCCAGGGACCCTTCCCCTGGTTGCCTCGATGCGAAGTGTCGGCATTTTGCATTCTGGTGTGTTGCAAACAGGTCTATTGACGGGGTTCCCCACCTGTCAAACAGTTTCTTTGTTTCTTGGGCATTTAGCTCCCATTCGTGTGAGGCTGATGTCTGTCTGCTGAGCCAGTCCGCTTCCACGTTGTCCTTTCCTGGCAGATGTATCGCCAGTAGATCTATTTTCAGTGGTAGTGCCCATTTCCATATTTCCTGTGCTAGTTCTGACAGCGGGGATGATTGTGTTCCTCCCTGTTTGTTTATGTAGAACATCGCTGTTGTGTTGTCCGTCTGGATCAACACTGTTTGATTGTACAACTTCGTCTGGAAAGCTTTCATAGCTAGGAGAACGGTCTTTAGTTCTAGGTAATTGATGTGTTTGACCGCATCCGCTTGTGTCCACAGGCCCCTCACTCGGATTCTTTCCATGTGTGCTCCCCATCCCTTTTGGGATACGTCTGTGGTGATGGTCACTGTTGGTGTTGGTGGTGTTAGAAGCTTCCCCTTTGTTATGTTTCCTTTGTTCCACCATGATATCTCCTCGTGCACTGCGTGCGTAACCACTAGGTCCTCCCAACACCCTGTAGCTTGTGACCATTGGTCCTGCAGCCACTCCTGGAGTGATCTCATGTGTAGTCGTACATTTGGTACTATGTGGATGCATGAGGCCATCATGCCCATCATTTTGCTCACCGTCCTCACTGTCAGAGCTTGCCCCTTCTGGTAGAGGCGCGCCTCCTTCAACAGCGCCATCGTTCTCTTCTCGCTGGGGAACACCTTCCCCTGCACGGTGTTGATTTTTGCCCCCAGAAATATCTTAACTTGTTCTGGGTTTATCGAGGATTTCTTCCAGTGGATGGAGAACCCCAGGGCCATCAGTGTGTCTGTCACTATTTGAGCGTGCTGTTTGCACGTGTTGTATGACTTTGCCTTTATTAGCCAGTCGTCTAGGTAAGGGTATACGTGTATCCCTTCCCTCCTTAAGTGCGCTGCGACTGCTGCCAGACACTTTGTGAATACCCTCGGTGCGGATTTTAGCCTGAAGGCCAGTGCTGTGAATTGACAGTGATTTGAGTTGATTGCAAATCGTAGTAGATATTTGTGCCGTCAGTTTATTGGGATGTGCAGGTAGGCATCATTGAGGTGTATGGTGACATGGCTTGGCAGTTCGGGCTGGACTGTTCCCATAAGGCAGGGTATGCTCAGACGTGAGTCCCTTGTTCACTTGGCCACTGGAATCAAGATAGCCAGGCTGATGAGGATTATGAATCCGAAACCGGTCCCAGGATGCTTGTTTCCGGTCCAGAGAACACATGGCTTGGCAGTTCGGGCTGGACTGTACCCATAAGGCACAGGGTCAGACTGATTTGGATATAGCCGTGTCTGAACTGGGGTGGCTGAGTGAACTAAAGAATGGTGATGGATTAAACCCAGATCAGTTGACTGGGGGTGAGTGTTTGATTTTTTCAAACGCTCCGTCCATCATCCCCTTTTGTATCGCTTTGTTCGCCCTAAATGTGGCAGGGTATGCTCGGACGTGAGTCCCTTGTTCACTTGGCCACTGGATTCAAGATAGCCAGGCTGATGAGGATTATGAATCCGAAACCGGTCCCAGGATGCTTGTTTCCGGTCCAGAGAAGACATGGCTTGGCAGTTCGGGCTGGACTGTTCCCATAAGGCACAGGGTCAGACTGATTTGGATATAGCCATGTCTGAACTGGGGTGGCTGAGTGAACTAAAGAATGGTGATGGATTAAACCCAGATCAGTTGACTGGGGGTGAGTGTTTGATTTGTTCAAACGCTCCGTCCATCATCCCCTTTTGTATCGCTTTGTTCGCCCTAAGTGTGGCAGGGTATGCTCAGACGTGAGTCCCTTGTTCACTTGGCCACTGGATTCAAGATAGCCAGGCTGATGAGGATTATGAATCCGAAACCGGTCCCAGGATGCTTGTTTCCGGTCCAGAGAAGACATGGCTTGGCAGTTCGGGCTGGACTGTTCCCATAAGGCACAGGGTCAGACTGATTTGGATATAGCCATGTCTGAACTGGGGTGGCTGAGTGAACTAAAGAATGGTGATGGATTAAACCCAGATCAGTTGACTGGGGGTGAGTGTTTGATTTGTTCAAACGCTCCGTCCATCATCCCCTTTTGTATCGCCGAAAAAAGATTAGGCATAGGTGGCATCTAGGTCTTTAAGGAAACTGCATCATCCATTCCAGGCTAAGAGTCCTTTCTCCTTTGTAAAGTCTGTAGTTGACCTGAAGGATGAATTAGTTGTGTTTTCTATCAGGCCAGAATGATTGTGTTCTCAAGTATGTCTTTTTCTTGCACACTGAAAACTTGCATCCTTTTTCTGTTTATTTGCATTTTGTGTCACAATATGTAGTGAACAGTAGTAGTGAACAGCACCCTTCCACCCTGTGGCACTGGAGTGAGGCCTACAGCTCACTCACCTTTTTAAAAGTTATGTGCTGTGTGCGTAGCTCACACTTGGCCTGCATCAGTTAGATGTGGAGTGCTGCACAGTTCAGGACTAGTGACTGCGTTGGTTGTATGTGTGCCAGGAAGGGTAACATACAAGGATGGAGCAGTACATTTGTGGTTAATATATAAACTGGGTGTATGTTTGCCTGAGAAGAATACATTATGGGAGATGTAATGAAGTGCAGAGCATGCACAAGGAACGCATGTGCTGGCTGTATGTGTGCTTATGTGAAGTACAATACATGAAGAGTGAAGTGACATGCAGCGAGCACATAGCAAGTGTGCATGTTTTTAAATAAATACACCCTGGTTAAACATAGGAAAGCTTCAGTACTGGACAGTGCACACAAACTGAGTGGGTGTGCTGAGTACGTGTGAGAATACAATGCACAGAGGTATTAGTACTCAACCAAAAGTGTGCTATGGGTCACAAATGGGAGAACATGGTGGCCTGCTGATTCAGTAGGTCAGGCGCCAGCCTACAAGGACCATATATGAAAGCAGTGTGGGAAGCTACAGAGCAGCACAGGAAGGAGGGAGGAATGAAGCGGCATCACTAGCGTGTTGCTAACCTGGATTGTTGTCTGTGGAGTGCAAGAAGTGGGGCATGGGGGATTTTGAGGGTACAGGAGAAGAAGAGAAGGTGGTTGGAACCCCAATGCGTCTCGCCAATGTCAAAGCTTGACGGCATAGGTGCCTGACATTTGCTGGGCAATGGACAGGAGTCCAGAAGCATGGATGCAGGGGCCAGCAAGCTCAGGTGTATGCATGAGGAGGATTCTGCACAGTGTTGGAGCACTGCTGGAACTGGTGCAGAGAACGCACAAGGCAGGAAGGCAGTGTGCAGGGACACAGAGTGGTGAAGTAAGTGCTGCAGTCTCGGACAGAGGGAGCAGAGGGGCCACTCCAGTGTGGAATAAACTAAGTGAGGAAGTGGTAGGGAAGATGGAAGCTGTGTCTGGGCTACCCCAGGCTAGTAGGTACTGTTTGAAGTCAGGGAAATTCACCTAATTAGGCCAGGAGCAGCAAGCAGGCATGGGCAGTAAACTAGGTCAGAAGATGGAAGCTATTTGCTTTCATCAGGGAGTAAGGCCACAGAAAATAATGAATAAGAGAGACATTAACCAGAAACAGAGAGAGATAAGGAGTGACTCCCCAGCTAAGGTTACACCGTCCCATAAGATCCTTTTTTAAGGTGGTACCTGAGCTCAAGATTACTAGCAAAATCAAACCGGAAGAGAACAGAACGGAAGGCATGGTGGGAAAGTGTACAGGAATAATAGGTAAGAGATCTGGAGGGGAAAGAATGGGGTAAAGAAAAGCACTGCCAAGGGGTGGGGGGAAGTGTTGGGCTGGAGTATGGAGAAGCAAGGCCTCAATCAACTTGGGGGGCAAGGAGGACTTCAAGGGGGAAGTACGCTACCCTCTCCAGACACAATCTGGCAAATAGGGTAGCTGTTCGTAAGCAGGAGGGGGGTGCCAGGACAATCTGGAAAGCCAGGTCGATGGTGAGTCATAGGTTCACAAGATATTACAGAGTATCTGAGAGCTGAGGAATGAGTTTGACAAACCAGAAAGGGAACAAGAAACATGTGAGGCTTTAGAAAAGAAGCTGAATAACCTGGCTTTGCGCCCAGAAACACTGGAGGAGGGGTTTTGCACAGAAATGTTCATGATGAAACAGAAGAATAAGGAGCTCTTAGAGAAAAAGGAAAGGTTGGAAGGAACACTAATGATTTTCAAAGTTCTGGGAGAGGCTGAGGGAGAGGATTTGAAGTCCTTTGTGATTGAGTTATTGCAGGCTACAGTGACATCAGTAGACTCAGGCATTGATTTTGTGCGGGAGATCTAGAGTGTGCATTGGAATCCGTTTAAGTTGGGTAAGGGGGCGAAAATAAGCCAAGGAAAATCTTGGTTAATGTCTTTAAATGTTGCGTGATGAAACAGATTCTGGGTGTTGAACTCAAAGTATAATACATGAAGGTTGAAATGTCGTGCAGCAAGCACATAGCGTGTTTGTGGGTGTGTTAGCGGTTTGCAGGTTTTAAAATAAGCACACCCTGGTTAAATATAGGAATGCTTCAGGAAAATGCGCACAGACTTGTGTGTGCTGAATGCATGTGTACAGGTGAGGGTACAATGCATAGAGGTATTGGTGATGAACAGAAAGTGTGCTATGAATGTTCACAGTACATGTGCCTGCATTGGTACATTATAAGGAGTTCCATTTTTAGAAAGCCCAGGACTGACTGGTAAAGACAGGATGAGAGGATATTTCCAAAGACTGGTCTTTGATTAAGTGAGGAAGAGGCCATAATACATCTCAGGAAAGGAGATGGGGCTAAAAAGGGAATCATAAAGAGTAGGGCTGGTGGTCTGGGATTAATATTTTGAGGCATGTGTCACTGTGGCTGACATCAATGAGTGAACTCTGTCCTTATCACACTTCATGGGAATGGCCAGCTTAGGAGTCGTGCCTGCTGTAACAGACCTCTTTCATGAAGGAAGATAAAAAGAGAGGTGCCCACTTTTAAAGAATCAGAAAACCAACATAAAACCTCAAAAACCTAGACCATAAACCACATTTGGTAACTGGAAACGTACTATAAGAATGGGAGGTTGAGTCCTCAAACATTTTTAATCTGCCAAGCAGCCAGACGGGCTATGTGAGTAGGGGAAGCTCTGCAAGACTTCTGCCTGTCATGAGGGAGGAAAGAGGGCCAAGGCCTGCTAGTCTCCCTGCTGGGTGAGAAGACTTCACCCAGGGGAACCAAGACCCCCCTGCCCTCCCCTCACGCCCCTCATCCTGGGGCACAGCCATTGTGTCCTGTGAGCAAAAAGGAGAGGTTTGGAGTGAGTGACGCCCAGTGGGGAGCCCTACAGCGAGGAGTCCTAGGGAGAGGTAAGAGGAGTTGACTGTGCAACCAAAGGGCCATAGCTCATGTGCTAGACTGTTTTCGGTGACACCCCTTATGCCAGGAAAGGGCAGACGTAGACTGCGATGTGTGTAGCGCCGTGCGTGTTTTGCTACACCCGTTAAGCAATGCTGCAGTGGCCCTGTATGCAGAGGGAGATACAGGTAAAGTACCATTTCAAGGCATGCCATGGCATGTGACAGTCTGGGCCGGGGTGAGGAGGTTTGAAGAGTCTGCGCCCATATCACGAAGTCCCACAACAACCTCGCTTGTGAGGAGGGGTTGCCAGTACCAATGTTGCCAAAGGAGAGACTGAGGCTATGACCAGCAAGGGCATCATGGATGCCACATCCTCACTAGCTCCAATTGGGAGGTGAAGAAATGAATCCCGCCCCCCCATCCCCAACACCATTGAGCAAAGTCAACTTACTGTGTCTTTGCAAACAGGGAGCTGCTCTGACAACTGAGAGATCCTGCAGCACCACTCAGGAAAGAGAGCTTGCGAGCAGCCAGACTTCTCCAAACTGAGAAGGACTCGCGGGTGCATGATGAAGGTGTCCGAAGCATCAATTAACTCTTCCATGCTGTGAGAGTGAATAAAACATAAACCAGGCCACTGGGGCCCTGGTGGACTAGGTTTAAGCGTGCTACAGCACAATAGACCCTTTTGACTGAATTCCTAAAGAGTCAAAGTGAGAGTGCAGCCTAACTATTTGCATTCCCTGATGCAGTCACCAGTGTATGGTGAATAACCTGTGACCCGTTACAAGAAGGAGGGTGGAAAAGGGATTTGCCTGGCAAATATTAAAGCCCCAAACTCATGGGGGAATTTGAATGTTGCATCTGTAGAGTAAGAAATAAAATACTACTTCTTTCTTATGAAAGCAAGTTTTTTGCTGGACAATGAGCTACTGTTTGTACTGACTGCACTTTGAGTTATGAGTAGTGTTCACTGACCTGTATCTACAACACCCTTACACCACCACCAAGGGAGTCTTGACTGCTCGACCATAGGTACCACTGAGAGTCAAGTGCAGAACGGGCAATTGGCCCAGTTGCCTGGAATCCATAGTAGGTGGGGCCCGGGGACATCAGGAGTAAAAGGCTTCAACTACCACAGTCGGGCCTGGCAACCCCTGCATGCCCGTCTAAAAGGGGTTTTGACAATTGCTGTGATGTCCCCATGTTGAGTGCACATACTAGTCCTAACTGAGACAGTTGCCATAGCTAACTTGAAAACCTACTCGGAGGACAACCTAGCTGCAGTATACAATTGATATTCTATTGCCAGCCTACTGAGGGCTGGCCAGCATTCCTTTTCCACAATGCTAATGTGATCTATTGGGATTCTTGTTAGGTCATCCAAGGACTTCTGCAACATCTTGTCTGTTGTCACAGTTGACATTTGCTGCTTCTTAGTTTCCTGCATTTCTGTTCTTGATGCAAGCCCTGCAGCTTCTAAAACCTAAGCCAGCACAGAGGTTTCCATTGATGCCATTGTTTTTTGTTAGACCAGTCATCCTTAGGGTAGTCTTCCTCCAAACTTTTTGCCTTTTTACCCCTTGTTTGTGCAGATTCTTTTTGTTGGCCTTTAGGACTCTCAGCACCTTACCACTGCTGACCAGTGCTAAAGAGCATGTGCACCTCCCTTAAACATAATATCCCATTCCGGTACACATTGATAGCATTTGATACGTTCAGTTTTTCCACACATTATCTGTGCATTAATGCACAAATATGTTGCTGCATGTATAGGATGGGGGAGTTACAGTATATCAAAAAGTCCCATATCAGGGTTTTATGGGGAATTTATTCTCACTGAATGATCCTGACGCTCTTCTGGGCTCTTATAGGGGTGCAACTCCTCAGACAGCTACCCAAAATGTACTGGACAACATCTTTCTTTTTCAGGAAGTCCTGCTTCATCTTGTTGATGCAAATTAGCTAAACCTTGCATTTGGAAGTATCCTCCATCAAGATATGGTTTTGATGATGTTATTGCCATTGTTAACCGCAAAGAATCCTATTCCGAGAACCCTGGGTTCAAACCATTCATAGACTTGCTGCTGAAGTTTTAGGATGGCGGCAGCTGTGCATACTTTTGCCATACAGAAGATTAAATGCTGGCAAACTCATTAAAAAGCACCAGCACTGGGGCACTGAGTAATAGCCTTCCATTTACTGCTTCTTTAAAAGATGTACAGTGATGCACATATAATCTGAGACTACACAGCTGGCCCACTCTTCTGCATTGAGAGGAATGGTCTACAGAGTGCTTTCCTTTATTGCCTTAGCAACCAATTTCAGAACTTCGCAGTACAGCTGTGGCAAAGGGATAGTTGAAAATAGGTCTATATTTTGGGTATAGGGCCTCTCACAAATTCAAGAACCCCCTCCACTCTTCTTCCACCAGCGAAAAGCAGGTGAGGTTGGATTTTAAACATTTTCCCACTGTATAAAATCAACCAAATTACAGTAAAAGTTAAGTAAATCCTCGCTGAACATAGATGTTATGGCTTTGATTTCTCTTCTCTATGATGAAGATTACAATCCCCCCCCAAGCAACTGCCCAATTTCCTCTGGCTAAGTAGAGGTTGCTGCTGCTAAATAGACATTATGAGCGGCAAGGCTGCTTATCTTATGGCAAATCTTCTTCCTCTTCATCACCACCTTCAATCAGTTTAATTTTTTGTCTCTGTAACACACATCGGTATAGGTGCTGTTCTCATAGGTTTGAAAGTAAATTTTTCACATGGGGAAAAATGTCCCCATTGTACAATCATTAACACCACAAGATTTGCAATGCAATTGGTACCACTTTGGGAGCTTAGAAGTATTTAGCCATGCAGCACATTATTGTGGGTACAGCAACATTTACTGTTCTACTGTGCACGAAGCAGTGAAAGGGTGCAGCACCACAGGCTGTCACTAGGTGACCGTTGGGACTTCTTTTGGCCATATTAAGTACTACACCCTGCAACATGAATAAGGAAAAGATATGGCGCCACGGTGAGAGCTGTGACTGGGGAACTGTGGATGTGTGTTAGAGTCTGGTATCGGCTCAACATCCTGTGATTATAGGCTGATCCTTTAATTTCCCACGAGCGCCTGGATAGATGCGCTATATAAATGAAAGCTACTGATTTAATATAATGATAAGAAATCAATGCAACGATCTTGGAGGTGGGTGCAGGCAAGCAGTGTTGTGTGATGGGAGTGTGGGGGGGTGGAGATGGCAAAGGGAAATTAAATGAGGACACTGCACATCATGCGTAAATTAAGCAAGCGAAAGAACAAGCAAAACGAGCAGTGGCCTTGGATGGGTGGTGGGGGCCTGCGAGCAGTGTTGTGGGAAAGGTAGGGGGAGGATGCATGGGCAGATTAAGGGACAGCAAGCAAATGAAGCGGGACAGCAAGCAAATGAAGCAGACCAAAGTTTCATTGCACAAGTAAACAGAAAACTTAAAGTGCAAAGAGGCAGGCCAACCAAAAAAATGAAAGTTCTCTCAAAGTATAATTAACCTGAAGAGTAAGAACACTTGCAACTGGAGCAGTCCTCGTGGGAGGATACAAGATTCCAAAAGGAGGACTACTAAGTATTCACCAATGAAAAGCCAGAATTTCTAAAGGACACAAGAGCAACCAATTAAAAAGATGGGTTTATTATTAAAGTAAAAAATCCTAGATACTTCAAGTCTTGATGAGACCACATATGTGCTGCCTAGGCTAGACCTAAAAATAACCTTAGTCAGACATACTTGCTACTCATTAATAAAATGTGTCAGTTAGGACTACTATCTCTTCCTACGTGTTCTGAGATGGTATATTTTTGGCAGTGCACCCATAACACAGATTTGCATTAGGGCCACTACTTTATCACTTTTTGGAGGACAGCCCTGACTGGAGCACATAATGGGAATACAGCGTTTTTGTTTTGTGTCCAGTATTCTCATTATTGATGAATATTCACACTGGTGCCCTACTTATTGTTGCATCTGAATAGGTAAGAATGATTAGAAAATGATGAAGTTTCTGCGGTACACTACAAGTGCCTGCTGTATTTTGTTTGGATATATATGAGAGTACACCCTCATCAATAAGTGTTCTGCAGCACGGGCGGAGCCAGTGAAATGTATAGAATTTGCTTTGACTGAACCACCACATTGTGAGAAAAGGTACCTTTGTAAGGACACTAACCCGTCAGATTTTGAAAGAGGATCATTTGGTTATCATGTGAAGTACAAACAAGCATTTGCAATGCAATAGGTCTCGCATTAGGAAAGTTTGAGTATTGGTATTGTAAATGACACATTTTTTATTTATGTATGGTTTTTGAAAATAGCGAAATTAATAGCTTTGTCATTTACAATGCCAATAGTTATAACTTTTGCAAATGTGACACCTATAGTATTTGTAATGCAATATGTGTGTATTTACATGTCTTACATGTATTGATATTACAAATAACAATTTTCTTTTAATTTTTTTTAATAATGAATACTTAAATAAAAGTTATTGTAATTTATAATGGCAATAGCTTAAACTTTTGTAAATAACTTTGGTGAAGATTATGTTCAGTGTATTTTATTGTGATGAAAATCCAAGAACAGATGTGAAATATTAACATCTTTTTGTTACATTTGTAATAAAGCTTGAAACATTGGGAGAACATATTTGAATCAGTTGTTGTTGAATGGTTGCACAGATTGATGATGTGGTGGCGCTGAGTGATGTTGTGATGGCCAACGAGTGATGCTGTGGCATTCAATGATGCTGCGGTAGCGCATAGTGATGTTGGGGGGCCCCTGAGTGGTGCTGTTGTGGTGCTGAGTGATACTGTATGCTATGCTATGTTTTGTTTTGCTATCCTATGCTTTGATTTGTTTTGCTATGCTGTGTTTTGTTATGCTATGCTATGTTTTGTTATGATATGCTATGTTTTGCTATGCTATGCTTTGTGATGCTTTGCTATGCTTTGTTATGATATGCTATGTTTTGTTTTGTTTTGTTTTATTATGCTGTGCTTTGTTTTGCATTGCTATGTTTTTTATGCTATGCTTTTTTTGTGTTTGGTATGCTATGCTATGTTTTGCTATGCTATTATGTTTATTCCAATGCTTGTTTAAATTGAAGCAGTTGAAGCGCTCAGTACCCGCCCATTTAAAGCACCCAAGCACACATTGTGACTGCGCTTCTGAAATGTGTGTACTAACGAAACCTCAAAGCATAATATATTGTTGTAATTAATGCAGCACCCCAAATGCAATATATTGTACACAGCTGCAGAGTTCTCAGTGCAACAGCAGTTTACAAAACACCCAATTACACACCAAGACGCTGCACCAAAACCACAACAAGCGAATCACACTGGTCCTTAGACCCATCAAACACTACTCACGCAGATCGCATGGCAGACTGACACTTCCACCTAGCTGCCAGATACCCACTTCAGCAACTCATCGGGGTTCGAAGTGATAATGCAGCTACAATACAATATCGTATACAACATTGTTTGCTACTTGGAGCCCAATGAAAGAAAGAACAGGGCAAAGGGGTAAGAGAGGCAGCAAAGGGGCAAAAAGTGAGACCTGATACTTCTTTTGCCTTTTATTCCCCCCCTTTTTAGGTCTCGCCTATTCCATTCCGAAGGAATGAATATGCGAGTCTAATGCCGCTAAACCACCGCTAAACCAAGACTTAAACCCAAGGCTCTCAACGGCTCTCAAAAAGAGGATTTCCAACAGTTCACGAGAATCACGTGACCACAAGCACGCGCATTTCCCCACATGAAAGGCATCAGCCTCCCTCACACAGGCTTTCCCAGCGTGCGCTCGGCCGGCCTCTGCCAGTTCTCCTCCCCTAATTATTCACTTCACTTTTCACGGCCTCAGGCCGTGACTCGCATTTCTACTCCCCCCCCCCCCAGCCCATGTAGACACCTCCTGCCTTGAAGGCACACATCAAAGGCATCAGCCTCCCACAGGCTTCCCTCTCACAGGCTTCCCTCCCCGCCCCACCGCCTGCACTCCCCAATCAGGCTGCCATTACTTGTTTAGCTATCTGATGTGCTAATGGGTGCCACTTTTAATTTGGTGCTAGGGCATATTTTCCATCCCAGTCCAATTTATCCATTTCTTTACCTCCACTAGCCAGAGGCATGCTATTATAACCGTGGCATTTGAAAGCAATGCCTTTTCATTTATTTATTTAAAGAAAGCATTTCATTGGGTATATTATTGGATAATTAGTTCCAGCTGCAGTGCTACCTGGAAAGACTGGCAACAAAACCGCTCATTTCATTGCACATTTCAGCCAATGTTAATGCTCGTTTGGGACAGAGTCCTTGCCATTTTTCCGGATCTGATTATATATTTTCTGTTAGTGCCTCTTCAATTATTGCACGTTTGTTTTGATCTTAATGTAGCCATCATGTCCTACTTAAGGACCGCCTCTTCGAGGTGTGCGTCTTCTACATTAGTGGCAACCTGGGACGAAGCTGTGGAAATCAAGGTGTTTTTTTCACAATATTGGCTGAGCCTGCATGTAGGTTTCATTTTTGGCCCTTTTAGAAACCAGTGTTCACTACCTGACCAAACTGTATAATTGCCATCTCTCAGCCGCACAATAACTGCATCGTAAATGTGGTGAATGCAGGAACACAAAGGGCACTGCACAGCCATTGCTTCTGTGGTGTAACCCCCACTGCAGGCAAACTCTGCAGGCTTTTAAAGATTAAAGCACCGTGAATGACATTGTGTGTTGTATAAATATATGTGAACTTCCAGAGCCCCAGCTGTTGTAGGAAACGGGTATATCGAAGATCTATCCTGAAAAGACCGCGTGTCCTTGATTAGAAGTTGGTGAAGGAGCCCCTTGTTCTTAAACCGCTAATAACCACCTGATTTCGCTTAGGCACAGAAGTGGCTCCTAGAGGTAGTTTTTCCCTCTTCAGTATCACTCTGCTTCTTGACATGTGCTCCAAAAGTAAGTGGCGTCTTCCAAGCATATAGAAGAGGTCTCTTTGCTTCTATCAGGATCGCCGCATTCTCCTCGGTCGTTCCCCCTGAACTCGAGAACATCTCTCCTACCTTCCTAGCACCGTTAATCACACCAGACATTTCGCTCTTCCAGGCTCCTTTGATCTGCAATTTACGACTTTCACAGGCTCTCTAATGACACCGAGCCATGTCCTTGCATTCCCCTTACATTGCGTCTATGTTTTATTACTCCTAAGAGATAAGAGGGCTGCCTCCTGCTCCTGCTCCTCTGCTTGAGCTCAGGGAGAGAAGCATCTCCACCCTTCATCCCACCGGAGCCGCTGCGGCCCAGACGCGTCGCTCGACTGCGCCTTGACTACGGTGAGTGCTAAGAAGTACTGCGATTAACCCAGGTCTTATTTCCTCACATAATAACCCTCTGCTCAGTATACTTTCTACAGTAAAATACTTACTAGGTTGTCTAATTTGAACTGCTTTCTTTTTCACTTTCTATTCTTCTATGTTTAGACACAGACACAGTATATGTTGTGTTCTCACTTCATAAAATAAATGTAAGCGAAGCCTACATGCAGTATGCACTGTTCCTAGAGAATGTATAATTCTCAACAATTTGAACGGTATATTCCTACTCTCAAAAAAAAAAGTGAGTAGTCCGTCAGTTTCTCTTACGCTCAATGATTTTCTTTTTTAACATAAATTTTCAAGAGAAACAATACTATGTTTCTACATTGTTCTCATAATACAACATGAACATAATATGTATATAAATTATCTCTGCTTGTGAATCATGTGGAAATCATACATATATTCATATATTCATATACATAACTGTCTTTGAAGAAATGATTATATTACACAACACAATGACACCAAAGGTTATGAGGCAGTGTCGCCCGATGCATTTCGGGAAGCCCTGTTCCCTTCTTCAGGGGCAAAAACCTAAAAGAATATGATATAAAACTGTATAAATACATATGACATTTATAGCAATCATGTTTAAGAGATACTACACGGGGGGGGGAAAAATCATCAATGACAGAACTATCAAATAGTCTAACAACAGTTTCTCAATTGTACATGATGTACCTAAGCCTAAAAACATAGCAAAAAGGATGCAAAATACTCATCAGTTGATAATAGTGAGACCCTCGCGGGCATAATGTACTTCCTATACACCAAGGCATTCTGTAGGGTGTTCAGAATTGATATAATAACATGAACGTTGAATGTACTGGTGGTAGTAATGGAACTGCCATCTCTAAGGTTGATAAATGCATGATAATCATGTGACACTTAATGTAAAAAGAAATTCCTAAAGAATTTAGATTCTAATGTTGCCCACCATCCAAAACTCAAGAGAATTACAATTATTAAAGCAGTATATATAAAAAAATATCTATTAACTATGCATACCTATTGGTGCGCAGCAGTAACTACGCGGGTCGTCACTGTCAATGTGAACCTTTGTCTTGAAACTAAAGAAATGAGTGCAAAAATAACAACAGAGAATTATCAGTTGAGTCTCACTCTAGAGCATTCTTAACCAAAATGTGCGTGGCTGTCAAAGTCATAGACTTTGCTGGCGCGGTTTTAAACCCAATCAGCGTGTAATACGTCTTGTTATTAGAAAATACAGGTCAATGACATATTACATGACGAAAAAGAACTTCACTAGCAGAGTTATAAATCCTGTCGGTATATATCACACTGAGTCGTTAAGAAATATGGGAGAATAGCTTACTACTTGAAAAAAAGAACTGTAGAAACGGATAAATACTCCATAACGCTAGTAAAATGACGTGTGATTTCTATACCTCGGTGTGGTGGCGGTATGCCCGACGGAGCACGGTAATATCCTGCTTTTCAAAGATGTGGTGGCTAATGTCAGGGCTGAAGTAAAATCTCAATGCCGATGTGCCACGATAAAAGAATTAACTTGTCAGCAGTGTCTAAAGCAAGTGGTAAAACAAGGATTAGACCCGCAATGAATTTAAAGTGTTGCCCAACTAACAAAAGATTTGCAGCTATATCTTACCATTTAGATAAGAACGGGTTATCGTATCTATCTCCTGGGTGTTCCTTCCGATAAGACTTGCGGAGGGATACAATACAAGCTTAAAATGGTCCCACTGCTAATAGCATACACCTGTTACACAACACGGAGTGATGGGAAATGTGGGCCACTCACTACTATCAGATTAATGGCAACAAGTAAATATACTAAAGTAAACGTACTACGGGTCAACATATCAGTGCAAGTGTGCGACTATGGTCATATGGTACCGTCAGTAATATACAAAAAAATATATATATATGTATGGTGAGGTAAATAATGAAGAACAATAAAATAAATAAATGTAGGGGCAAATATAAAATATCGTAATCGGTAACGAATAGCAGAGGTAATATGACCTGTTGGACAGCATGGTAATATCTTTGTAGAGAATAGTAAGGCTTATATAGTATATGTCCCGATAGAGATCAAAAGATAACGGATAAGAAACTAACATGTGATAGTAAAAAACGATAATAACCATGAATAATGTGTGACTTGAGACTTATGCTGTCATTATCTCAATATAGAGATCATAGTGACAAATTATCGACATGATGTGGCCTAATTGAACTGCAACCTGAACATTCGATACATTGGTGCCCTCTACCTGTGGTAGTTACATTCTATACCGGCTTCATAGCGATTTCTTTGTAAGAGTGGTTGGAAATATGTATGAAATATATTACGATTTAAAAAAAACGAAAAAAAAAACTAATAGTTAGTCAATAACATCTAGTGAAAAAAATGTTGATATTCATGTGTAGTAAATGACTCGGGTCAAATTGTATCATAATGACATTCTGGAAATATTAACAACAAATTGTCAACATTGTTTGTCCGCATGAAGATTCACCCCAAAGTATGAGTTACAACGATGCCCTCTACCTTAGGTAGTTACATACTATACCTAAAGCTAATAAAACAAGAAAAACAATACTAATAACACTAGACCAATAAACAGATGTCAGTATCTGTGATGTAACGAAAATTGAATATCACTGTTACATTAATCATAAGAAAATTTAACGGAGTGCACATTGATATCTGTATTACAGCGATTTGCAACGTACGTGAGAACTCTTAATTAAAGTAAAGCACATGTACCAACAAGATGAAACCTAAAACGGATAATTTACACCATGCATAAAGATTCTGTATGTAAATAACTATACATAGGCCATCACGTAGAAAAAATATGCAAACATAAATTCAATTTAATCATAAACCTAAGTATATACTAGTGTAGATACACCCTCTGTATGCTAAGGTAGGAACCCATATATGCTAACATATACACTGAGATGTAAATGTCCATGTGCCATGTCATCTGTTTATTTTGTACAACTGATGAACCGTGTGGTATTACTAACTATGCTATTTGACTAAAGAAAACAACTGTAATCAATCCTGTCGTTAAGACCTACTGGTATTAGGGTGGCGAGGTATTCGATCCAGAATACCTCCCTTTGGAGTAATTTAGCATGAATGTCTTGACCTTCTAATTTAGGTACAACTTCAATTATCTGAGCTCTCAATTGTGCAATGTTATGCTTTTCATCAACCCAATGATTAGCTACTGATGTGGTTCTACTTTTACATCTCAAATTGCTTTTATGCTCAGTGAGCCGAGTCTTGAATTTACGCTCAGTTTTGCCTATATAAAGCTTACCACATGGGCATTTCAGGCAGTAAATAATATTAGTGGTGTTACAGTCTCCAGAATGGCGTAGCTGAATCTTTTTACCTGAAGTCGGATGTGTAATAGTGTTCCCAATTATGATATTATTACAATGAACACAATTAAGACACCGCATGGTGCCTTTATGTAATTCTATAGTACACATTTTCTTGGGAGTTCTCATCATATCCATCAGATTTTTACCCCTCGTATAAGCAAAAATTGGTTTCTCAGAAAAGATACTTCTGAAGTCACTTTCATTTTGTAACAATTCCCATCTGTTTAAAATGACCCTTTTAATTTTACTAGAGGATATGGAATATTTCGAGACAAATGTGATGCCTTTCTTCTGTTGTTTAGGTAATGGATTAAGCAATGTTTGTCTATCCATGATCTCTAGTCTGTCGATAGTTTGATCCAAGATGTCTGTCTATGTTCAAACCTAGCACGATGTGTTTGAATTTGGGTCTTCAGTACTTCTTCGTTGGCACATATCCTTTTAATTCTCAAGAAATTACAGTATGGTAAATTGGTGATAAGGCTTTTAGGATGGAAACTGGTGAATAGTAAGGTACTGTTGCGATCTGTCGGTTTGGTGTAAATATCAGTTTGGAGCCTACGCATTTGGTCATCTTTCTTAATCATCACATCCAGATAATTGACCTGTGGGTTACTGATTGTGTGCGTGAATTGTATTCTAGGGTTCCTGTTATTAAGTTGTGTTATTAATCTTTGTAATTCAATAGTTTCCTTGCTCCAAATGAGAAATATATCATCGATATAACGACAGTATTGCACAAGACCTGTATGCCAACGAAGAAGTACTGAAGACCCAAATTCAAACACATCGTGCTAGGTTTGTACATAGAGGGTATCCCCCAGACATCTTGGATCAAACTATCGACAGACTAGAGATCATGGTTAGACAAATATTGCTTAATCCATTACCTAAACAACAGAAGAAAGGCATCACATTTGTCTCGAAATATTCCATATCCTCTAGTAAAATTAAAAGGGTCATTTTAAACAGATGGGAATTGTTACAAAATGAAAGTGACTTCAGAGGTATCTTTTCTGAGAAACCAATTTTTGCTTATACGAGGGGTAAAAATCTGATGGATATGATGAGAACTCCCAAGAAAATGTGTACTATAGAATTACATAAAGGCACCATGCGGTGTCTTAATTGTGTTCATTGTAATATCATAATTGGGAACACTATTACACATCCGACTTCTGGTAAAAAGATTCAGCTACGCCATTCTGGAGACTGTAACACCACTAATATTATTTACTGCCTGAAATGCCCATGTGGTAAGCTTTATATAGGCAAAACAGAACGTAAATTCAAGACTCGGCTCACTGAGCATAAAAGCAATTTCAGATGTAAAAATAGAACCACATCAGTAGCTAATCATTGGGTTGATGAAAACCATAACATTGCCCAATTGAGAGCTCAGATAATTGAAGTTGTACCTAAATTAGAAGGTCAAGACATTCATGCTAAATTACTCCAAAGGGAGGTATTCTGGATCGAATATCTCGCCACCCTAATACCAGTAGGTCATAACGACAGGATTGATTACAGTTGTTTTCTTTAGTCAAATAGTATAGTTAGTAATACCACACGGTTCATCAGTTGTACAAAATAAACAGATGACATGGCACATGGACATTTACATCTCAGTGTATATGTTAGCATATATGGGTTCCTACCTTAGCATACAGAGGGTGTATCTACACTAGTATATACTTAGGTTTATGATTAAATTGAATTTATGTTTGCATATTTTTTCTACGTGATGGCCTATGTATAGGTATTTACATACAGAATCTTTATGCATGGTGTAAATTATCCGTTTTAGGTTTCATCTTGTTGGTACATGTGCTTTACTTTAATTAAGAGTTCTCACGTACGTTGCAAATCGCTGTAATACAGATATCAATGTGCACTCCGTTAAATTTTCTTATGATTAATGTAACAGTGATATTCAATTTTCGTTACATCACAGATACTGACATCTGTTTATTGGTCTACTGTTATTAGTATTGTTTTTCTTGTTTTTTTAGCTTTAGGTATAGTATCTAACTACCTAAGGTAGAGGGCATCGTTGTAACTCATACTTTGAGGTGAATCTTCATGCGGACAAACAATGTTGACAATTTGTTGTTAATATTTCCAGAATGTCATTATGATACAATTTGTCCCGAGTCATTTACTACACATGAATATCAACATTTTTTTCACTAGATGTTATTGACTATTAGGTTTTTATTTTTTTATTTTTTATTTTTTTAAATCGTAATATATTTCATACATATTTCCAGCCACTCTTACATAGATATCGCTATGAAGCCGGTATAGAATGTAACTACCACAGGTAGAGGGCACCAATGTATCGAATGTTCAGGTTGCACTTCAATTAGGCCACATCATGTCGATAATTTGTTGCTATTATCTCTATATTGAGATTATGACAGCATAAGTCTCAAGTCACACATTATTCATGGTTATTATCGTTTTTTACTATCACATGTTAGTTTCTTATCTGTTATCTTTTGATCTCTATCGGGACATATACTATATAATCCTTACTATTCTCTACAAAGATATTACCACGCTGTCCAACAGGTCACATTACCTCTGCTATTCGTTACCGATTACGATATTTTATATTTGCCCCTACATTTATTTATTTTATTGTTCTTCATTATATTTTTTTGTATATTACTGACGGTACCATATGACCATAGTCGCACACTTGCACTGATATGTTGACCCGTAGTACGTTTACTTTAGTATATTTACTTGTTGCCATTAATCTGATAGTAGTGAGTGGACCACATTTCCCATCACTCTGTGTTGTGTAACAGGTGTATGCTATTAGCAGTGGGACCATTTTAAGCTTGTATTGTATCCCTCCGCGAGTCTTATCGGAAGGAACACCCAGGAGATAGATACGATAACCCGTTCTTATCTAAATGGTAAGATATAGCTGCAAATCTTTTGTTAGTTGGGCAACACTTTAAATTCATTGCGGGTCTAATCCTTGTTTTACCACTTGCTTTAGACACTGCTGACAAGTTAATTCTTTTATCGTGGCACATCGGCATTGAGATTTTCCTTCAGCCCTGACATTAGCCACCACATCTTTGAAAAGCAGGATATTACCGTGCTCCGTCGGGCATACCGCCACCACACCGAGGTATAGAAATCACACGTCATTTTACTAGCGTTATGGAGTATTTATCCGTTTCTACAGTTCTTTTTTTCAAGTAGTAAGCTATTCTCCCATATTTCTTAACGACTCAGTGTGATATATACCGACAGGATTTATAACTCTGCTAGTGAAGTTCTTTTTCGTCATGTAATATGTCATTGACCTGTATTTTCTAATAACAAGACGTATTACATGCTGATTGGGTTTAAAACCGCGCCAGCAAAGTCTATGACTTTGACAGCCACGCACATTTTGGTTAAGAATGCTCTAGAGTGAGACTCAACTGATAATTCTGTTGTTATTTTTGCACTCATTTCTTTAGTTTCAAGACAAAGGTTCACATTGACAGTGACGACCCGCGTAGTTACTGCTGCGCACCAATAGGTATGCATAGTTAATAGATTTTTTTTTATATATACTGCTTTAATAATTGTAATTCTCTTGAGTTTTGGATGGTGGGCAACATTAGAATCTAAACTCTTTAGGACTTTCTTTTTACATTAAGTGTCACATGATTATCATGCATTTATCAACATTAGAGATGGCAGTTCCATTACTACCACCAGTACATTCAACGTTCATGTTATTATATCAATTCTGAACACCCTACAGAATGCCTTAGTGTATAGGAAGTACATTATGCCCGCGAGGGTCTCACTATTATCAACTGATGAGTATTTTGCGTCCTTTTTGCTATGTTTTTAGGCTTAGGTACATCATGTACAATTGAGAAACTGTCGTTAGACTATTTGATAGTTCTGTCATTGATGATTTTTCTCCCCCCCCCGTGTAGTATCTCTTAAACATGATTGCTATAAATGTCATATTATGTATTTATACAGTTTTATATCATATTCTTTTAGGTTTTTGCCCCTGAAGAAGGGAACAGGGCGTCCCGAAATGCATCGGGCGACACTGCCTCATAACCTTTGATGTCATTGTGTTGTGTAATATAATCATTTCTTCAAAGATAGTTATGTATATGAATATATGAATATATGTATGATTTCCACATGATTCACAAGCAGAGATAATTTATATACATATTATGTTCATGTTGTATTATGAGAACAATGTAGAAACATAGTATTGTTTCTCTTGAAAATTTATGTTAAAAAATAAAATCATTGAGCGTAAGAGAAACTGACAGACTACTCACTTTTTTTTTTTGAGAGTAGGAATATACCATTCAAATTGTTGATAATTATACATTCTCTAGGAACAGTGCATACCGCATGTAGGCTTCGCTTACATTTATTTTATGTTGTTCACACACTGTGTAGCCAGCACAGGTAGCAGCTTGCACCCTTGGTTTACCTTGCATAATTAGATTACTTGATTAAAAATAGAGTGCTCCTCTCCCTCTCTTAATTAGCGTGTTCGCGCTTCAGCCACATATTACATATGCTAGACAATATGATCTCACTTTACATCAAATATTTTATTCTTGCGAATCTACTCCTCTATTTACATACAGAGCAAAAAAAACATTCAGGACATTTTACAAGAAGTGATTAAAATACTTGGTACAAGCCAAAGCCTCTTTCACTTCCTCCACCACCTACATTGTGGCTTCGCCTCGCCTTCACTCTGCCGCACTCTCCTGCCACCTATTCTGATGTTATTCCATACCCGGACCTTCACTCTGCCGCACTCTGTCCTGCCACCTCCTGCCACCTATCCTGATGTTATTCCCTACCCTGGCCTTCACTCTGCCGCACTCTGTCCTGCCACCTCCTGCCACCTGTCCTGATGTTATTCCCTACCCTGGCCTTCACTCTGCTGCACTCTCCTGCCACATCCTGCACCTATCCTGATGTTATTCCATACCCTGGCCTTCACTCGGCCGCACTCTCCTGCCACCTATCCTGATGTTATTCCATACCCTGGCCTTCACTCTCCTGCCACCTCCTGCCACCTGTCCTGATGTTATTCCCTACCCTGGCCTTCACTCTGCCGCACTCTCCTGCCACCTGTCCTGATGTTATTCCATACCCTGGCCTTCACTCTGCCGCACTCTCCTGCCACCTCCTGCCACCTATCCTGATGTTATTCCCTACCCTTCACTCTGCCGCACTCTGTCCTGCCACCTCCTGCCACCTATCCTGATGTTATTCCATACCCTGTCCTTCACTCTGCAGCACTCTCCAGCCACCTCCTGCCACCTATCCTGATGTTATTCCATACCCTGGCCTTCACTCTCCTGCCACCTCCTGCCACCTGTCCTGATGTTATTCCCTACCCTGGCCTTCACTCTGCCGCACTCTCCTGCCACCTCCTGCCACCTATCCTGATGTTATTACCTACCCTGGCCTTCACTCTGCCGCACTCTGTCCTGCCACCTCCTGCCACCTATCCTGATGTTATTCCCTACCCTGGCCTTCACTCTGCCGCACTCTCCTGCCACCTATCCTGATGTTATTCCATACCCTGGCCTTTACTCTGCCGCACTCTCCTGCCACCTCCTGACACCTATCCTGATGTTATTCCCTACCCTGGCCTTCACTCTGCCACACTCTCCTGCCACCTATCCTGATGTTATTCCCTGCCCTACCTTTCACTCTGTCCACACTCTCTCCTGCCACTTAGACATAATAACCCTCTGCTGAGTATACTTTCTACAGTAAAATACTTACTAGGTTGTCTAATTTGAACTGCTTTCTTTTTCACTTTCTATTCTTCTATGTTTAGACACAGACACAGTATATGTTGTGTTCTCGCTTCAGCCACATATTACATATGCTAGACAATATGACCTCACTTTACATCAAATATTTTATTCTTGCGAATCTACTCCTCTATTTACATACAGAGCAAAAAAAACATTCAGGACATTTTACAAGAAGTGATTAAAATACTTGGTACAAGCCAAAGCCTTTTTCACTTTCTCTACCACCTACATTGTGGCTTCGCCTCGCCTTCACTCTGCCGCACTCTCCTGCCACCTCCTGCCACCTATCCTGATGTTATTCCATACCCTGGCCTTCACTCTGCCGCACTCTGTCCTGCCACCTCCTGCCACCTATCCTGATGTTATTCCATACCCTGGCCTTCACTCTGCTGCACTCTCCTGCCACCTCCTGCCACCTGTCCTGATGTTATTCCATACCCTGGCCTTCACTCTGTCGCACTCTGTCCTGCCACCTCCTGCCACCTGTCCTGATGTTATTTCCTACCCTGGCCTTCACTCTGCCGCACTCTCCTGCCACCTACTGCCACCTATGCTGATGTTATTCCATACCCTGGCCTTCACTCTGCTGCACTCTCCTGCCACCTCCTGCCACCTATCCTGATGTTATTCCATACCCTGGCCTTCACTCTGCCGCACTCTCCTGCCACCTATCCTGATGTTATTCCATACCCTGGCCTTCACTCTGCATCACTCTCCTGCCACCTCCTGACACCTATCCTGATGTTATTCCCTACCCTGGCCTTCACTCTGCCGCACTCTCCTGCCAACTCCTGCCACCTATCCTGATGTTATTCCCTGCCCTACCTTTCACTCTGTCCGCACTCTCTACTGCCACTAGACATATGGGCACGCTCTACCTTGGCTTCCGCCTCACTCTCCGTGCCAGCCCCTCTGCCCCTCACTCTCAGTGCCAGCCCCTCTGCCCCTCACCCTCCGTGCCAGCCCCTCTGCCCCTCACTCTCCGTGCCAACCCCTTTGCCCCTCACTCTCCGTGCCAACCCCTCTGCCCCTCACTCTCCGCGCCAGCCCCTCTGCCCCTCACTCTCCGCGCCAGCCCCTCTGCCCCTCACTCTCCGCTCTCCGTGCCAGCCCCTCTGCCCCTCACTCTCCGTGCCAGCCCCTCTGCCCCTCACTCTCCGTGCCAGCCCCTCTGCCCCTCACTCTCCGTGCCAGCCCCTCGCTCTCCGTGCCAGCCCCTCTGCCCCTCACTCTCCGTGCCAGCCCCTCTGCCCCTCACTCACCTTGCCAGCCCCTCTGCCCCTCACTCTCCGTGCCAGCCCCTCTGCCCCTCACTCTCCGCTCTCCGTGCCAGCCCCTCTGCCACTCACTCTCCGTGCCAGCCCCTCTGCCCCTCACTCTCCTTGCCAGCCCCTCTGCCCCTCACTCTCCGTGCCAGCCCCTCTGCCCCTCACTCTCATTAACACTCATTCTCAGACTCTATAACTCGGGAGTCAGCTTGGGAGGTAAGTGAGTCAGGCTGATCATACAGAATCTTGGCTCCTCTGCTGGGGGCGGTGTTCCATCTCCAGCGGAGTGACGTATGCCATGCACATTTGCGAAAGTTATAACTATTGGCATTGTAAATGACAAAGCTATTAATTTAGCTATTTTCAAAACCAACACATAAATAAAAAAATTATCATTTACAAGACCAATAGCTCAAACTTTCATAATGCGAGACCTATTGCATTGCAAATGCTTGTTCAGTTCACTACCCTCCTGTTTAACTCCACTGCTCCAGTACAGATATGAATGTGGTGGGATTGAGGGATGAAGGGGGCATGCACACAGCTGTCTCATGGGGCTCAGAATAATTCATAGTCCATTTGGGCTTCATATACTTGTCGTTGACACGGTTTGAAACCCATTGCACAATATATCCCTGTTAACAATGATTGGTCAATGCCTTCCACAGGTCTGTGCGTTAAGCTGCAGCATCACTCATTAAAGTGATTTTACATATTCTGCATGAATACCTGATCTAAACGGAGTTTTTTGCACTTAACTGGATTCCCCTGCTCTGGGAAGAAACAAAATGATGGCAGGCTATCCATTAAATTAGAAGAAACGTACAGTCTCACGTTTTATAGAAACAAAGGATGGCAAGCATTTTAAATATATGATGTTAGTGGAAGATGTCAGCCTCCCTTTATTTGGGTGTTGTCATGAAATCTAAAAAGAGATTAATTTGTGGAGCAGAAAATGCCCATATACATTCTCTTGGTCTGAACACCATTTTAGTAGAGACATTGTGAAAATGAAGAACAAGCTCAGTTTTTTTAGTTTGTTTTTTAAATACGATTGCTCCACCTAAAGAGGGAATATGGGCAAATTTATATTTAAGATTCTAGTGAGAGACGAGGTAGAGTAAATGTATTTTATTTATTAAAAAAGAAAGCATGAGCTGTAGTGCGAAAAAAATTGTGCTACATAAATAAGTGTACGCAGACTTCGGGCATTTCTGTCAGAGGGGGATCTTTTAGCAGAAGCGATCCAGCTCGGTTTGATTTGTAGTAGATGTTGAACTGAACCTCAGGCCTGGAGCTGTCACTCTCTCATGATGTTGGGGCTCTGATATGAACTCTGGGGGCTCAGTGATGTAGTGTCCTGCCAGGACACAGTCTAGTTGTTTGCAGTGTAACCATACACTGTACACCCACCCACCACAGACGTCACTGGGTCAGGTGACGCTGCCAATAAAAGAGCCAGAGCGCACGTGGCCAGATCTACGATCCCCTAACTGGTGTCCTGTGTCATGCTTTACTCCACCATGTGGGCCTAGGGCCCAACACAACAAGTGACGGAGCGTGGTGAGACTTGCAGTGTTTGACTGCGTTTATGCTGTGAAATTCCATGCTGGCTGGCCGGGAGAGAGGCAGCGCTGTGGGTGCTGTGGAGGTGGGGACGGAGTAAGGGAGGGTGGGGTTGGCCTAGTACGGAAAGGTAAAAATAAAAACACGTTGTATTTAGTGGAACTCAGAAGGTATATCTGCGGGCAAACCCTTAGGTTTGGACATGAAGCCCTCACACACCAACCTAGTTGGTGTCATGCTTCATCATCGGGCCCACCACAGTGACACCGAATGTGTCCCGGGTGTGCTGCGACTCCAGATTACCGAGGAGCTGGTATTCTTGCTGAGTGTGCAGTGCTGGTGAGAATGAGGGTGAAAGGTTAAAAGCTATACAGGTGGTCCCAGTTCCCGAGGGTAAAGGTAAATTTAATACCTGGGCCCCTGTTAGCAAGATAAAAAGGCTGTGGACGATATGGAGTGTATTAAGAGCTCCTACGTCCATGTGGTCTACATGTTTCAGCCAGGCCTTTTGATTAAAACTGGCTTTCCTCAGGACCAATGAGTATGTGTAAGTGATGATTAACTATATTAAGTGATAGTGTATGGTGAAAAAGTGTTGCACTCGCTAAGGTGCCGTACGTGTAAGAGGGGGATTCCCTCTACTTTAACTTGCTACTTGCTGTTAAAGCCTCATGGGTCACTTGGCAGGGAGTGAGAGAAGACCGGTATTTCCGATCAGCGTGCTCCTGCGACCTATCGTCCTGCTCCAGTGTCCCGAGTGTCACCTTTACCCTCGGGAACTGGGACCACCTGTATAGCTTTTAACCTTTCACCCTCATTCTCACCAGCACTGCACACTCAGCAAGAATACCAGCTCCTCAGTAATCTGGAGTCGCAGCACACCCGGGACACATTCGGTGTCACTGTGGTGGGCCCGATGATGAAGCATGACACCAACTAGGTTGGTGTGTGAGGGCTTCATGTCCAAACCTAAGGGTTTGCCCGCAGATATACCTTCTGAGTTCCACTAAATACAACGTAGCTAGTCCTATATTGATATTCCTACATATAACCAGGGGACCCGGACTGGCTTACCTAGTCCTCTCTCTCCCTTTTGATTTGCTGAAAAATAAAAACACACCATGAAGCTAACAGCAAGTCTGCTAAAAAGAAAAACAAGCATTGTTAGCACTCCACTGTGCTGTCCAAAGTATTTAGCACGGTTTTGGAGTTGACCGCGCTTCATGTTTTAAACAGCACAGCGCTATCAATGCTTGTTTATATTAGTGCGGTTTTGCTAAAATAAACATGCATTGTTAGCACCCGGGTGTCCAAAACATGAAGCGGGTGTCAGGGAACAAAACATGAAGCGCGGTGTTGGAGTATATGGCACTTCATGTTTTAGACAGCACAGCACACCCTGCATTCCTACGCCTGAATCAAGCCAAACTGCCCTGATCAAGAAAACTCCTCAAATGTGAACATTTAAAAAAAAGATTTTGAAGTAATAACTGTCCCAAGCGAAGAATGCCTACGCTATGCTTCTGGACTCTAATGTCTCAATTACTAGCAGTTCTGTACATTCTGTCACCGTTTATTTTGGTGCATTGAAGTTATTCTAAGAAGACAACTGGTGCTTTATAAAACACCGAAATAAGTCAGATTTAAAATTACTTCTCGCAATTTAATTAACCTGCGATTTATCATTGGCTGTAACCAGAAGAACAATTTGTTTCATTAGATAAGTTGGGAGTTTTACCAAATATTGATTGTCAACCCTAATGCTTACGAGCCTTTAATCCTGCTGTTAGTGTTAGAAATCATAATGCGAAGGAAAAATAAACTGGAGGGACGTGACGTACCAAAAGGAAAAATACCAAGAATTAAACATTTTATTACCCAATAGAAATGCAATAAATCTAAGTGCGAAGTGTGTACAAATTGGGAGGAAACCTGTATAAACACGAGAAAACGCATGAAAAATGGTTTGCTTTATTTTGGAAATAAACTCACGTTCCACTTGAGGATTTGGTTCATTTCTGCAAATCTTTTTTTGCACGTTGCAAACGCGGGGCGCATTTTTGTCTCCGATTCTAAAAGACCTAATTATAGCACGCTGATAGAAGGGTATTTTTTGACGTCTTTAGATAAGGCGGGGGCGCGCGGAAACAGCTAGCAGATGTCCTTGCTGCTCGAGCACTCCTTTGCAAAGTTCGTTAATTCCTTCCTTCTAATCTTCAAACATTCACTCAGAAAACAAGCAGCATTTCTTTTCGTAAAGACTTTCAGTGAGCTGGTCTTTGCATGGGAGCCAAAAGGAGCAGGGGAGTGAGAGAGTGAGAGGGAAGCCTGGCGACAGGGGGCAGGGGAGGTGATCCCTTTGAAGGCATTGCGCAGAGGGGGGCGGGGGAGAGGAGGCGGGGGAGCGCTCCTTTGAAATGTGGCTGGGGAGCAAATGGCAAGCTCGTGCACGAGCACTTGCCGAAATCCGGCCGCCTGGTTCAGCTCCTGTTTTGGCCACTATAGATCGACCATCTGCAATGCGCAAGCGCATTGGCAGAGGTCGACCTAAAAATAGGCATTTAAACAACTTTAATAGCACAGCCCCATGGGACACTTATGGCAGCCCATTCCGGGCATGATGAACTGTAGAGGACTGTTAAAATTGAGTCATGCAAGTGTTTTAAAACTGCAGGATACTTTCACTTTATTCCAGAATACAAATGTGTGATATGGCCTATACAATGGCAGATAACATGAAAAACAAATTAGACAGAATAACGTGGAATAGTAAAACTGGAGTACCATACTGTCACGGCGGCTAAAAAAGATTGCATCATACCATGATGCCTCAGGACCTCTTTTGATGTGAATCGATGATGGCCCCACGAGGCCAGGTCAAGCTCTTTAAATTAAGACTGCTCTGTTAATGGTGCAATTAAGGAAGAAGGCATCAAGCCGAATTGCGTCTGTTTATGTAAATAACATTTACATGAATTGAGGATCCCGCGAGTGCCTGCTGAGTTCGTTCGGTTGGGAGGTGAGGGGGGGGTGGTGGTGGTGGGTGTATGTGTGTGTGTGTGTGTGTGTGTGTCTGTAAAAGTACTGGTGTAGAGTTTATAAAAATGACAGATATGTTGCACTGACTTATTGTGCTGGCAGATTCTTCAGGTCAGTGGGGTTTACAAAAACAACATTTAAAGGTTCCCCAATGAGGTAAACCTAGTACAGCTGCTAAATTAATAAAAAATAAATCTATTAATTTTTTGCAATCATTCTTTCTATTTCAAACAATTAGTAAAGGTTTCCTTGTTAGGTGGATATAGTGCAATTTCTCAAAAGTGGAACAGAAGAGTTTAACGCAACTTCATATTATTTTGACACAAGTAAAAATATACTGTACTTGCTAATAAGTATGCATTTTTATTTTAGCTCAATTGTTTATGAACAATGGTAATTGAAATGGCGGTTGATAGGAAATATTACATTAAAATGTAATGGAGTGTTTTTTTCTTGAAAAACAATGAAAACTAAAAAATAAAGTCTTCGTGATGTGGTGAGTCACCAAATGATCACTTCTCACTCTTTGGGGGTGGATCTACTGGCTGCACTGCTCTCCTCGAAGGATGACTCAGTCTGTCTTTGAATTATTTGCCATAGCACAAGGTACAATTTATGGCACGAGGCCTCAGATCTGGCTGACTATATCCGTATCATATGAAGGATTGTCCATGTTAGAAATGGGGGAACGAATAGTTGGCAGAGGTAGGTACCTTTGTCCAAATAGGGACCCTTCTTCCTAGTCAGGGTAAGGGGGATACACTCCTAAAATAACCCCTCCTCACCTCCTTGGTAGCTTGGCTTATCTCAGAGGCAGAGTGTAAAGCATTTGTGAACACACAGTAATATAGTGAAAACACTACAAATAGACAACACACCAGTTTAGAAAAATAGCTAATCTTGTTCTAAACCAAACAAAACCAAAATGACAAAAATCCACAATACAGTAATAAAAATATGACTTTCAAATGCTAGAAATAGTTTGGTTCAAAGCAAATTGCAGATGCAACACTTTTCACACAAAGTACATGGATGTGTCGTGCACACAAACAGGGTGGGTGCTGTGATGATTTCTTTGGCGATGCGTCGGAAACAGGTGTGGATGCATCGCACTTCTCAAAGTTGCGTTACTTTTTCAACTCCCAGCGAAAAACAGCCTCCAGAGGTCCAAAACAACAGCAGGCACCTCTGAGCAGGTCAGAACGCCCAGCAAGGAAGTTCTGGGGAGCTGTGGGTGAAGTCTTTGTGTCCCTGAGACTTATGAACAGGAGGCAAGCTCTTCTTCAAGCCCTTGAAGATCTTCCTTAGGCAGGGGACACAGCAAACAGCAACGTTATTTTCCTTTTCTTTGGCAGAAAGTAGCCACTGCAGGCCAACCCCTGACGTCAAACAGCACAGGGGCAGTATTCCTCCTCAGTTTCTCCAGCTCTTCTCCTTGGCAAAGGTTCCTCTTGATTCTCAGTAGTTATCTAAAAGTCTGATGTCTGGGCCCCAATGTTTATACAGCAAAATCCTTTGTTCTCTGGAGGCAGAGAAGCTCTGTGCTCAGTCAAAACCAGTTATGTCCTCTGTTGCAGCTTCCTGACAGGAGGTGGAGACAGCATTGTAGAAGGCAGACCAGTCCAATTCAAGTGAAAGGAAATCCCCTCCCCCTGCTCTCAATGCAGCCCAGGTCCATTCAGTCCAGCCCTGGCTCATCCAGACTCTTTAGCCACTGCACCTCCCTAGCCCCTGTCACTCCAAAGCCAGACGGTCAATACACATCCTAGCAGAGGCACAGTGAATGGTAAAGCAAGTAAGTAATTTCTAAAAGTGGTATTTTCGGACACAGAATGTAAAAATCACTCTCACTAAAAGATGCATTAACATTAACATTCTGAGTTCAAGCATAATAAAATGTGTTTTCCTACCTTGTTCCCATGGGTAATTATGTTTACACGATGCTATAAGCAAACTCCCCATTCTATTCTATGGTAGTAGTAGTAATACTTTATTCGATATATTAAATATCATAAAAGTACAAACATTTATATACATAAAACCAATGTACAAAAGTATTACATCCGCCATCATTTAAAAAAGGCTAAAATCTATGTACAATTAAAAATGGTGGTTACAGACAAGGTGCAATCAATCTAAAATTCACCTACATAGGTACGGGGATCTAATTATTAATGTTACTTATCAGCCTGGTCCGTGTGAGCCAGGCACTAGCCAAAAACTTTGCAATCCCGCAAACAATAAACAGCGATGTAGTGTCCGATAGAATAATACGCAAAGCAATCATGAAATCTCTGACTCCCCCTGAAATCTCTGACTCCCAATTCTATGGGAATAGGAGGCCTTGCAATAATGAAAAACTAAATTGGCAGTATTTCACGTTCAGGACATGCTATACACACCAGGGTATATCTTACCTTTCACATACAGTGCACCCTGCCTAGAGGGTTTCCTTGGGCCTACCTTAGGGGTGACTGACATGTAAAACAAGCATTGGAAATGCAATAGGGCTCGCATTAGGAAAGTTTGAGCTATTGGTCTTATAAATGATTTTTTTTTATTTATGTGTTATTTTTTAAAATAGCTAAATTAATAGCTTTGTCATTTACAATGCCAATAGTTATAACTTTCGCAAATGTGACACCTATAGCATTTGTAATGCAACATGTTTTGTATTTACGTGACTTCGATGTATTGAGATTACAAATAACAATGGCTTTTAATTTTTTTAAATAATTAATACTTAAATAATTTATTTAATTTGTAATGTATGTTCAGTGTTTTTTTATTGACACGAAAATCCAAGAACAGAAGTGAAATATTAACATCTTTTTGTGATTTGTAATAAAGCGTGAAAGCTTGAAAACCGCTTGAAACATTGAAAGAACATATTTGAACCAGTGATGCTGTGGTTGCGCTGAGTGATGCTGTGGTTGCGCTGAGTGATGCTGTGGTGGTGCTGAGTGATGCTGTGGTTGCGCTGAGTGATGCTGTGGTTACGCTGAGTGGTGTGTGCATCAGTGGAGCTTAGTTGGAGCATCGGTGGAGCTGTGTGGTGGGTGCATCGGTGGAGCTGTGTGGTGGGTGCCTCGGCGGAGCTGCGTGGTGGGTGCCTCGGCGGAGCTGCGTGGTGGGTGCCTCGGCGGAGCTGCGTGGTGGGTGCCTCGGCGGAGCTGCGTGGTGGGTGCCTCGGCGGAGCTGCGTGGTGGGTGCCTCCGCGGAGCTGTGTGGTGGGTGCTTCGGTGGAGCTGTGTGGTGGGTGCATCAGTGGAGCTGTGTGGTGGGTGCATCTGTGGAGCTGTGTGGTGGGTGCATCGGTGGAGATGTGTGGTGGGTGCATCGGTGGAGATGTGTGGTGGGTGCATCGGTGGAGATGTGTGGTGGGTGCCTCGGTGGAGCTGTGTGGTGGGTGCATCGGTGGAGCTGTGTGGTGGGTGCATCGGTGGAGCTGTGTGGTGGGTGCATCGGTGGAGCTGTGTGGTGGGTGCATCGGTGGAGCTGTGTGGTGGGTGCATCGGTGGAGCTGTGTGGTGGGTGCATCGGTGGAGCTGTATGGTGGGTGCATCGGTGGAGCTGTGTGGTGGGTGCATCAGTGGAGCTGTGTGGTGGGTGCATCAGTGGAGCTGTGTGGTGGGTGCATCAGTGGAGCTGTGTGGTGGGTGCATGTGTGGAGCTGTGTGGTGGGTGCCTCGGTGGAGCTGTGTGGTGGGTGCATCGGTGGAGATGTGTGGTGGGTGCATCTGTGGAGCTGTGTGGTGGGTGCCTCGGTGGAGCTGGGTGGTGGGTGCATCTGTGGAGCTGTGAGGTGGGTGCATCTGTGGAACTGTGTGGTGGGTGCCTCAGCGGAGCTGTGTGGTGGGTGCATCGGCGGAGCTGTGTGGTGGGTGCATCGGCGGAGCTGTGTGGTGGGTGCATCGGCGGAGCTGTGTGGTGGGTGCATCGGTGGAGCTCTGAGATGGGTGCATCAGTTGGGCTGTGTGTTGGGTGCATCTGTGGAGCTGTGTGGTGGGTGTCTCAGTGGAAATGTGTGGTGGGTGCCTCGGTGGAGCTGTGTGGTGGGTGCATCGGTGGAGCTGTGGTGGGTGCATCGGTGGAGCTGTGTCAGTGGTGCTGTGTGGTGGGGCATCGGTGGAGCTGGGTGGTGGGTGCATCGGTGGAGCTGTGTTGGTGGAGCTGTGGGGTGGTTGCATCAGTGGAGCTGTGTGGTGGGTGCATCGGTGGAGCTGTGTGGTGGGTGCATCAGTGGAGCTGTGTAGTGGATGCCTCGGTGGAGCTGTGTGGTGGGGCCTCGGTGGATCTGTGTGGTGGGTGCATCGGTGGAGCTGTGTGGTGGGTGCATCAGTGGAGCTGTGTGGTGGGTGCATCGGTGGAGCTGTGTGGTGGGTGCATCGGTGGAGCTGTGTGGTGGGTGCATCGGTGGAGCTGTGTGGTGGGTGCATCGGTGGAGCTGTGTGGTGGGTGCATCGGTGGAGCTGTGTGGTGGGTGCATCGGTGGAGCTGTGTGGTGGGTGCATCGGTGGAGCTGTGTGGTGGGTGCATCGGTGGAGCTGTGTGGTGGGTGCATCGGTGGAGCTGTGTGGTGGGTGCCTCGGTGGAGCTGGGTGGTGGGCGCCATGCTGAATCTGAAAACAAGCCCTCGGCATTGCTGTGGTGGGGAGGGGGGCGGGGAGAGGCAAGAAGGGAAGAATAGGGGAGAGTAAGGGTGACGAGACGCACGGGGAGCAGCAGCCTTTGATGTGCCAGCCGGCTGTGGGTAGTGAATAATTAGGGGAGGAGAAATGCCAGTGTGCACGCTGGGGGAAACTTTGGCAGAGGTCTAGCCCTAAAAGGAAAATGTGGTACCAGGCTCATAGCTTAAGAGAAAGGAACACTTTTCAGGTGGATGCAAGCAATGTGCAAAAGCTTGTGCAGACACTCAAAATGAAGGGCGCCAATGGGTAAAGTGGCCTGACCCATTGCCCTATTTTTTATGCTGTTGGGAGTGGTGTAAAAATGCGAATGAAAATTTAACAGATTCATGGATGAAATTTGTGGACTGAAAGTGCTTCTATGTGCGTATATTACGAATGGATTTTTAAGAAAACATCAAAATCTTGAGAGATAATAGAGTGGTCTCAAAGGCTAGGTGTAACAAAAATTACCGACATGTACTACGTGCTCTATGCCTGACACCTTAGTGAATCAGTCCTTATGCAAGGCAGTATATTTCAGCAGCAATACTCCTATGAGCCCCAAATAACAAACGCCACTGTCTTAACACCCTTCATGTTTCTGTACCATGGACATCAGAATGAAGTCTGGAGGGAATGTTAGTCTCGAACTGAAGGACCATCCTTTAACCCTGTGCTCCATGGTCATGAAGTCAAAGCAAGGCTTTTGAAGAGGATGCAACACTGATTTATGAAGGCCGATTTGGTAAAGCACATACAATTATTCAGAACCAATCAGAGGGCCACAATATGACACATTGGATTCCATTTAATTACCATCACACGCCAAGCTTCAGAATGAATCCAGCCACCTCTGGAGAAATTGACTTCTTTTGATATTTAGTTTTAATTAGAATGAAGCCTTAAAATAATACCCCTGAAAGTAAACTCATGAGCCTTGAAAAAGTGAGGACATTAACCTAGAATGTGACAAAACAAACCAAAAGGGGCTTATCTTTACTGGCCGGCAGAACAAATGGAGTGGAGTCATTTAGAGGTAGCACACAGGAAAGAGGGACACTTATGATTAAGGTTACATTGAAAATACTGATCTAAAAAGGAGAATGGCCGTGAGTCATTCAGACAAACGACCATTTTACAATTTTTCAAAATATTTATTTAGATCAATACAGCATTCACTAAATTATAAACTAGTGCATACAATTCACAACCAGTGGTTAAGTGAAAGGTCTTGCCTTTTGGACCTATTGGCTTTGCCAATGCAGTTTGCAGAAGATTTGCAGAATTGGCAAAAAAGAAAGAAAAAAAGAATGTGTGATGATGTGAATGCTGCTGCCATTTGATCACTCCATAGACAAATGCATGTGCGCCCCTACAGAGTGACGGGGCGCCACCGGTCCTTTTTTTTTACTTACTGATCAAAAATGGCTGCCACCACTTGGGATCAGTAAATACAAAACGTTTTTTTTTCTTGCATGAAAGCACAAAATACGAATAGAAAAGGGTTTGCGGGTGTGGGTCAAAGGAAGAGTGGATGGGGGTAGGAGGGGAAACCAATGCATCAGGGAAAGAGAAATACTGGGGACGAGGGGAAATGTGAGAGGGCAACATACAGCAAGTGGAGGCAGGGGATTTTTTGGGAGAGAAGCAAACAAGAGTGTGTGCAGCACGCAATGTGAGAGCAATAGGAAGGCTGATTATTTGGTGCAGAGCAGCACACATCGGAGAGAGATGGAAACATGCAATGTCAAGGAGTGGTAAACCAAAAAGAACAAGCCTTCGGCATTGCTGTGGTGGGGAGGGGTGGCGGGGAGAGGCAAGAAGGGAAGAATAGGGGCCGGGAGCAGCAGCCTTTACAAGCCCTCGGCATTGCTGTGGTGGGGGGGGGGGCGGGGAGAGGCAAGAAGGGAAGAATAGGGGCCGGGAGCAGCAGCCTTTGATGTGCCGGCCGGCCGTGCAGTGAATATTTAGGGGAGGAGAAATGCTGGCTGGGGGAAGCTTGAGATGCCTGAGGAGGCTGGTGGCTTTGATGTGCACGCGTTTTTCGCCAATGCGCTTGCGCATTGAGCTTGTTTTTCTCGGGCACTGCAACAAATCGCCGAGATGGTTAAGCTCTGTTTAAGCCACAATATAGCTCACCAGCTATGCGCAAGCGCATCAGCAGGCGAGACCTAAAAAGGAAGGTTTGGGTTTGGCAAGTGGGAGCACTTGCCAAGTCAATATGGCGGTACCAGACTGCACATAGGCTCTGCAATGGCAGGCCTAAGTTACATTTACAGGCTGCTTATGTGGGTGGCACAATCAGTGCTGCAGGCCCACTGGTAGCATTTGATTTAGAGGCCCTGGGCACATACAGTGCACTCTACTAGGGACTGACTTGTGATTCAAATATGCCAATCGTGGAATCATCAATCCATAACAATAATTGACAGAGGGAGCACTTGCACTTTGGCAATGAACAGCAGAGGCAAAGTGCCCAAAGCATCTAGACCAGCAAAACAAAGTCCAACACACAGCAAAATAAAAGGAGGCAAAGGCAAAAATTGCAGGGGAGACCCACACCAATGGTGCCAGGTCTAACAGTCCGCAACTAAATGGCCTTGCTCCTTGGGAAGATAGGCCTTTACTAAAGCTTCAGCTAATCTGACATAACCCCATCTTATGTGAGGAGATTCAGTGCATACCTACATTATCCCATTTGCTACAGCATTTATACTACAAAGACCCAGACTTCATTAAAAGTCCTTGAACTGGAGAAGTGCAGCAGGAGCAAGATGGCGGCTGCTCAACTCACCGCGTTAGCTGCTCCCCCAACCCCGAACACTAGTGCTGATGCTTGACCTTACCTACTTTCTGGACCGTGTCGGTCGTCATCTCCACAGGCAGCTCAGCTACGCTGTTGGGCTGCTACAAACAGGCAAAACGTCCTGGAGATCTGCACTTGTCTCTTATCGCCTCCACAGCGTCCCTTCATGGTTCCACCTTCCGCGGATGGAAAGCCCAACTATGCTGGCGAAAGTTCAACAAGCATCCTAAGGAGCGGGTGGAGCCTGTGGGTTCAGTACCAGCAGGCACTTCTGCATACAGCAAGAAGCTGCTTTTAGCACGGGACGCAGAAGAAGACACAGGGCTTGCTTTGGGAAACTTAAGGCGGGTGCAGAGGAGCTGAATTCGGACAACTCAAGAGTGCAAGGGTCATCAACAAGCGCTGAACTGCAAAAGAGAGACAGCTTTCTATTTCAGAACTCTTCTCTGGTAAACCCACAGATTAACTCCAGAAGGATCAGGATAGGTCTGTTCTCTTCGCGCTCCTATCAACCACGCATGCGAAGGAAAGGGTTAACTCCTTGAGAGAGTACGATGGAGCTGACCCAGGCTTCTTAGAAAGCACTATACAAAGCAAAAATGACAGTGGAGAGAAAGGAGAGCCAACCTTGAGATGGTGGGGATTGGATGGGATGGGGAGCAGGGGCCAACTAGTGTTCCACTGTGGGGGGTTGAACCCCCCAGGTTGGGTATGAGTGGCCCTCTGGAGAAAGCCCAAGGGCAAAATGTGGAAGGGCAGATGGGAGGATCTCCAGAGGGACCAGATACATGTTTTTATTTTGCATATGAGTCGGACCTCTCTGGCTTCAGTGCAGAACTTGGAACGATGACCATTCTGCCCCAGAATCATCGGGGATGCCTCAATTGGGGGGGAAGTCGCAGCCACCAACACAAAAGCAACTACCCCTTTCAACAAGCATTTGCAATGCAATAGGTCTCGCATTAGGAAAGTTTGAGCTATTGGTCTTGTAAATGACACATTTTTTTATTCATGTGTTGGTTTTGTAAATAGGGAAATGAATAGCTTTGTCATTTACAATGCCAATACTTTTAATTTTTCCAAATGTGACTTAGATGTATTGATATTACAAATAACAATGGCTTTTAATTTTTTAAAATAATTAATACTTAAATAAAAGTTCTTGTAATTTATAACGGCAATAGCTTAAACTTTTGGAAATAACTTTTGTGAAGATTATGTTCAGTGTATTTTATTGTGACGAAAATCCAAGAACAGAAGTGAAATATTAACATCTTTTTGTGACATTTGTAATAAAGTTTGAAACATTGAGAGAACATATTTGAAACAGTTGTTGTTGAATGGTTGCACAGATTGATGGTGTGGTGGTGCGGAGTGATGTGGTGCCCCTGAGTGATGCTGTGGTGCCCCGGAGTGATGTTGTGGTTGCTGTGGTTGTGCTACAGATAGAGTGAAGGCGATAGATAGATAGATAAATAGAGTGAGGCCGATAGATAGATAGATAAATAGAGTGAGGCCGATAGATAGATAGATAGATAGATAGATAGATAGATAGATAGATAGATAGATAGATAGGATAGAGTGAGGGCGATAGATAGATAGAGTGAGGGCGATAGATAGATCGATAGAGTGAGGGCGATAGATAGACTGAGGGCGATAGATAGATAGATCGATAGAGTGAGGGCGATAGATACAGTGAGGGCGATAGATAGATAGAGTGAGGGCGATAGATAGATAGAGTGAGGGCGATAGATAGATAGAGTGAGGGCGATAGATAGATAGAGTGAGGGCGATAGATAGATAGAGTGAGGGCACTTGAGGCCGATAGATAGATAGATAAATAGAGTGAGGCCGATAGATAAATAGAGTGAGGGCGATAGATAGCTAGATAGATAAAGTGAGGGCGATAGATCGATAGAGTGAGGGCGATCGATAGAGTGATGTGGTTCTGAAAGATCTAGATATATAATAGTTCTGGACTCGAGAATAAAAACTCCGTCGAAATAGGACGAATTTGGTATCAAAAGACCGAGAATGACGAGTACATCAAGTACATGTATTTTCGGCATATTCGAGTGACAATTTCACCTCGAAATCGTCATTTACCTTCTAAAACCCTTAGCTGCATGTTGCCCTCTACATAGGCCTTAATCCAGTTGAATTTGATTCCACAAGGACACATACTCCTTAATCGACTTCTCCCTGACCCCAGTACAAGTTAGAACCATTGCCCCAGGCCGAACTCGTTAGGTCAGTTCCCTCCCAGTGGCCGAGCAAGATAGCATCTAGGCCCAACCAGCCATAAAACCATTTCAGCGCGCACACCTGCCATATCTCGCTCACATCTTTCTCCACTCCTTTTCCTCACTTGTTTTATGATGGGGAGGTGACCATTTTTATTAGGGGTCCAGCGATATCTGATGAAATGTTGAGCCTTGCCGGATGATTTGTTATGGGCAGCACGACGTGAAATATGTACATATCATCATGACTCTGCTTTTCTTTTGTAATCAGTAACCACAAATGAAATACCGCGAATCCAAGGAATGTTTTGCCCAAGGGTGAAAATTGTGTATAAGAGAAACCTAACTTTGTGAAAGTGTGCAGTCTCCTGAATATACTTGTATCGTACTTCTAGGACCCTGTCACCTTGGTTGCAACCAATAAACTAATCTTTGACTTCACCTGGAAGACTCTGAAGTTTCTGTAGGTCTGACTCAGGAGAACCCGAGGTCTCTGGTGTGTTGATCCCCTGGCACCGCTGGGTTACCGGTTCTGTGCCGGTTCTTAAAAACCCAGTACCTCATTTGGCGCCCAGCGTTGGAGCGATTCCAGTGGTACCAATCAGCCTGAAGATCGTGAGGAGCTTCGTGTGAAAATTCCGGAGGAGGGCCCACCACCTCATCGACCCCTGCATGTCGACGTGGTCCGAAGATCTTTACTACGAGGTTCCCTGCTTCCCGACGGCTACAAGGACTGCTGCCCTGGCTATCGCCCTGATGTTGGACCCTTGAAATTTTCGGTAGAGCGAAACGCTGAGACGAGTCTTCTGGTGAAGCCATCGATATTTTTTAGTTAAGTATAAGTGGAGCGTCTCCTAGTCCTTAGTTGGACTTACTTTGTGGTATCTTGGAGATACATAAAGGTTTTTATTGGTTCTTGCAAGCACCATAACCGAAGGACTCGTGTATTCACGAGAAATATCGTAATCGATAAATCCTTTGAAGTTTTGGAACTAGACTAGAGAGCAAGGATACCTAGTCTTAGACTCAGGAATTGGTTGTGTCTTGGTAGTAATAATAGGGACGCCCGATTGGAGGACTCGTGTCCGGTTCCTCCAGTTTGAACTCCGACTTACGAGCTATACGTTAAACATGGGGTAGGCCCCATCGTTTACAACGAGGTATGGATTAAATACACTAGGAAAGATGGTGTTTTAAAATGGCCCCAATATGGTAGCTTTGATTCTGAAATCTTAGACAACCTTGAAGTTAAACTCTTCAAAAAGAAAGCCCGGCCGGCGATGTTTGACTCTTTCCGCTTATGGCGCAAAGAAGCCAAACAAAAAGAAATTAAATTAGCTAAGAAAAATAAGAGAGAAGGGGGACTTTCAGTAATGCAAGCTGCCGTGCAGTTTAAAGATAATGAGGAAGAGCAGATAAATGAGCAGTTGCACAGGCAACGTAAAATGGCAATAGATAAGTGTTATCCAGTTTTGCCGTCTCTTCAGCAAGGGACAGAAAAAGTGCGTGAAAAAGACCAATTAATGTCGCAATTATTAACTTCACCACCCCCCTATGCGCAGAATGCTACAGCACCCCCGCAACCTTTAGTTGCACAAGCTGCGCCTCCGGCTCTTCCACAGCACCCACCAGCTGTTCTTCAGCTGGCTCCTACTTCTTCGGTGCAGCCTCCTTCAGGCCCACCGACAACTTCTGTTTCTCCTGTGTTTTCTACGATTTTGCCTAGTACCACATCTATTATTACTGATCCCTTTTCAGCCATCTCTACCACAGCCTTATCTCACCCCGTTTTTTCATCTGTTTGTCCTTCAGTTTCACCTTCCCTTCGGCAGAAAATGGCCAGCACTGTTACTAATCTTCTTTTACCCCTTTTTGGGTCGCCTGCTGCGACCCCTCAAATAGGACGAAGACAGTTGCGAAGTCAACTGCCTGATTATCAAGAGATAGATTCCCTGAATAATTTAGCTCGGAAATGGGTCATGGACACTGCAAAATATGATTTACAGTCTGTCATGGAAGTTTTCCATCAATGGGAAACAGCGACACAGAGATATGTGTTCGAACAAATGTGTGTCTTTCTTGGCGAGGATTTGTACGATTTAAGTTTGGAGAGGGTATGATTGTAGGTCCCGATGTAGAAAAAGCAGTTGAAATGCTATTATCATATCGAAGTAAGGGAAGTAGTTCTGGGTCACCATCGGAATATAGTGCATCTAGTAGGAAAAAGGCACGACAATACCCTATGAGAGAAGTTCCCCCACAGTGGAGAGAGGGTGACGCGACAGCTGTCCCACCTGTCCTGCCCCACTTTCACCGAGTATGGGTACATGTTCCATGGAAGCGAGCTGAAGTTTTAGCACTCAAACAAACACTACCAGATCCGCGTAAAAATCCTGCAGGGTACTATAAAGAATTGTCGCAAACTGCTGGGTCATGTATAATGAATTTGGCCGATATCGATATGTTATTCGGGAACGTTGTTCCACAGCCTTTATGGGGAAAAATTCGTCATGTAGATCATGACCAGGAATTAGGTGACACGTGGGCTAATATTACTGCTGCAGATGCACGACAAGTTGGTGGTGCCAAGCCTGAGCCCCTGATAGCGGAACTACCTGGTAGGATAGTAGATTACATGAAAACAATAATGCCTGCGATACGTGTAAATTGGGATAAGTTATCTGCATGCAAGCAAAAGAAAGAAGAAACTGTTTCAGATTTCTTCACCAGATTTGAAGAAACATTCATTGACCACAGCGGTCAAGATATGACCACAGAAGGTGGTCAGAGATTGTTTGTCGATAAATTTGTGCACAATCTACTTCCAGACTTGTGTAGGAAATTAAAAGATTCAGAAAGTTCTTGGGCAGTCTCATCTTCAGCCCAGATATTAGCTACCGCACAGTACTACGAGAATAGAGACAAGGATGAGAAAGATAAAGTAGAGAAGAAAGCTAGAGAACTCAAAACAAAGGTTTTGCTACAGCAAGCCTATCCGCCACGTGGTGGTGGTAACAGAAATAATAATGGTCCGAATCAGTACCAGAACACTTTTCAGCAGCCTCAGAGAAACTTGCAGAGATTGGATTACAATCAAAACCGCGTAGGTCCCAATCAGTGTTTATACTGCAAACAAGAGGGTCATTACAAATATGACTGTCCTGCCCTGCCACAACGGGCAAATTGATTTTCTGGCGTAAGAGGTCGTGGTAGTCAGCAAGCGCCTAGAGGTAGAGGGCGTGGAAACACCCCTCAGGACGCACGTCCCCTTCCACCACAAAACTCTATGAACAGGTTTGACCAGCAAAATAACGTATCTGACAGGACAGCTCAATACTACGTCGATGAGTATTACACAGAAAATGAGCAGTGGGAGAGTAATGATTGCTAGGACAGCCTTAGACAAGGAGAGGGAGTCGTTTCAGTTCCAGTAGATCAGAGTGGACCTTACGTTGAGGTGATTACATCGGGTGTGTCAGAACCTTTTCTGTTGGATACTGGTGCTACAAAGAGTTCTATTATGCACTCCAAACTCCCTGGCGCACCTTTGTCTGGCGAAATGAACGTTTCCGTAGGTTTTTCTGGCGCCCCGGTTAGAAATCCGATTTCTGACCCTTTATCTCTTTCTGTTGGTCCTTGTGAATTCGAAGCACCCCTTATTTTGACAACAGGTTGTGGCGAAAATTTGCTAGGATTAGATTTGCTAAAAAGATTGTATGCGACTCTGTACTGTTCTCCCTCAGGAGTACAACTTACTTTAGGTAAGAAAGTGGTTTCTCCCATGTATTTGTCGAGAAATGCACTTCCAGCAGAATTGGCACTCCTTCCAGATATTCTTTGGGCTACTGGTCCGAATGATGTAGGTCTTTTAGAAATTCCACCGTATATTGTAACATTGAAACCGAATGTCAAAATGCCACGAATTCCCCAATACAGAATATCCAATGAGGGCGAAAAAGCTTTGCTAGCGATTGTTTACGAGTTGATTGAGAAAGACGTAATTGAAGAAACACGAGGCAATGTTTGCAATAGTCCTGTTCTGCCTGTTTTAAAACGAACTGACCCTTCTCAGCCACCTGTGTATAGATTCGTGATTGATCTTAGGGAAGTAAATAAGATAGTGGTGCCACAATTCCCAGTTGTCCCCGACATTACAACATTATTGACTATGATTCCAGCATCCGCATCCTGGTTTTCGGTGATTGACCTGAAGAATGCTTTCTTCAGTATCCCGATTGCTGAGGAAAGCAGGGATATTTTTTCCTTTAGTTTAGGTGGTCGCAGTTTCCGCTTCAAACGCGCTCCTCAAGGCTACTGTGAAAGCCCCTCAATATACAGTCAAGCTCTGAAAAGTCAGCTTGACACAATGGTTTTGCCCAAAGGTTCCACTCTCGTACAGTACGTAGACGATTTGCTCATCGCTGCGGATACTGAGAAAATTTGTAAAATGGCCACGTTGGCATTACTGCACCATCTATGTGATCTGCACCACAAGGTGTCACTTTCCAAGCTTCAATATTGCCGACAAGAAGTGACCTACTTAGGTCATCTCTTATCGAAGGAGGGAAGGAAACTGACCCCAGAAAGAATTCAGGCAATAGCTAAATTGAATGTGCCAAGAACGCAGAGAGAAGTACACGCTTTCTTGGGCATTACATCGTACTGTAGACAGTGGATTCCGAATGTTTCGTTATTAGCCAAACCCTTATTGGCACTAACGTGTACAAATACACCCAATCCCATTCCTTGGTCCGATGAGTGTCAGAAAAGTTCTCGAATTACGCACAGCATTATGTTCGGCCCCTGTGTTAGGTAACCCCAACTACAGTAAGCCTTTCACATTATATGTCCACGAGAAGGAGGGCTGTGCATTGTCCGTGCTGACTCAGTTATACGGAGATAGACAGCGGCCATGCGCCTATTTTTCGTCAACTTTGGATCCGGTAGCACGAGCATTGCCGAGTTGTTTAAGGGCCACAGCAGCAGCAGCTGTTTCTATTCGACAGTCTGCAGGTCTAGTAATGAATAATACACTAATCGTGATGGTCCCGCATGCAGTAGACACATTGTTAAATAGGACCAAGACACAGCACTTAACTAGTGCTCGACTGTCCAGTTATGAATTGACGCTACTAGCGAGCCATGTGCACATCAAAAGGTGCAGTACCTTGAACATAGCCACATTGTTACCAATTGCTGAGGAATCGGATGCTTCAGAACAGCACGATTGTTTCCTCAGAACAGAGGAAGAGACAAAAGGGAGAGTTGATTTATTCGACACTCCTCTTGCTGAGTGTGATGGTACATTATGGGTGGATGTTCCTGCTTTAAACTCCCAAATGGTAACGTGACTACAGCGTATGCTGTCACAACTTTGCACACAATCGTTGAAACTGCGCGAATACCACATGGTTCAGCTCAAGCCGCTGAACTCGTGGCACTAACGAGAGCATGTGTGTTATCCAAAGGAATGAAAGTGATTATCTATACCGACAGTCAGTATGCTTTTGGAGTGGCTCACAGTTTTGGACGATTGTGGAGAGAACGTGGGTTCCTGACTTCGCATGGAGCTAAGATTCAGCATGGTCAGTTGGTGAATGAGCTTCTTGAATCACTGACGTTGCCCCTGAAAGTAGCGATCGTGAAGTGTAGTGCACACAAGAAAGTGATTGATGATGTTGGTCGTGGAAATGCATTTGCTGATGAAACTGCTAAGGAAACGGCAAAGAATATGATGAGCCGAATATATGTCGCGAGCCCAGAAAGATGGACTGGTGATGTTGGAATATGTGAAGACACGATAGAAAGTGTGAAGTCCATCCAAGCTGAGGCCACGAAGAAAGAGTTAAGCATGTGGAGAGAAAGTACAGGGAGAATGGATGCAAATGGTTGTTGGATTGAATCGACAGAGCAACAGAGATGGTTGTTACCCGATGCATATGTGCCTGCAGTGGTTACAATGGCTCATGGGATGGCCCATATCAGCGCGAAAGGGATTTGCGAGTCGTTGGCCCCAGTGTGGAAGAATTCAGGGATTCCCAAGTGTGCAGAGAATGTTGTCAAGAATTGCATGGTATGTCTGAAGCACAATCCTGGTAGGGGAACCCCAACTCCAGCTGGTCATTTTGCACCTCCTACGTATCCGTTCGAGGTTTTGCAGCTAGATTTCATACACATGGAGAGGTGCAACAACTTAAAATATGTGCTCGTGGTTGTTTGTGCCTTCTCAAGATGGGTAGAAGCCTATCCCCTAAGGGACAATACTGCCTTGTCCACAGCGAAAGCCCTTGTGAAAGAGTTCTTCCCCAGGTTCGGAATGCCTAGAATGGTCTGGTCGGACAACGGAAGTGAATTTGTGGGTTGTGTGATGAAAAGAGTGTGTGAAGGGCTAGGCATTAGGCAGAAGTTCCACGCTGCAAATCACCCCCAATCAGCTGGATTAGTGGAATGTTACAATGGCACGCTTAAACTTAAATTGGCCAAAATCCAAGCGAGCACGGGTCTTAAATGGCCCGACGCTCTACCCTTAGCACTCCTATCCACCAGAATGACTGTGCATTCGCGAATGAAACTCAGCCCCTATGAAATAATCTTTGGTCGGCCAGCCAACATATGGGGAGTGCCTAGGCCCATGAAGTTTAGCGAGCTGCAACACCCCATTTTGCTTGACTATTTGTATGAATTGACGGCTAAATTGCGTGTTTTATATCAACAGGTCCACAACACCTTGCCTCCGGTCTCTGAGACACCGGGTCACTCCATTGACCCCGGTTCCTGGGTATTGGTCCGCAATTTCCAGAGGACAAGAAACGACCAGCCCAGATGGACCGGGCCTCACCTCGTCCTCCTGTCCACAAGGTCGACTGTTAAAGTGGAGGGGAAGGCCAATTGGGTCCACGGGATCCATTGTAAGAAGATACCCTTCCCTCTGCCACATGACCAATGGGTCCGAAAAGGAGGCACTGACTCAGAGCGCACAACTGATGAACGTGTAAAAGAAGCTAAACGTGATTGTAAGAGTGGGAACATTTTTCAAGAAACTACGCCGCCATCAGAACAATTGAACTCTGTGGAACCTGAGCTACTATTTCTGGACCAGACAGTACCCGGGAAAAGACGCTACAATTTGCGACCAAGAAAAACAGACTAAAAGTAAAAGTGATTTATTTTATGATCCGAGAGAAAAACCTGTGGACTAAAAAAATACGTTTTTTTCCCCAAATCCTATTTTTGAAAGTGCAGATTCTCCCATCTAGGTAACTTGCTTATTTTTGTTTTTCTTGAACCGCCATCCGGGTTCCGCTGCTAGGGTCGCGGTTGATTAATGACTTTTGGGTGCAGCTGACGACAATAGGTCGCTGGTTCCAGTTGGTCCAAGGGAGTCACCCTAGACTGACGGAAGCATCCTTTAGCAGAAACAACCTACCGCCGCGGGCAGCACCTTAGAGAGGATGGAGTTTCCTGATGTGGAGAGAACTGCCAAACAAATGAACTTTAAGCAGAGACTTTTGAAAACAATGAGAAAGAAAATTTTTATAATAATGTGTATTTTTATGCTATTTAGCGTAATGGTCTTTTTGATAAGCTATGTTTTATTCTCTTTTCATGTGACATTTGCGCCCACTACATCACCCATACCGCCTCCTACTGTTTCCTCTCATTCTTTCCACCCTTTGCCTGACCACGAATCAAATAGGAGATTAGAGTTCATTAATAACTCCTTCGTTCAGCTATTACACCAACACCAACTTGTAATGAACACAACCAACTGTTGGGTGTGTGGTCTCATGCCCCACACCACGGATAGAGGTATCCCCTATTTGGTCCTGCCATTTAGTCACAATGGGTCAGTATGGGCATATAGGACAATGTTCATATATGCACGAGAAATCCAACCCCTACGTTCTGTAAAAGACAACCTCAAGACTAGCGCCCTAGTCAAGGGTATAGTTGACATGATCAAGGAAGTAACTTCTTACGAAGATACCCCGGATGATGAGATACTTGCATATGTAGGTTGGAATGTGACCGGATATGGCACTACATTAAGTGAGAAACAGCAAGCCAAGAGATCGTCCCCTATCTGGATCGTACCCCATCAAGGTCACCTGTGTCTGCAAGGTATTGGTAAGAATCCCAGAGCTCAGCTAGGGAAGAGTGTCTGTACAGAAACGTACGTTTTTGGATCCCAGACTTCCCCTGCCTTTTTAGCCGCTAAGGGTACTTATTTCATCTGCCGTGATAGAGCCTATACATGGTTGCCCCCTGACTTCTCGGGCTCATGTTTTGTTTCATTCCTGTTACCTCCCACCTACACAGCAGCGGCGGATTACCATCGGACAAGGGTAGTTAGAGGTGTTTTGAGTAAAGAAGACACTGCAGGTCAAGAATTTGGTGACTTTGCAATGGGTGTTCTGCCATTCTGGGGAGCCATGGCTAACAGCAGAAACATAAGGCAATTGACAAGGGTAGTTGAATCCACCGTGATTGAAACTGCTGGTGCCCTTAGTAACCTGACTGCTGAGCTCCAGTCGGATCGACTGATGACCCTTCAGAACCGGGTCGCTTTGGATGTAATACTTGCGGACCGAGGTGGAGTATGCAAATTGATCCAGTCCAGTTGTTGCATTTTTATTCCAGATAATGCTCCAACAGTGTACGGGGCCATCTCCAAACTACATAAGATTTCCGAATCTATTCATGTGGATAAAGGAGATTGGTCATTAATGTGATGGTTCTGGGGACTGATATCTGCCTGGGGATGGAAAATTCTGATGGTCATTGGGATGGTCTTAGCCATTCTTTTCCTGTTCTGTCTATGCATACAGTGTGCTCCTGCAATATGTGGCCTCTGTGTTACATCATGTGTAAGGAAGCCTGTGTCAAGACATGAGCTCAGCACTAGAATGATGTTGCAGCAACATCTCAATGACTTTAGGAATATAGATCTGGACTCAGATTAACATGAGGATAGATTAATTGCCTATGTAAGGGCAAAAGGAGGGTCTGTGGTTCTGAAAAATCTAGATATATAATAGTTCTGGACTCGAGAATAAAAACTCCGTCGAAATAGGACGAATTTGGTATCAAAAGACCGAGAATGACGAGTACATCAAGTACATGTATTTTCGGCATATTCGAGTGACAATTTCACCTCGAAATCGTCATTTACCTTCTAAAACCCTTAGCTGCATGTTGCCCTCTACATAGGCCTTAATCCAGTTGAATTTGATTCCACAAGGACACATACTCCTTAATCGACTTCTCCCTGACCCCAGTACAAGTTAGAACCATTGCCCCAGGCCGAACTCGTTAGGTCAGTTCCCTCCCAGTGGCCGAGCAAGATAGCATCTAGGCCCAACCAGCCATAAAACCATTTCAGCGCGCACACCTGCCATATCTCGCTCACATCTTTCTCCACTCCTTTTCCTCACTTGTTTTATGATGGGGAGGTGACCATTTTTATTAGGGGTCCAGCGATATCTGATGAAATGTTGAGCCTTGCCGGATGATTTGTTATGGGCAGCACGACGTGAAATATGTACATGTCATCATGACTCTGCTTTTCTTTTGTAATCAGTAACCATAAATGAAATACCGCGAATCCAAGGAATGTTTTGCCCAAGGGTGAAAATTGTGTATAAGAAGAGAAACCTAACTTTGTGAAAGTGTGCAGTCTCCTGAATATACTTGTATCATACTTCTAGGACCCTGTCACCTTGGTTGCAGCCAATAAACTAATCTTTGACTTCACCTGGAAGACTCTGAAGTTTCTGTAGGTCTGACTCAGGAGAACCCGAGGTCTCTGGTGTGTTGATCCCCTGGCACCGCTGGGTTACCGGTTCTGTGCCGGTTCTTAAAAACCCAGTTCCTCAGTGAGGACGATCGATAGAGTGCGGGCGATCGATAGAGTGAGGGCGATCGATAGAGTGAGGGCGATCGATAGAGTGAGGGCGATCGATAGAGTGAGGGCGATCGATAGAGTGAGGGCGATTGATAGAGTGAGGGCGATTGATAGAGTGAGGACGATAGATAGACTGTGGGCGATAGATAGATTGTGGGTTTAGAGGGTGTATTTGGTTTTGGGAGTTGGAGGGTAGAGTTGGAGGGTAGAGTTGGAGGGTAGAGTTGGAGGGTAGAGTTGGAGGGTAGAGTTGGAGGGTAGAGTTGGAGGGTAGAGTTGGAGGGTAGAGTTGGAGGGTAGAGTTGGAGGGTAGAGTCGGAGGGTAGAGTTGGAGGGTAGAGTTGGAGGGTAGAGTCGGAGGGTAGAGTCGGAGGGTAGAGTCGGAGGGTAGAGTCGGAGGGTAGAGTCGGAGGGTAGAGTCGGAGGGTAGAGTCGGAGGGTAGAGTCGGAGGGTAGAGTCGGAGGGTAGAGTCGGAGGGTGGAGTCGGAGGATAGAGTTGGAGTTGGAGGGCGGAGTTGGACTTGGAGGGCGGAGTTGGACTTGGAGGGTGGAGTTGGACTTGGAGGGTGGAGTTGGACTTGGAGGGTGGAGTTGGACTTGGAGGGTGGAGTTGGACTTGGAGGGTGGAGTTGGACTTGGAGGGTGGAGTTGGACTTGGAGGGTGGAGTTGGACTTGGAGGGTGGAGTTGGAGTTGGAGGGTGGAGTTGGAGTTGGAGGGTGGAGTTGGAGTGTGGATTTGGAGGTGGAGGTGGAGTTGGAGGGTGGAGGTGGAGTTGGAGGGTGGAGGTGGAGTTGGAGGGTGGAGGTGGAGTTGGAGGGTGGAGGTGGAGGGTGGAGTTGGAGGGTGGAGTTGGAGTTGGAGGGTAGAGTTGGAGCGTGGATTTGGAGGTGGAGGTGGAGTTGGAGGGTGGAGGTGGAGTTGGAGGGTGGAGGTGGAGTTGGAGGGTAGAGTCGGAGGGTGAAGTCAGAGGGTGGAGACGGAGGGTAGAGTCGGAGGGTAGAGTCGGAGGGTAGAGTCGGAGGGTAGAGTCGGAGGGTAGAGTCGGAGGGTAGAGACGGAGGGTAGAGACGGAGGGTGGAGACGGAGGGTAGAGTCGGAGGGTAGAGTCGGAGGGTAGAGTCGGAGGGTAGAGTCGGAGGGTAGAGTCGGAGGGTAGAGTCGGAGGGTAGAGTCGGAGGGTAGAGTCGGAGGGTAGAGTCGGAGGGTAGAGACGGAGGGTAGAGACGGAGGGTAGAGACGGAGGGTAGAGACGGAGGGTAGAGACGGAGGGTGAAGTCAGAGGGTAGAGACGGAGGGTGAAGTCAGAGGGTGGAGACGGAGGGTAGAGTCGGAGGGTAGAGTCGGAGGGTAGAGTCGGAGGGTAGAGTCGGAGGGTAGAGTCGGAGGGTAGAGTCGGAGGGTAGAGTCGGAGGGTAGAGTCGGAGGGTAGAGTCGGAGGGTAGAGTCAGAGGGTAGAGTCAGAGGGTAGAGTCGGAGGGTAGAGTCGGAGGGTAGAGTCGGAGGGTAGAGTCGGAGGGTAGAGTCGGAGGGTAGAGTCGGAGGGTAGAGTCGGAGGGTAGAGTCGGAGGGTAGAGTCGGAGGGTAGAGTCGGAGGGTAGAGTCGGAGGGTAGAGTCGGAGGGTAGAGTCGGAGTTGGAGGGTGGAGGGTAGAGTTGGAGGGTGGAGGGTGGAGGGTAGAGTTGGAGGGTGGAGGGTAGAGTTGGAGTGTGGATTTGGAGTGTGGATTTGGAGTGTGGATTTGGAGTGTGGATTTGGAGTGTGGATTTGGAGTGTGGATTTGGAGTGTGGATTTGGAGGTGGAGTTGGAGGGTGGAGGGGTATTTGGAGGGTGTAGGTGGAGGTGGAGTTGGAGGGTGGAGGGTGGAGTTGGAGGGTGGAGGGTAGAGTCGGAGGGTAGAGCCGGAGGGTAGAGTCGGAGGGTAGAGTCGGAGGGTAGAGTTGGAGGGTGGAGTTGGAGGGTAGGGTTGGAGGGTGGAGTTGGAGGGTAGAGTCAGAGGGTAGAGTCGGAGGGTAGAGTCGGAGGGTAGAGTCGGAGGGTAGAGTCGGAGGGTAGAGTCGGAGGGTAGAGTCGGAGGGTAGAGTCAGAGGGTAGAGTCGGAGGGTGAAGTCAGAGGGTAGAGTCGGAGGGTGAAGTCAGAGGGTGAAGTCGGAGGGTAGAGTCGGAGGGTAGAGTCGGAGGGTAGAGTCGGAGGGTAGAGTCGGAGGGTAGAGTCGGAGGGTAGAGTCGGAGGGTAGAGTCGGAGGGTAGAGTCGGAGGGTAGAGTCGGAGGGTGGAGACGGAGGGTAGAGTCGGAGGGTAGAGTCGGAGGGTAGAGTTGGAGGGTGGATGGTGGAATTGGAGGGTAGAGTTGGAGGGTAGAGTTGTAGGGTGGATGGTGGAGTTGGAGGGTAGAGTTGGAGGGTAGAGTTGGAGGATGGATTTGGAGGGTGGATTTGGAGGGTGGATTTGGAGGGTGGATTTGGAGGGTGGATTTGGAGGGTGGAGGTGGAGTTGGAGGGTGGAGGTGGAGTTGGAGGGTGGAGGTGGAGTTGGAGGGTGGAGGTGGAGGTGGAGGTGGAGGGTGGAGGTGGAGGGTGGAGGGTGGAGGTGGAGTTGGAGGGTGGAGGGTGGAGGTGGAGTTGGAGGGTGGAGTTGGAGTTGGAGGGTGGAGTTGGAGTTGGAGGGTGGAGGTGGAGTTGGAGGCTGGAGGGTAGAGTCGGAGGGTAGAGTCGGAGGGTAGAGTCGGAGGGTAGAGACGGAGGGTAGAGACGGAGGGTAGAGACGGAGGGTAGAGACGGAGGGTAGAGACGGAGGGTGAAGTCAGAGGGTGGAGACGGAGGGTAGAGTCGGAGGGTAGAGTCGGAGGGTAGAGTCGGAGGGTAGAGTCGGAGGGTAGAGTCGGAGGGTAGAGTCGGAGGGTAGAGTCGGAGGGTAGAGTCGGAGGGTAGAGTCGGAGGGTAGAGTCGGAGGGTAGAGTCGGAGGGTAGAGTCAGAGGGTAGAGTCGGAGGGTAGAGTCAGAGGGTAGAGTCAGAGGGTAGAGTCGGAGGGTAGAGTCGGAGGGTAGAGTCGGAGGGTAGAGTCGGAGGGTAGAGTCGGAGGGTAGAGTCGGAGGGTAGAGTCGGAGGGTAGAGTCGGAGGGTAGAGTCGGAGTTGGAGGGTGGAGGGTAGAGTTGGAGGGTGGAGGGTGGAGGGTGGAGTTGGAGTGTGGATTTGGAGTGTGGATTTGGAGTGTGGATTTGGAGTGTGGATTTGGAGTGTGGATTTGGAGTGTGGATTTGGAGGTGGAGTTGGAGGGTGGAGGGGTATTTGGAGGGTGTAGGTGGAGGTGGAGTTGGAGGGTGGAGGGTGGAGTTGGAGGGTGGAGGGTAGAGTCGGAGGGTAGAGCCGGAGGGTAGAGTCGGAGGGTAGAGTTGGAGGGTAGAGTTGGAGGGTGGAGTTGGAGGGTAGGGTTGGAGGGTGGAGTCGGAGGGTGAAGTCAGAGGGTGAAGTCAGAGGGTGAAGTCAGAGGGTGAAGTCGGAGGGTAGAGTCGGAGGGTAGAGTCGGAGGGTAGAGTCGGAGTTGGAGGGTGGAGGGTAGAGTTGGAGGGTGGAGGGTGGAGGGTAGAGTTGGAGGGTGGAGGGTAGAGTTGGAGGGTGGAGTTGGAGTGTGGATTTGGAGTGTGGATTTGGAGTGTGGATTTGGAGTGTGGATTTGGAGTGTGGATTTGGAGGTGGAGTTGGAGGGTGGAGGGGTATTTGGAGGGTGTAGGTGGAGGTGGAGTTGGAGGGTGGAGGGTGGAGTTGGAGGGTGGAGGGTAGAGTCGGAGGGTAGAGCCGGAGGGTAGAGTCGGAGGGTAGAGTTGGAGGGTAGAGTTGGAGGGTGGAGTTGGGAGGGTGGAGTTGGAGGGTAGAGTCGGAGGGTGAAGTCAGAGGGTGAAGTCAGAGGGTAGAGTCGGAGGGTAGAGTCGGAGGGTAGAGTCGGAGGGTAGAGTCGGAGGGTAGAGTCGGAGGGTAGAGTCGGAGGGTAGAGTTGGAGGGTGGATGGTGGAATTGGAGGGTAGAGTTGGAGGGTAGAGTTGTAGGGTGGATGGTGGAGTTGGAGGGTAGAGTTGGAGGGTAGAGTTGGAGGGTGGATTTGGAGGGTGGATTTGGAGGGTGGATTTGGAGGGTGGATTTGGAGGGTGGATTTGGAGGGTGGATTTGGAGGGTGGAGGTGGAGTTGGAGGGTGGAGGTGGAGTTGGAGGGTGGAGGTGGAGGTGGAGGTGGAGGGTGGAGGTGGAGGGTGGAGGTGGAGGGTGGAGGTGGAGGGTGGAGGTGGAGTTGGAGGGTGGAGTTGGAGTTGGAGGCTGGAGGGTGGAGTTGGAGGGTGGAGGTGGAGGGTGGAGGTGGAGGGTGGAGGTGGAGGGTGGAGGTGGAGGGTGGAGTTGGACGGTGGAGGTGGAGTTGGAGGGTAGAGTTGGAGTTGGAGGGTGGAGTTGGAGGGTGGAGGGTGGAGTTGGAGGGTGGAGGGTGGAGTTGGAGGGTGGAGGTGGAGTTGGAGGGTGGAGGTGGTGTTGGAGGGTGGAGGTGGAGTTGGAGGGTGGAGTTGGAGGGTAGAGTTGGAGGGTAGAGTTGGAGTGTGGATTTGGAGGTTGAGTTGGAGGGTGGAGGTGGAGTTGGAGGGTGGAGGGTAGAGTTGAAGGGTGGAGGGTAGAGTTGAAGGGTGGAGTTGGAGGGTGGAGTTGGAGGGTAGAGTTGGAGGGTAGAGTTGGAGGGTAGAGTTGGAGGGTGGATGGTGGAATTGGAGGGTAGAGTTGGAGGGTAGAGTTGGAGGGTGGAGGGTAGAGTTGGAGGGTAGAGTTGGAGGGTAGAGTTGGAGTGTGGATTTGGAGGTGGAGTTGGAGGGTGGAGGTGGAGTTGGAGGGTGGAGGGTAGAGTTGGAGGGTAGAGTTGGAGGGTGGAGTTGGAGGGTAGAGTCGGAGTTGGAGGGTGGAGGGTAGAGTTGGAGGGTGGAGGGTGGAGGGTAGAGTTGGAGGGTGGAGTTGGAGGGTGGATTTGGAGTGTGGATTTGGAGTGTGGATTTGGAGTGTGGATTTGGAGGGTGGAGTTGGAGGGTGGAGTTGGAGGGTGGAGTTGGAGGGTGGAGTTGGAGGGTGGAGTTGGAGGGTGGAGTTGGAGGGTGGAGTTGGAGGGTGGAGTTGGAGGGTGGAGTTGGAGGGTGGAGTTGGAGGGTGGAGTTGGAGGGTGGAGTTGGAGGGTGGAGTTGGAGGGTGGAGTTGGAGGGTGGAGTTGGAGGGTGGAGTTGGAGGGTGGAGGGTGGAGTTGGAGGGTGGAGTTGGAGGGTGGAGTTGGAGGGTGGAGTTGGAGTTGGAGGGTGGAGGGTAGAGTTGGAGGGTGGAGGTAGGAGTTGGAGGGTGGAGGTAGGAGTTGGAGTTGGAGGGTGGAGTTGGAGGGTGGAGTTGGAGGGTGGAGTTGGAGGGTGGAGTTGGAGGGTGGAGTTGGAGGGTGGAGTTGGAGGGTGGAGTTGGAGGGTGGAGTTGGAGGGTGGAGTTGGAGGGTGGAGTTGGAGGGTGGAGTTGGAGGGTGGAGTTGGAGGGTGGAGTTGGAGGGTGGAGTTGGAGGTGGAGTTGGAGGTGGAGTTGGAGGGTGGAGTTGGAGGGTGGAGGGTGGAGGGTGGAGTTGGAGGGTGGAGGGTGGAGGGTGGAGTTGGAGGGTGGAGTTGGAGGGTGGAGTTGGAGGGTGGAGTTGGAGGGTGGAGTTGGAGGGTGGAGTTGGAGGGTGGAGTTGGAGGGTGGAGTTGGAGGGTGGAGTTGGAGGGTGGAGTTGGAGGGTGGAGTTGGAGGGTGGAGTTGGAGGGTGGAGTTGGAGGGTGGAGTTGGAGGGTGGAGTTGGAGGGTGGAGTTGGAGGGTGGAGTTGGAGGGTGGAGTTGGAGGGTGGAGTTGGAGGGTGGAGTTGGTGGGTGGAGTTGGAGGGTGGAGTTGGAGGGTGGAGTTGGAGGGTGGAGTTGGAGGGTGGAGTTGGAGGGTGGAGTTGGAGGGTGGAGTTGGAGGGTGGAGTTGGAGGGTGGAGTTGGAGGGTGGAGTTGGAGGGTGGAGTTGGAGGGTGGAGTTGGAGGGTGGAGTTGGAGGGTGGAGTGTAGAGTTGGAGGGTGGAGGGTAGAGTTGGAGGGTGGAGTGTAGAGTTGGAGGGTGGAGGGTAGAGTTGGAGTTGGAGGGTGGAGTTGGAGGGTGGAGTGTAGAGTTGGAGGGTGGAGGGTAGAGTTGGAGGGTGGAGGGTGGAGTTGGAGGGTGGAGTTGGAGGGTGGAGTTGGAGGGTGGAGTTGGAGGGTGGAGTTGGAGGGTGGAGTTGGAGGGTGGAGTTGGAGGGTGGAGTTGGAGGGTGGAGTTGGAGGGTGGAGTTGGAGGGTGGAGTTGGAGGGTGGAGTTGGAGGGTGGAGTTGGAGGGTGGAGTTGGAGGGTGGAGTTGGAGGGTGGAGTTGGAGGGTGGAGTTGGAGGGTGGAGTTGGAGGGTGGAGTTGGAGGGTGGAGTTGGAGGGTGGAGTTGGAGGTGGAGTTGGAGGGTGGAGGTGGAGTTGGAGGGTGGAGGGTGGAGTTGGAGGGTGGAGGTGAGGGTGGAGGTGGAGTTGGAGGGTGGAGGTGGAGTTGGAGGGTGGAGGTGGAGTTGGAGGGTGGAGGTGGAGTTGGAGGGTGGAGGTGGAGTTGGAGGGTGGAGGTGGAGTGTGGAGGTGGAGTTGGAGTGTGGAGGTGGAGTTGGAGGGTGGAGGTGGAGTTGGAGGGTGGAGGTGGAGTTGGAGGGTGGAGTTGGATGGTCGGGTTGGAGGGTCGGGTTGGAGGGTGGGGTTGGAGGGTGGGGTTGGGGGGTGGGGTTGGAGGGTGGAGTTGAATAAGAGCAGACATTCAGACCGATGAGTTTAGCGTTCAGAGAAAGGAGACCCGCCTCAAATCAACACAAGGAGTAAACCCTAACAAAGAACATCGCCTCCCCACAAAACAAGCATCGCGCTTCAAAAGGGGCGGGGGAGAGGAGGCGGGGGAATGCCTGAGGCCAAGCTGCCTGTGGGATGGAGGTTGATGGTGTGATGACGGGCAGAAATGAGAAGCGGCCGTGAAGCAGGGGGCGGGGCAGCGGAACCCTTTGATGTAGCTCACGGGCTGGTGGCCGTGAAAGTGCAAGCAATTAGGGGGGAGGAGAAGTGAGGGCAGCGCGCACTGCGCACGCTGGGGAAGCCTGTGGGAGGGAGGCTGATGGCTTTAATGTGGGGAAATGTGCATGCTTGTGTTCACGTGATTTCACGTGAACTGTTTGAAATCCTCCCGATGGTTTGAGAACTTATTTTGCCCACTAAAATTCTCCCCTATCCATTCCTGTGGAATGGGATAGGCTCGACCTAAAAAGCGGGGTGGAGGGAGAAGAACCACACAAGGAAGAAAGCAAGAAAGGAGACACGAAGTGCAGAATTAGATATAAAAAAAGAGCTTTCTCAAGTCAGCAGTGGAAGGATACAAATCATTCAATCAGAAGAAATGTCAAGCAGCAAAAGGACAAGAAAAAGAATAGGTAGTAAAGTCATGGTATAAGGAACAGAGAACTGATAGACAAAAAACCCATTTGATCACGAGATAGGGGCTGACTGAAACCCCAGTCGTTGTATTTTATTGCAACAACATGTCTGATTAGAAACAGCTATGTCAGACCTACAAAATGACATTTGCACATTCTGGTGGTGATGTCAGTGCAAAGAACGACGCGGTTGGTGTCATCTGGAAACTCTGGTTCAAAATGGGCTATGAAAGGAGCATTTAAACAGCCTGGTGCTGTGTTCTCCGGTATGACTTCTAGAAACAGCAGGGAACAGCAGAAATCCACTAAAATAATGGACAATCTTTGGATAGGCCCATAATCTAGTGCGCATATTCCGGCCTAAACTGGAAAACAGATTTGTTTTGGTCTTATAGAGTGGCTTTATTCCAGCTATTAGTCACTATGACAAAACGACACACTGGAACCATAAGGGCACAATAAAACATGGTGATAAAACCTGTAAATCGGAGGGTCACAGCAAGTAGACTGCGTAAGGCTGTAAAGTGGACAGTGAGCAGAGACCATGCACCCTTGGGGTACTCGTGTGTAGTCCAAATCTACATACATTTAGAAAAATTGAAGGCAGAAAAGGTGATGAGACCAGTGTAGTCTACTTAAATCTCTACAGCATTTAAAGTCACTTATGGTTTCTGACCGTTCCGCAACTTTTACTGTATTTATGGAGTTGTGGGCTTTGCAACAAATTTCACTTTTATTTCCAACCAGACCACTGTGTATAATAGGTTCACATAAGTAACTCAGGTCAAATCTTACGTCCTAAGCAAACAGTTCTCACCCAAACTAACCCTACGCCGTAAACTAAGGCGTAAACACAGTAGTGACAGAAGGAACTGCATCCCCATCCAGACTTTCTTTCAGCGAGCACGCTTCCAAATACTGACTAAAATATTATTCTTTCTTTGAAGCTTTTATATAGCGCAACCTCGACCCAAAGGTATTGGAGCCCTTTGCATGAACACCAGTTACATTACACAAGGACACATTCATTTTTGGTAGGCACGGGGAGATTAGGTGATTTGCCCAGAATCACAGGATGTTGAGTCGACGACGAGACTCGAGACTGGTTCCCCAGTTCCAAAGTCAGCAACTCTGGCCATTACACCACATCCTTGGGAAGCGCATTGTTATTTAACACACAATTTTCACCAAGAAAATGCACAGCTCTCACAGGGGGACCTTGGAAATATTCACACTCAAACACATCCGAAGACACTGCAGACTGGGAATAATATATATTTTTTTTTAAAACAGCTGGTGGGGCGAGAAGTGCACTTGCTTTGTTTATAAAATACGTTTATTATCACAGTAGGTGGAGTCCCAGATCTGCTACCTTATTGATGCCATGGGGATGCCTGTGGGAAAAATGTACATCCTACAGCCCACTGCAACCAGTCAACTTCTATATTTTGTCTGACATTCTACCCGGTTCTTGGACGAGGAGCAAGAATAAGGGGTACTTAATGAGACGCAGCCTGTCAAAATGTGAAGTCGACAAAAGCTGTAGCATTCCTCCCTGTCTTCCTGCCAGGCATATTTACAGTGAAAGAGGAGAGTGACAGGGTAGCTCTAACAACCGCCTTGGGAGGAGGGAGGAGCTGGGAGACGACTGTAGGTCGAAGCCCCAGTCAGCTTGTGCTAATGAAACTTTGGGAATAGAGAGGTAGGGGAGGGAGGGAGGGAGGGAGGGAGAGAGGGAGGGAGATTGTAAGCCAGGAGAACACAACATTTTGGGACCAGAAATTTCACTTAAACATGTGTGAAAATCCGTCCATGAAAGGTTTTGTAGACTAAAGTATCTGGCATGGCATAGGTGTGAAATGGCATCAAACCATTTCACAGCCCTGAAGAAAAGAGAACATGGGGCGCATCACCAATAGGGGACTCTCGTGTTGAAAGCGCGATGTAACTTAAGGGAAATAAATATATTACCTTGTAAAATGCCACAGATATCTTCTCTGGAGTGCCTTCTGGAAGAGGAACTTTATTTCTTTCCCTAGCTAATGTGTACATTTATTTATTTATAAAGTTTTATACAACATTTTGACAACCACCACAGAAACTCAGTTCCAGCACGATCTTCTATAGCACAAGTTAGTTCTCATCAAATTTCCTTTCCTAATGCAGGGTCCACTATCTTATGTGTGAGGTGAAATGATCAGTTTACAGCCAGAACAAGGAAGGGGGACCAGGCTTTAAAAGGGGGCTGTGATGTACAGGCACTGATACTCTGTCTTGGTCTGCACATGATAGAAGCATGACTGCAGGGAATAATTCACAAGCAGCCAGGTTACCTTTTTATTTACACAATAATGTTCCCCTTGCACATGGCTGTGATTCAGGTATAATGCACTTCTGTGCTCACAGTCCAATCTTATATTCTTCACTATTAACTATAAACACTGGGACTGCACTCCACTTTTACGTTTGCCTGTGAAGTGCTCCACCTTAAAGAATACTTTAATAAAGTGCATTGTGTACCAATGGTGTAACAAAACTTGAGGGCCACCCTGCAAAGTACATCGAGGGGCCCCCTCTGGATTCACTCAGGAGCTCTCAGACCAGGGTACTGTGCTGAGGGGCCCCCCTGGAGTCCCCCCCCCCCCTCACTGCAGGATTTGCAGGGGCCTTTGTTAAGTGTGGGTTTCCTTAAGAATTCATGAAGGAGAAGACTGTGCAAAACTTTATCCGAATAAAGACAAAAAAACATCTGTACAAAATGAGCACTCTCTGTTCTGTAAGAGCAATGGAGAAGGCAGAGAGGTGGGTTCACAGAGGTGAGAGGAGGATGTTTGATGAATAAAACTGAAGGGGAGGAGAGCAATGGGTGAGCTGAGGATAGGGGATCAGAACGGAGAGCGGGAATTGTCAGAATTTGAGGTGAGAAGCACAGGAAACAGGATGAAAAGCCATGCAGCAATAGAGTGTTCAAAGATGAGAAAACAAACAGCGGAAGGATTAAATCATCCAATCAAAGGGATTGTAAAGAAGCTATGCTCCAGGGGAGAGACACACAAGAAGGGTAAGGAAAGCCATTGAATAAGAAGCAAGTAACCCAGATTGACATGAAACCAAACCAATGATCAGCCTGGCCAGAAGCAAACAAGCATTGCTACTGCCCAAAATATGTTTTTGACAACAGACACTTAAAAGCTGTCTGCAGGCGGAACCTAAACAAGGTGTCAATTAGAACAAGAAGGTATTCAAACACCGCCTGTAGCCAAACGATTGTCATCATTCAGCTTCTCTTGAGATGTATATGCTGATGAAAAGCACATTTTCTTTGCCCTCCCAACATTCACATCAGAGCGACAATTCAACATAACTGTGACCCAGGAACCCTACAGTACTTCCACTGCACCTCTGCCAGATACCAAGTACTTAATGTTCACAGACCTATTCCACACACAAGAATATGGCCAAATCACTAGTACACTCTGTTTTGACCAAGCTGAATTACTGCTGTTGCCACCTAGTCGGCATGCCTCGATAGTCATTCGTTTCAATGGGCAAAGTACTAACATTTGCTTTTAAAAAAAATCTTAACATACTCCCACTTATATTTCTGCCGTCATCAATTGGCTGGTTAGCAGAAAACTACTATTTCCGGGTTTTAAAGCTACATACCATCTTATTCTTACCAACTCACCAGCGAACGGTTATACACTCCCGATTGCCCCGTTGTAAGTGTGTGTATTTGATTATACAGAATGTTGTCTAGCCCTCTGTTGAACTGTTTTCCCTGCCGATAATGTATCTTGCATCTATCTAATAGTAAAAAACATATCTGTTACCGAATGACGGCAGCACGGCACAGGGTGCAGCTCACCTCTCTAGTCCTGCTGCATGTCAAAGTAAAGTGGCACATCCTGGCTCCCTACCAAAAGTAACAATCAACCAGAAATCTTCCCTCAGCACTAATTACGTAATGTTTTATGGTCAGGCCCAAATTAAAACCAGCAGCCGTCGTGGCGGCATAAGTAACTTCCACTGTACAGCTCCTCCAGCGAGGCGTCCCCTCTGGGCTCCCCGGGATGAGGAACACCTGGCCTCGGCCAGAGAAGACGTCATGGGGATGGCATCCACGCAGACAGGCTGGGCGTTATCTGTGCCTGGCGCTAAATCACTCCGTAGGGTTCGCGCGCGGGAGCCACGCGGCGCAGGCGGGCCCTCATCTGGGCGAGCGCGCGCTAATGGGTTTATCATCTGGTTGAATCTTATGAGGTCAGGGCCCCGGCGGTGGGAAACAAACTCCACACACAGCTGCCACGCTGTGTGCACGTGCAATGACCGGCGCGTCATGTGACCATTACAAGGCACATTTCCGACCAGGAATGCAGGTTACCGTCGATAATAAATAACTGTCCCGATCAGGGCGGGTTTTGAACCGAGGTGTCTTTTGCATCCTGGAAGGCCTGAGCATGTCAGGTCCGGTATTTGTTTAATGTTAGTCATTTCGTACAACTCAGGCGGTGCTCCCTCCTTAAACTGAACGTTGTTTTATAGTAGAGGACAATCTCGAGTGAGTATGCGATGCTGCACACGGAGTTCATTCAAATTGAAACCAGATTACAAAAGTCATGGGGAGGAGGTGGAGCATTTATTTAACTGGGACCGAACTAGACAGCACATCTTCCATCTTGTTTTATTTATTTTTTACGCATATTGCACCGGGTCCTGCACACGTTTCCAGCGCGCAGAACAGCGGTCTTGTATTTAAAATTAACAACTAGACAGTAAAGGGAAGTTAATTGCGGCTTAATATGAAGTGGTGTCATTCGATCTTTGGAAGATATTTGTGAATCCCACGGTCATGTATTTTGTAAAGTAGCTCGCGAGATAATTTATGGAAGGGGCCTTTTGTGCACGGAGCAAGATATGCATACATGAAAGACAAGTCACGTTTAAAGTACTCGCACGGGTGTCTCTGTACGTTACGTGGGCTGCGCATAACCAAAAGCTGCCTACGGAAATAATAAGCAAAAACAAAGGTGATTGGCCCATGCTGACGTTTTTGCTGGGGCGCACGACGCACCGTGCAGTTAAAAATGATAGCGGACCAGAGAGGGAGCATGTCTAAAAGGAGTTCTGCCTCCTGATTGGCTGTTTAAATAGAAACCTGTGGTGCGCGCGCACCACAGAGGAGCCGACGCGGGAATCGAAACTAGTGGTGCGCGCGCACCAGAGGAGCGGGGGCAAGGGAGCGCGAAGACGCCGAGACGAGGTAGGGGATGTGTGTGTAAGCGCCGGGGGTTCTCTGTGTATGTGTGTGCGTGCGTGTGTGTATGGGGGGGTTCTGTATGTATGTGTGTGTGTATGCGTGGGGGGGCTGTATGTGTGTTGTGCATGTGTTGTGAAGAGCCTGCCGGAATCGGAGCGCGTGTTGACACGCGCGACCTGATCCCGGCAGGCTGCTGCGTGTGTGCGCGTGCCAGTCTCTTGTCCTCTCCCTTTCAGTCCTTGAAAGCCGGAATGATTACAATAGTCTCGCTCTGCGACAGCAGGCCTTTGGCCTGCAATCGCAGGGCGAGACCTAAAAAGGCATAACGAGAGAACAAGGAGGGGTGATAAAGAGCCGGGAGCAGAACTAATTAATATTAGACAACTAAAGTGGGACTACTCAGTAACCTGTCAGGTGTATAGCGAGAATGAGGGAGAGCGATCTGGTACGTCACAAGGGGGGGGGCATTCAACAGACATGAGCCCCCCAGCTGCTCCCACAATGGATACAATTTACTCTATCCTGAACCAGATGCAGCCTGAGGCCAGAGTTGAGCATAAAAGTGCCCACCTGTCTAAAAAGAAGATTCAGGGTGCAGTACGAAAAGTCAATAAAATTTGCTCTGAGATGGCGAAGCGGATCACCACAGTTGAGGAACGGACAGAAGCAGCAGTAGCCATCGTAGCAGCAGTGGAGAATCGGCAGAACCTACAGGAGACCAGGCTAGTGGACGTAATGTGGAAGCTGGAGGATTTTGAGAACTGTCAACACAAACAATCTGCGGTTTTTCAGCCTCGCAGAGAATGTGGAGGGAAGTAACATCAGATCCTTCATGTTGAAGCTGCTGAAAGGAGCCTTCCCCAACCCTGCCCCATGGAACTGGGAATCTGAAGTTTAAAGGGTGCGCCGCATTCCTCCAAAGCTCAGGAAAAATCATCCTCAACAGCCAGCGAGACCAGTAGCTACCCTAGTCTATTTAGGCAATTTTCTCCTACGCCAGGCTATCTTTGATAAAGCAATACCAGAAGCAAGGAGGTCACATGATGGGCATACCTGCTTCGTCCATCCAGATTTCTGCCATGTGACGGTGGAGAGGAGGAGGAGGCTCCAGCAGCTGTTTCCCCATTTTCAGCAAATTGGATGTGAAGTGTATCAGTTTGCTTGCCTAAGAGCATCTTCAAGGGAAAGACACAAGCATTTGTCTCGGAGGTTAAAGCTCAAGAATATCTGAAGGAGATCACAAATGAGACTGGACTGGGCTGATGAAACCTCTGGATGCTACCTTTTGTGTGTGGATGGGACTTTTCTCTGCTTGTTCATTCTCATCCCTTTTCCTATGCGTATATCTTCAGATTTCTCAGATGGGTCACTACTGGAGAGGGGTTTTTCTTTCTTCCTTTTTTGGGAGGTTACTGCCTCTTCCTAGTTTTTCTTTTGTCTTTCTTTGGGTTTGGTAGGGTTTCGGGGGACTTTGGTGGGGTTTGAGGGATGGGGTTGACGGTTGAGGGGGTAGGAGCGGCTTGTGGGTAAGCACCATCACCAGAGTCAGGATTGACCCTTTTGCTCGTGGTGGGGAGGGAGGGAGGGGTGGTAGGCACACTGGTTGGCCAGACCAGTGTGGAGGTGGCGGGAAAATGAAAAGTGAATGCAGGAGAAAATGGAAAGAAAAGATTTAGGAAGGTGTGTGAGATACACCTAGGTGGATTCTTGACAAAGTGAATCCACAAGACAGTAGTAATCACGTACATGAAACGATGTAAGGTGAAATACAAACTGTAATAAATCCCATGCAGAGGGAGTGTGCAAGGAGTACTGCGAGGTACTGTGAGATAACACAAAGAAAAGTTGTGTTTAGTAAATAAGCACTGAAACGTGACGTGCAAGGTGTGCATGAATGGCACACGGCAAAATGTATTGCCCGAAACTGAAAATGGATGTGGAGTGGAACCACATGAAGCAATGAAAATTTCCCTCAAGTAGAGTGGAAGGTGTGGAGGGTAAACACACGGTATGAAACAAAAATGTGAAATGTAACATGTAACATGGGCACAGAAGTGGGTGTGCCACGTAAAATGATGTGACGAACAAACATGAACATACAATGAATACAGTAATGCAAAGTACTGTGTGAGTAGGTGAGGTTTGAAATACCACACAAGTTAACATAGACAAATAAAAACAGGCATTGAAAAGGTGTGGAGAAAAACCACACAATAACTGGTGTAATAAATAAGCCAATGAAGGTGGTGTGGATTGGGTTGCCACATAATTTTAAAACATGTGATGTGAACAACGTAATTGTAAAACTATCCACAACTTTTAAAACAAACTACAAAATAAAAATGTAATATGGAGTAACAGTCAGCGTTAATCACTAGTTAAAGCAAGTAAATAACAATGACGTCAAGGTTACGAAAACGGTAAATGCCATATGAAATGATTTGAGCTTGAAAAATCAACTTCAACTAAATATAACAGAAGGAAAACAGAAAATCTGCATAAAACAGGTGGAATATTATTTTCCTTGAGGAGATGCGGTAGTGAAAAGTAACCGCTAGATGGCAGTGTTGTAACACGAAAAGTACTGTACTTTGAGAAACAGCAGATCGATGTCATGAGGAAAGTTTCCAAGAAAAGCGATTTCAGTACCTGTGGAAGATCTAATAAGAAGCTCCAATGGTTTTGAGAAAAATCGATGTATAAACAGGAGGCATGCCTAAGATCTGTGGAATACCTGGCTAGAAAAATAGTGAAAGCGTGCCTATCGCTGAAGAAAATGCTGACGTGAAATAGGCAAATCCAAAATAAAGCGAGCCTATCCCTGTCATGAGGATGTTGAAATGACGTAGGGAGATGGAATAAAGAAGTCCACATTCTCTACACGTCACACATCCTGGCTGAGCAGTATACTACAGGAGGCTAGGGGGATCCAAGCATTTGTTTTGAGGTGGTTCTCAGGCTATCTTGCATTATAACAAAGGATGAATAGCTTAAGAACAGCCTCAATTAATATTTGTGGGTTGAATAATTTTTTTAATTGGCAAAGGGTGCATTTAGACCTGCAGTATTTAAAAGCTGATGGAAGGGTCCAAAAAATATTTACCGGAATTTTCAGGCTATCAAATCATCTCCAAGACTTTTCAAGGAACCTGCACACAAGGGCAAGATACGATATACTAGAGCCTGGGCAGATAATTATGGTAGATGGGCTATCACAGAATGTATTTATACAGGAGGGTCTTTCACACTTTGCTCTATTTATGGGCTCATCGCTGATGATTCAGCTTTATTGGACTGGCTTTGTCCTGAACTAGCCCGATGGGCCCTTCCTCTGGTTATCTGCAGGGAATTTTAATATTAAAGGGAAGGACGTAAGCCCAAGGTTTTTCGGTCACTGATGCAGCTTGTGACTACTCATTGGCTTTATGATGTCTGGGCCAATAAAGAACCTATAGATTTTTTTCTGCTCATCGGGTGCATGCTCGTCTAGATTATGTTTTTATATCTAGTGGGCTGATGCATGCTTCCTGAATATTCAAATAACTCGGATGATGTCTGACCACAATCCCTTAGTGCTAGAACTAGATATTCAAGCTATCCCACAAGCTAATAGAGGCTGGTCATTTGAGAAAGCTTTGCTGTTGGATGATGCTTATGTTATGCATATGAGGCAGTGGATTACAATATTTATGGCCGAAAATGTAGGGACCGCCCCTGTTGGTGTAGTATGGGACAGACTTAAGCAGGGGTTTGTGGGGAAACTGCGAAATTTAGCTAGATTAGACAGAAGGAGGAGAAGCACAATTTGCGGTAATTATCAGGCATTTTCGCGGGCGGAGGTAGGTTTGGTGGATGCTGTTTCTACCGGACTGGATATCAAAGATGGCCTGCTCCGCGTTAAACAGCAATAGGGGATACCTCCGCAAAGAGAGAAGCCAAAATATATACGGCTTGGAAGAACAAAGCATATGAATTTAATGAAGAGGTGGGGCATACACTAGCATTCCATAACAGACAACAGGCAACGTATGGGGATATTAAGCAAATACAAGACCCTGAGCTTGGACATCTCAGATGTAGGGGGGATATGTTCTGCCTTCCAGAGATATTAGTAACAACTTCATGCTGAGGAGATTGTATTCCCTGGTGAGATGGAGTCATACCTAGATCATGAGACTCTGAAAACATTAGACAGAGAGGATCGTGAGCTTTTAGATCAACCAATCCTGGCAGGAGAAATTACAGTTGCAGTCTCCGGACTAGCGTCTGGGAAAGCTGCAGGGACGGACTTGATCCTGAGGAAATGTTATAATATATTTGCCTCTAGTCTCCATTAATACATGCTTGAGGTATTTTAGCTATTCAGAGGGGCACTCCTTCTCCAGAGACATAGGCCTCTGCTAAAATAGTGGTGTTCCCTAAAAAGGGAAAGCTGGTGCAGGAGTTAGGGTCATATCGACCAATTACATTAATCTATTCTGACACTAAAATCTAGCCTCTAGGTTATCTGGGATTATAAAGAAGATTGTTTCACCTGCACAACACAGTTTATTCCTGGAATGTAAACGATATTCCATATCCGTCGGGTAAATACACTATTTGACGTGGCCAAATCCAAGGAGACCTTATAGCCTTGCTATTATTAGATGCTGAGAAAACGTTTGATAAGTGTCTCCTGGCTTTATCTATGGGCAATATTGGAGAGAAAGAGTCTGGAGCAGGAGTTTATTGGATGGATCAAAACCGTATATATAAATGCTACGGCTAAAATTTCTCTAATGGGTGAGAATCGGAGACTATGAAAGATCCAGCGCGTGACAAGGCAGCGATGCCCATGTTCCCCCCTGCTTTTTGCCATCTACATATTGATCCTTTAATCCATCGAATTAAAGGTAATGCTTCAATCTTGACAATGTCTACCAGTGGTTGAGACACTAAAGTCCTGGCACATGCAGATTTAGCTATTGTCACACCAGATCCCACCATGGCAGTAAAGAAAATTGAAGCATATGCCGATTGCTTTGGGTGTATTTCGGGGTATAGACTCAATCGGGACAAAACGCAGATACTCATAAATGAGAAAATCTGGTTTGAGGATACACAGGTAGTATAGTATCGACTGCAGTATATTTGGGCGTTAATATTAGTGCAGATATGGATGAAGTGGTAGCGGGTAACTTAGGCCCACTAATTAATAAAACAAAGACCGAGCTGTGTAGGTGGAATAGCTTCAGACTTACCTTGATTGGCAGCAGTAATTTAATTAAAATGATGTTTCTCCAAATATTTTTTATTTTTTCAGAGTTATACCTCTCGAGGTGAATACCATATGGTTTAAGGCTCTGGATAGTATGATCGGGAGGTTTTTATGGACCTATATCAGGCTCCGGAGGGCTCTGAAGTTTTTCTCCCTTTCAAGAGAGCGAGGTGGCTGGCCAGTACCAAACTTCCGGCTGTACTATTGGGCTTCGGTGTTGCAACAAATAATCCCTCTACTGTTTGAGATAACTCAGGAAACCGTCACATTCAACACTATCCCATCATGTTTTGAACTGACCCTCAGTGATAAGGTCCGCGGATGTCTGATTGGCAATTAGAATTTGGCTATTTGAATAAAGTTATGTTAAAGACCTACATATGTGCATTTCGAGTTTGGACTAGTGCTCAGAAAAAACTAGGAATTGCCGGCTCAGTTTTTATACCCCCCTCCAGGATAACCCTCTGTTATCGGACATATTTCACGATCTCCACATTAAACATTGGGGGAAAAATCATGGTCCATTTATTCTTTGGTATTTTTTGATGATACAGACTATTACTTTTGAGTCACTTAAGACAAAACATTTTTTAGGAAATACATTTCTGCTAATCAGGGACTTTCTAGGGAGAAAAGAGGGGGGAGGGGTTCAATAGGGTTGAACTTTTGGATCTGTTAGTGAGGAGTAAGTATTCGATTGGAATTATTTATAAATTAAATGATTGAATGGGGCGCGATATTGAGTATACTACCAGAAGGCATGGGGTCCTCCAAACAGAGGACAGCCTTTCCTCTCTGGAACTAGCTTGATCAACGCTTTTATCTGCTAACTTACAGATACAACACTATAAAACTTGGTTCAATTTATATATCACACCGGCTAAAATTAGTAAATGGGGGGGAACAACTGGCAGACCTGGTTCATATGTAGGCAGACTGTATGGGTCTAGAGAATCTGAGGAGGGATATAACTCATTTCTTTGAGGCCAAATTGATCCTGCAGATTGTGGTCACCTCCTAACTGATCTTATCAGGGGTAAAGGAAAATGAAGCCTCTTTTTTGGCCTAATCCCTTTTTTGTTCCTCGCCATGGCAGTACTTAGACTGTGCTTGACGACAGCCTGGTTTGAACATGCCCCTCCATCATTTAATCAATGGCTGGGTCGGTAATCTCAGTTTATCACATTGAAAGGGTGGTTTATGCTCAGAAAGGTAGCCGATCTCTGAAAAGAGGACTCCAACTTTGGGCTCCACTGAGGAATTGGCTCAAAAGCGACTTGTCATTCATGTATTTGGCTTGGGGCTATCGTTAGGTACTGTATTATAACCTGAAATATAGCTTTATGTTGTTATTTTATATACATGTCTATTGCTTTCATCTACTCGTTACTTTATCTGTTTTTTTTGTATTCTGGCTTGGATAGCGGTGGGGGTTAAGTCTGTTAAAACTCAATAACGATGGTTTAAAAAAAAGTCCTTGAACTGATTCAGGGAATAGGGAGAGCAGATGAAGGGCCAAGTGTAGCTTGGTCTGGTCTGTAAACACATAAGAGGTCAGCCAATACACGCAGAGCCATCATCTTCCTAATCCAGGATACAAGTGAGAGCAGGTATGTTATTACATCCCAGACCTTTGCATCAGGGTCATTACATTGTGTAATGTACACAGGGAGTACCTTTACATGATGGTTCATTACATCGGGAATACGTATTACTTCTAATCCCATACATCTATGTTTATATTTTTTTAATTTCATGTACTACACACTAATATTTTTATGTAAATTAATATTACTTTTGGGGGCGTGGTCTGGATGCTGATGGAGGAGGCGGCGTGAGCGGCTAGCTCCGCACCCGATCCCGCCAATACTCCTGAAAACTGCCTGGGCTGCGGCTGTACTTGCCAGAACAAGCGTTGGAACGATTGCTGGGGCCTTCCTGCTCGCTGGTGTGAGCTCCGGTGGCTCAGTCGCACCACTGATTCAAAGTTTGTCCCAAGAGGTGCTGGAGGCAGAGAGGCAAAATGGCGGCCGCACACGAATGGGGGAACTAGGATGGAACGCCCTGCTCGCCGTGTGGTGGTGCTAGCGCCTGCTGTGAGACTGCCGAGGGGACGCAGTATGAGGGCTACTATTCCGAGTCCCTGACCGACGCTATTGAGGGCTGCGGCGGATGACGGCTGGGCATGGAGGACGGGCCGATGAGGTGCTTGATATCCTAAAATGGCTCCCGGACTTTAAGCTGCTTTTGTTGCGCAGTACCTGGAAAATCGCCTAGTGACAGCGACCGCGGCGGAACGGAGGTGCGGCGCAGTATATGCCAATAACGGAGCCCTGTGCGTGTAGAAGCGCTAATGGTGGTTGGCCAGGTGCGGTGACGCTGAGGAGCGGAGGGAGCTGCAACGGACGGCGAGAGCCCGCTGAGGAACAAGCTGGGAGGTATTGTGGCCGGACGAGTGTTGGGCAGCGGGACGAGCGCTGCGGATCCCACGGGACAGCCTGTAGGCTGTGCGGAGGATAGCGGACCCTTCCTGGGGCCTCCGGTGAGTGAAGCGGTGCGGGCCTGGTCCTGGCGCTACGGAGGTGGGGGCGGGAGCAGGCCCGTAGCGCCGAACAGCCGGGGGTCGTGGACGCTCAAGCGCAGCATTGGGTAATGAGAGTGCCCGCAGCGCTACCTGGCAGCAGGGAGCAGTGGACTGCATGGCGCACCCCAATATGCACTGATAGCTAGTCTGGGGCCGAACAGAGAGCAGGCAGCGGCCAGCTGGGACTCACCCTGCCATTATCTCGAGGGTGGTGATATGAGCCCGCAACTTGGACTCCCTGAGTGTCTACTCTGAGATCTAGATTCCTACGGAGGTTTATTGGGAGTATTGCCCCGGGAGAGGAGCGGCGGCTGAAGCAAACCGTGATTGAGGGCAGAGCGCTGGGACCTACGTAGACCCCACGGAGAGCGGTTAGGGCCCAGGGGCCTGGAGACACCCGGCCAGTGGTCGAGGATTGCGGAGAGGAGGTAGACGGTGGTTCGCACAGTGTGTGCGTTCCATGATGACCAGAGGGCCTATGGTGTGATAAGCAGTGTGCTGTGGGGGCCCAAGTGGTCGTGTACGACCCGGACGTTCGACCACGGGGACGCTGGTGGAGGAGTTGCCGCATAGGACGGGGACGGCTGGTGAGGAGGGGATCTACTTACTCCCATACAATGAAGCCCAAAGGCAAAAAAGATGGCGCTGTGGAGCACGAAGACGCCCGTGAGGAGGGGGAGGACGCTGAGAGCACGCAATCAGAGCGGAGGCTCAATAAACGCCTGGATCAAATCCTGGAAGCCATAGCTGCGACGAAGGAATCCCTTCATCAGGGCATAACACAGGTTGCGACGGGGCTGGGACTCCTGAGGGCGGACCATTCAAAGTTGGTAGACAGGGTCAAGGAGACTGAATCGGTCATTCAAGATCTTAAACCAGCGGGGGTAACGGTGGAACGGAAATTAGAAGATGCGCTGAGGCGCTTGGAGACACTGGAGAAAAAGGCTGAGGATTCTGAAAGTCGTAATCGGCGTAACAATGTGCGGGTGGTAGGCCTGCCAGAAAAAATAGAGGGAATGGACATGATAGCTTATCTGGAGGACTGGTTCATGACACATGTTGCCCCGGAGGGTCTATCCTCCTTCTTTACGCTTGAGAGGGCGTATAGGGTCCCAGCTAAACCACCCTTGCGGGGCCGCCCTCCCCGTCCTGTAATGGCCAGAGTCCTTCATTACAAAGACAGGGATCTGCTGATTCAAAATGCACGCTCTACGGGGCCTTTCAATGTGGAAAATAGTACTGTGACGATTTTCCCGGACTATACGCAAGAGATGCAAAGGCGCAGGGCCTCGTACTTGTCCGTCAAAAAAGAGCTCAGAGAGGAGGGCATGCAATATTCGTTGCTGTTCCCAGCCAAACTGAGGGTGATACTTGATGGTTCGACACAGTTTTTCCTGACACCCGAGGACGCTTGGTCCTGGCTCGAATCGTACAGGGCTGGTACAGATCGTAGGGGCAAGGGGGACAGAGGACAGCCCAAACCACGTGGATGCGTCAATCACAGCGTCTCGGCAAGAAAAACAGAATGCACCGGGCCTTGCCGCTTACACAGTTAGCGGCGGACAAACAGGGGGCCCTGGATGCAACTGCGGCGATAAAGGGTTCGCAGAGGGAGGACTCGACTAAGGGTACGGACTCCGATGAGGACAGGAGACACTCTGGCGCTGAGCTTTCGGATGACGACAGCGCCAAGGGCCCGGAGGTGACGCCCAGGACAGCTGATGATTTGTAGGTTGCTTCCCTCTTCGTGGGGATCATTGCTGGAGAATGGAACGTGGTGGAACTGGAGGGACTGGTAACGCTTGTGAATTTTATAGCTGTGCCATCTTATTGCGGGACATTGGGTGCTGGGGCAAGTGCTGCCACCTGTCGGGGCCGGACCACCTACCCATTGCCCTTAAGGCAGCCTGTGGTTACTACTGCAGGGTAGTACTGTGTGATTTGTTGGGGTAGTTTGGATGGGGACTGATAATGTGTTATTGGGTCCTGTTCTGGGGCGGGGGTGGGGGTTAGGGGTGTTCCTTTGGGTGTTCAGTGTTGGGGTTTTAGTGGCTCTGGTGTGGGCTGGCAAAATGTGAAGGAGGAGGCACTGTGGGACTGTTGCAATGGGAACATTACCTGAAGTGAAATGTATTACATGGAACGTACGTGGATTGCATACTATGTCAAGGCGCCACAAGGTGCATGCATATTTGGTGAGGAGGGGGGTCTAGATAGCGTTGCTTCAGGAGACCCATCTTACCAAACAGGTGTGTGCTGCGTTGCAGAAGCGGTGGTGGGACCAGGTGTTTGGTACTGCCTACTCTGCGTTCGCCAGGGGGGTTTTGGTGTGGGTGAGGTCGGGGATTCTGTTCCAGGCCATAAACAGTGTCATAGACCCGCAAGGCAGATATGTGGCGGTGGAGGGGAGATTGTATGGAAGAGATGTGGTGCTATGCAGCATTATGCCCCGAACACGGATCAGCCCCGATTCTTTGACATAATTTCGGGGACATTGGAACATTTTTGGGCGGGACCGGTGATAGTGGGGGGAGATTTTAACTCGATCACTGATGTAACTCTAGACAGGTCGCACCCACCACTGGTTGATTCCCAGGTGCACAAGATTGCGAAGAAGAGGGCGGATTGGCAAGGCAGGTGGGGGTTAACTGACATATGGAGAGAGCACCACCCTGAGGATAGGGATTATTCCTTTTTCTCCGCGCTCCATGAGTTACATGTTAGAATTGACACTGTCTTGTGTAGCCACTCATTAGCACCTCTAGCAACACAGTCTGAGTATTTGGCTAGGACCGTTTCAGATCATAATCCGCAGTTGGTGTCCTTCCAATGGCAGCGGGTGAGGGCGGCGATCCCCACTTGGCGGTTACGTCCAGACACTTTGGAAGATCAGATTTTTAGCTCTGAAATCCGTGATGGCATAGAACGTTATTTCACTGCAAATAGGGAATCGACCTCTACTAGAAGAAGGGAATGAAACGCATTTAAGGTGGTGGTGAGAGGGTTATGCATAAGTAAACACTCAGGGGAACGGACAGTAGTACTGGCTGATGTTAAGAAAGCAGAGGACGCACTGCGAGAGATAGAGAAGCGGAGACCGGAACAGAGGGAATGGCTTTTAGCGGCTAAGGAATTAGTGGCGACCGAAACGGAGAGATTACGCAGTTACGATTATAGACAGTATATGGTGAAGGTGCATGCAGAGGGGGACAAGGTGGGCCCGCTACTGGCGAGACTGGCGAACCCGTTGCCAGGGGGGTGCCCGGTTTTGAGTGTGCGCATGGAGTCGGGGGAGATGGTTTATTCTCAGTCTGCGATCCTGTCGCGCTTCCTGCGTTACTACACGACACTATCAGAGTCACCTGGAAGCAGACGCGCTGGAGATTGAGGGCTACCTGGCGGGGTTTCATCTCCCGCAGTTAGATGAAGAGGATGCTGAGACTCTGGGTCAGGCTATAACCTTGGCGGAAATCAGGGGAGCAATCAAGCAAATGGCTAGAAACAAGACCCCGGGGGTGGATGGACTTCCTATAGAATTTTATGTAAAGTACATTGATATCCTGGCGCCCCATTTATTGGAGGTCTATAACGAAGTGGTGGAGCTGGGCCACCTGCCAGAGTCCATGAGAGAAGCGCTGATCGTTCCCTTGTTGAAACCTGGGAGAGAGAGTAGTGATGTGACCTCTTATAGACCACTGTCTATGCTGACGGTGGACTATAAAATATTGAGTCGCATATTGGCCACGAGGCTGTTGCCCCACATGACTGCTCTAGTCCATGAGGACCAAGCAGGGTTTATTCCGACTAGGAATACCTCGATCAATATCCGCCGCCTTATAGGAGTACTGGGGAGCGACCTGGATGTGGATATGATGCCAGCTGTGTTGTCCGTAGATATAGAAAAGGCGTTTGACAGCCTGGAATGGGAGTACCTTGATAGGGTGTTGGAGAAATTTGGCTTAGGAGAGCGATTTAGAAGTTGGACGCAGGTCTTGTACTCCTTAGCAACTGCTAGGGTGCGACTGGGTACAGTAATATCGTCAGAATATCCGGTGCGGAGAGGATCGAGACAAGGGTGCTCGCTTTCACCCCTGCTGTTCGCGCTAGCAATTGAGCCTTTAGCGGTTCACGCGAGGACGGGGATAGCGTACAGTGGCCTGATGTGTGGTGGGATTTCATACTACATATCATTGTATGCTGATGATTTGCTGTTCTTGGAGGATGCGACGGTGGCACTTGGAGGGGCGGTGAGCATGCTATCGGATTTTGGGAAGCTGTCGGGCCTTAGAGTGAATTGGACTAAAACGTGCATTTTCCCCTCTGAGGGCGGATATGCCCCAGCCGCAAATGGCCGCTGATTTGATATGGGAACGATCGTGCTTCACCTATTTGGGTGTTCGGATCTACCATGGAGCAGAAGACATGTTGGAGGGGAATGTAGGATGCTGTATAAGAGCTCTGAGAGGCTGTATGGCGTTTTGGGCGACTCTGCCGCTCTCGGTGGTGGGGAGAGTGGCGCTGCTCAAGATGGTAGCTTTACCTCGCTTGCTCTACTACTTCCGTACGCTGCCGATATGGGTGCCTTAACGTTTTTTTCGAGAATTACGGACGCTTACCATTGATTTTTTATGGGGGCACGGGAGACGACGAGTGGCAGTGGATACGCTGTTGAGGCCGAAATCGGAAGGGGGTCTAGCAGTTCCTAACTTCGAACTGTACTATCTGGCGGCACAGCTGCAGATCCTTACACAGAATGTGGCACGGGAATTTAGGGGCCCAGACCAGACTCGTGGGACGGGTATACAGAGGCATGTCTTCTCGTATATTGTCATGCAGCAGCAGCTTGTGGTGCGGGACTTGACCCTAGAGGAGAAGACCCTGAGGTTGTGCTGGAATAAAAGTCAGAAGAGGGCAGGAGTAGCACACCTGTATGCACCTGAAATCTCTGGGCATGCTGACGGCGTTGCCGCATGGCGGGGACTGGTCCCAGCTTCTGGAATGGGAGGAGATGGGGCTTCATATGGTAGGTGATCTGTATGCTGAAGGTGAGCTGTTACCCTTTAGGGTGATGCAGGACCACTTTGGCCTCCCTGATGGGAGTTTCCTCTTGCACATGGCTGTGACGACGGCGATGCGGAAGCATTGGAAGACGGGGCAGTCGGAACCACGTAGGCTTGTCAATATGTGGTGATGGCGGCGGGCACGTTCAAGGCAGTCACTTGCCTACACTCTCGAATGTTACACGAAGGTTTGGAGCCACTAACGGTTCTTAAACTGAAATGGGAGACTAGTGTGGGGAAGCCCATCCCGGACACAACGTGGGGGTCATATCTTGAGGAGGACCTGGGAGGGAAGCAGAAATGCTCGGTTTCAGCAAGTGCACTTTTTTATAGTGCACAGAGCTTACCTTACCCCAGGGAAGATCCGGAAATATTTCCACGTACAGGATGCGGCATGCCCTAGATGCCTGTCACCTGATGTGGAATTAGATCACATGATGTGGGATTGTCCGAAATTAGGGCTTTATTGGTCTGAAGTAGGGGCGCTTCTTAACGAAGTTACGGATAGGCAAGTGGAATATGACATGGCGACTTGTCTGTTGCTCTGGTTTCCTCACACGAAAAAAACCAAAATTACCAGTAAATTCATTGACATAGGTCTCATCAGGGCCCAGAGGGGGATAACCTGGCATTGGAAATCGAAGGAGGGTCCCTCTAGTGGACGTTGGGCGAGTGAACTGCATAAATGGGCCCGCAGTGAAGGAACGGTGAGACTTCGCCAGGCAGCCCGTACGGCTAATGAGAAGAGTCTAGAGATGGCACGTGCATGGGAGGAACTAGTACAAACGCTGGGAAACAGTCTGGCACCAGTGGAGGACTAGAGAGAGGTTTCTGAATGTGGTTCCATGGGATACACGGGAGGATGAGCTTTGATCCTACAGGTTCCTTCATGTTAGGAGTTGAGATACATGAAGACCCACACCAGTAGCGGTTAGGGGGGAGGGTAGGGGTTGGTAATTGGGGATCCTACTGTTGGTATAGGAGGGGACTGGCCTCTATGAACGACATGTGTGGATCCTGGGATGGTACGATTGTTCAAGTCTTTTTCCACCAAGGGGGTGGTAATTAGAGTCAGTTTGTGGTTGGAACTAGGCCGATTAGCTACTTTAGCAGTACCTACTAGTAAACACTATTTGAACTGTAGGATAAGTTATCTGTTGGGGGGTTTAGGAGACGGGGAAATAAAGAAGAGCAGATACTAGGTCATCCTGCCGAGCAGTTGTCGTCTCTTTGGTGATCCACCAAATTTGGTGCTATCTCGCTATCGCCGCCCGGCCTCCGGGATGTGGGCTAAATGGCTGTGTAATGCTTGTATCATGCTATATGCAGGACATTTATTGATGAGTGGTGAGACAATTGGAACACGCGACTGTATATTTTCTAATTCTGCAATAAAAACAAAGTAAAAAAATAAATAAAAAATAAAAAGTAAATTATTATTACTTTTAACTTTCTTTTTTTCTTAACATACTGTAAATGTAATCTTTCATCCTGAACCCTAAAACCCCTATACAATACCTTAACCTTCAAACTTAATATAAGCTTAAAGCAATAAATAAATCATTTTAATGTGAAGTAAAAGACTGAGAATTTGCAATGTAATGATTTCCACTGCAGAGCATGAGATGTAAAGGTAACATCAGCGCAGACAGCAGGTTTATTTCTCTTCTGTCCTTCCACAGGAGTAGAGGCACCACTTATGTGCAAGGAACTAGCCAGTGGGTAGCAACAATTCCCTACCCAATGGTTGAAAAGTTCTGAACTGTAAACCTTCCCTCTTTTACAACATCCTGTTTGACTTACTGCAAACTATCCTAAAATGCACCATTGCCAGGGAAAACCAAGATGGCAAAACCTTTCGCACCCTAAAGGAGGCCTGGACCTACCAAGATGTGTTCCCATAGTAAAGACAAGTCACCTTGTCTACACCACCAGCCTCCCACAGTGAATGGAATCAAGATGGCTGGGGTGCACCCTGGGAACAAGAAGCCCCCTAGTCTAAGGTGTCACTTGATACTTTGCTATGAATGACCAGGTCCAATTCTGGTCCCTTTTAAGTTGCATTAATTTCCTGGCTTGGCAGTTCGGGCTGGACTGTTCCCATGAAGCACAGGGTCAGACTGATTTGCATACCGCTTTGTTCGCCATAAGTTGGCAGGGTATGCTCAGACGCGAGTCCCTTGCTCACTTTGCCACTGGATTCAAGCAAGCCTGGCTGAAGACTGCTGTAATGCCAGAAACCGGTCCTAGGAAGCTTGAATCCGGTCCAGGGAAGGCATGGCTTGGCAGTTCAGGCTGGACTGTTAACATGAGGCACAGGGTCAGACTGATTTGCATATGGCAATGTCTGAACTGGGGTGGCAGAGTGGGCTAAAGAACGGTGATGGATTAAACCCAGATCTGTTGATTGGGTGTGAGTGTTTGATTGGTTCAGATGCTCCGTCCATCGCCACCCCCATTTGTACCACATTAATTTCCTAGGCACGTCCTATGGCCCTTCCTGAGATAAGATGGAAACTATACGCACCCAAAGGTCATCCTGCCAAAAAGCCCAAGCTATCGTTCTTACTGAGAGCAATTTCACACGTTCAAGAACTGGCAGGAAGAACAGCCCAAGCAGGCTAAGGCCTATTAGTGCACTGGAGCCTGAGCCAGAAAGAATGCATTTTACAAAGCAACTTTCTTTTACATATATCAAAAATCCAACTTCTCCATTGAAATGGAGTTTTAACAATTAATAACAATTTGTGGTTAAACTCTGTTACTTTACTCAAAACCAACACAGAAAAATCATACTAATTGTACTTTATTTTTTTTTAACAAAACATAATACCTATACAGCGAAAAAGTGAAAATGGTTTTTGGAGGCCAGTCACTGTAGGAATATGTCAACCTTAATTTCCACTTTCACATATTAGGATCGCAGCCATATGGGTCAAGGTCTGCTTAAGACAGGGGCCTTCAAACTGGGGAACAGGCCCCCTAGAGGGGCCTCAAGTGATTTCCACTGCTTGGTAACACTGGTTTGCATGGTACCAGTACAATAGGGATTGTAGTCCATAGTTCGTAATGGCTAAGTGCCCAGTTAATCAAGTCTTGTGTATGCGAACATCAATCTGTGCTTAAAGGTGTACATATAGTTCCTTATCCACATTCAGGCTGAAGGGGATCTTTGTTTTAAAACAAATTAACATTTTTGATTGAAGTCTTCGCAATTTTAATGTTCTGTTCCCACCTCTTTCATTTTTAGGAACTGTTACTAGACCATAGTGTCTAATGTCTTTCCATGATTTTTCCGTGTGGGTTTTCAGAGGTTTCACAATTGCATAGTTGTTATTTTGAATTGCTCGCAGATGTTCGAGGATGCGAATTATGGGCTACAATCCCTATTGTACCTGTACCATACAAACCAGTGTTACCAAACAGTGGACATTTTATACTGTTAGGAAAATTAACATATCAATGGATACTATATCCAACTAGAGAGGTGGAATTTTCCCAAGTGCTGGTGTAACATTGTCATTAACATTTTCAATAAAGTTTTGAAGAAAAAAAACCATATGTAACTGACAAAATCAAACAACTATATGCATATGCTAAGAAATATACCCCAAATGAACTTTTGGTAACAACACAATTGTAAATATGCAGAACATGGGTGGATTCCCAGTGAAATGAGAACTGTGACTACAAAACCCACAATGCCTCCTAATAGGCACTAGTGGGCAAACTATAAATATGGACACGAACAAAGGACTCGGATACCGTGAGCAAAACCTGTAGAGGTTGAAACGCGTTGGTGGTGGTTTAGTGGTGATAATTGCACGTTTGCAATTCTTACTCTCTGGTGTGCGGTGTCTTTCTTGTGAAGAGAATCCTGGTGATTAATATGATGCAAGGATTGGTCCGTCCTCGACACCGGCACCCACTGTGAGATAGTGCGCTCTCCTTGGGACTACATTGTGGCAAAGAATTCTGTGAAGGAGAGGCGCCCAACATCGGAACATTCATGAGATTATCCGCATTGATTGGAGCATGCTGGCAAGTACAATACCGTCATGCCATACATCTAAACCAAGACGAAGCGGAATTACAGGATCCACTTCGTGAGTAGAGAATCTGCGCATTTCCCTGCGTGTTGAACCGGAATCTACAACACGCCGAAAACAACAGAGCAAGCGAAACAGCTCGACTCCTGCGCGGAGAGTGTAAGCTGAGCGGAGCCGGAGGACGCCGAGCAGCGAACACGCCGATCGGCTAGGAGATTTCGGGAGCTTGCTCCTTTAGTTAAAAAACGATGTTGCAGTCAGGCAGCCTTTGGGAAATATAACCAGAGGATAGCTGCTTGAGAGAGTAAGCGCGTATAGTGCACACCACAGTACAAACAGAGTACCATCAAGTGTGAGGAGCCAACGGTGCTTTGAAACTATTACCGTCTGGGAAATCTACATACGTCAATAATGGAGGCACGAGCAGCAAAACGCCTCCAGAAAGCGGAAACGATGTTCCAAAAAGGGACAGCTGCAATATCCAAAATCAGGGAAACAGCTTCAGGCCAAGAGGGTACAAAGAATCTTAAACAGCTATTCGCACAATTAGAAAAATGCCTAAAAAAAGAAATAACCAGCTGGGAAGTCATCATGCTAGAAAAATACATTGAATACGACCGGATCCCCAGGGTTTAAGAATTTTTACTTTATGTGGTTCTTCTTTACCACCACAAGTGTATCTTATCAACCAAGTTAGGTTGTCACCAGTCCCTCACCACTAACCCACTCACTCCTGCCTTTACTTTGTACTCCTGGTACACTAGATGGAGGATGCCAGAGCTATAGATAAAATGTACAGTGAGAGGGATATTAGGGTAGCACGGATGTTTCCCCCCGGTGCCACTGCACCTGCTGCACCAAAGCTAGCTACGCTCGTGTAGCCGAGGGATATTCCATTCCTTCTTTGGGGATGTTGGGTCCAGCAGGTTGATTTCCCAGGGATGTCAAAGGTGGAGAAAGGAATGCGAGATAAGAGACAGGAGGCGTCTCTGTAACAACGCCAGAGGATATATAGGGGTCGATTCCGATCTGGTAAAAAGCGCTCCGAATCGTCGTACGGAGCATTTTTTTCCGTACGAATCGTACCCGTAACCGTCCCCGTACGAACGACGTAGTACGATCCACACCCGATGCAGCTATCCGTCCGAATCGTACCAGGGACCGTACGAATGAAATTCCCGTACGAATCACCCTCGGAAGCCGCTGTACGTGACGTTCATACGTTTCGCGGCTGCTTTTTACGACCCGGCAAGTACAATCCGTGTTGTGTACGCTCCGTACAACCCTTTTTCTACGGGAGCTGGAAACTGTCGTACAGTCAGAGTTCGCCTCGAAACAGGTACGGAACGGCCCCCCCGGGTACGGCACGTACCCCTGCGATCATGGGGGTACGTGGCTGGGTGTACGGCACGTACCCCCCATGTACGCGGGGTGTACGGCACGTACCCCGCATGATCACAGGTGTACGGCGCGTACCCCTGCGATCATGGGGGGTACGCGCCGTACGGTGTGTAGGTGATCGTGCGCTTCTCCGTACGAATCGACGTGTACCGTACGAATCGCGTCCCAGTCGGCCGATCGGGATCAGAATCGTCCGGTCGTACGGCGTCCGTACGAGTCGTACGGAAACGGCTCCGGGTACGATTCGTACGGACGGGGATTTTACCGGATCGGAATCGACCCCATAATGTTTGCTAACATAATCTGCCCATATAATATTGGGGCACAGCATCATCAAATAAAGTAAAACGCCGCGGCAGCATGAGGAGCTCTTTAATATTACTGAGAGAGCCGCGTGAAGGTGCTAGCTTTAAATGGCTCGGGTTGCACCATTCTGGTGCCCACATGTGGGGGTCGCACCACTGCCCCTGCCACCCCCTGCTAGGACTGTCAACAAACAGGAGCCATCACTCAGCCTCGAGAAGCCATGCGCACCTGGGCGGCCATTTCTGAGGAGCTGAAGAGATGTGAAGGGCCCATCAACGCGCCTCCTCAGCCAACAGGGCGGCCAGGGATAATCGGGCGACCCCTGACCATCTAAACCGGGTTCAGACCGGATGAACCCTTGCGCCCCCGTAATTCATCCTTGTGTCTGCTTCACTGTCATTGCCCACCCCCAGTGCCCCTCATCCTCTCCAAAACAGAAACAAGATTTGCTTTTGCACAAATGATGTGTGCTATTCGGCTGAACCGTCTGGTTTGTCCTTCACGCAGCAACACGTGGTGCCTAACTGTGTGTTCTTTGGAGCTACATGTAGGGAGCTTTGCACAACAAGGAAGGGATATCATTGTTACTTGTTTAAATCAATTGAAAGCAACCACAAGCAGCCAAACAGCGCGCACGCAGAGAGGGAGCGACCGGCCGAGCCGTAATAAATCAAGCGCGAGGTGGGAGATGCCATGCACGCGCACATCGCCTGTTCGTGCGCGCACATAGTTAGTCTCCCTTCGTGAACGAAAGCGACAACAATAGAGGCTCGCCAAGCGAGGCAGCGCATGCGCTGCATCCGATAGGCGAGACCTAACAACGGAATAATGCACAGCAAGTGAATCCAGAATTCACGCTGCAAAAACTTCATGCCATAGATGTGCTCTAAGAGGCAATATTAAAACGTTTTAAAATGCTTTATAAGATTAGAAGAAATTCAAAGTTCAGTTCATTCAAATATTATATACACACACGTTATTGCAATAATCTATACTTGATAAGTATGTATAACTTTTTTTTATCGTGTACTTGTTTTATAACTATTATACAGCCCTGAAGTGACTTGTCATGAAACACACACGTCTGCAGTCTCTGGAAGTGATACTTTGAATTAAAAGTAATACTTTATTTCATTTGTGTTTTGAAAACAAACTAAGGTGCCTCTGTACTTGTAACTTTGTATCTCTGGAAGTGATACTTTGAATTAAAAGTAATACTTTATTTCATTTGTGTTTTGAAAACAAACTAAGGTGCCTCTGTACTTGTAACTTTGTATTATAAAATATGCACCCCTGGAACCAGAATGTTTAGCCAGAGCTGTACTTACAGTGCTCCCCTGTGGCCCAAACATGTATAAATGCCTCCCACACCAACCTCCCCCACCCACCCCTCCTGCAAAAAAATATTTTCAATACCAGTAAAACACGTCACATTGTGCATTTTATAACACTTTCTTCAGGCGCGTATTAATGAAATGCGATAATTTATGACAGTGCACTGGAGCGCCCTTCTAAGAAATAACATACAGGCTGAAATATGGGGTGGCGGGTGTCCGTATGAAGTGAGGAGTGTTGGGTATGAAGAAACAGGGGCTGGACAGACAATTTAATGTTAAAACACACAAGGCTTTAAAAAATACACACTGAAGCTGGAGTTTCACTTCTCTTACCAGTTCCTGCCGGGTGTCAATTATCGCCAGGGTGGAGTTCAGTGCAGTGCACGAGTCTTTAGTCACAGTCCACTTTTCAGCACTTTCAGAGAAATAATAACACTTGTTCCGGTACCAGATCCAGCCATCCCAACAAGGGGGCAGCACGGCACTTTCCTTCCCATCCTCTGAAGACCTGCTTTGCTCAGGGCAATTGTTTTTCTTGAGAGCTGATAAAACAGAAATTGAACTTAAAATCTGGACACAGTCAGACAACAAAAATGATTTGTGATCAGAACCATACGGTCCTACGAGCTCTGCTAAGGAGTACGTGACCTGTCCAATGACGGGTGGCTGTTCCTTGACAGGTGCTGTAACTGCTCTGGAAGGAAGTGAGCCTTGCACCTAGGGGAGGACAGGCTGCTTACTGTGGGACATGCTGGAGACTTTCACTAGAACTGGCGGATCACTGACATAACCTCGACAGACCGAATATCGACTGTACAAAATAGCGATGAAAAATTACCGACTACAAAATTATCGATTGCCTATACTTAAACAACAAAACACAAAAATATCGAAACCACATTATCGACTAAAAAAAACAACAACTACAACAATATCGACTAACAACATTATCGATTTCTAAAACATCGATTATCACATCTTTAAATGAAAAAATGACAAAACATCGAATACAAAAATATAGATAGCAAATTTATCGTTTTTTTAAAATATCGAAATTACTACATCCTTGAATAAATCACTGTATTATCTTAAAATTTAGTCATACTATTCATATTTATTCACTAATTGTTTCTAAAAAGCTATAAAACATACTATATATTTTCCTAACATTTATAACACAAAATAAATACAAACATACATTTTATAATACATAAACAATGTTTCGAACAACTAAACATTTCTTACTGCAAATTATATATATTCCTCCACTTTAAAAATATAAAGATAACATTACCTATACAAAATAAGGCCTACACATTAAATAAACGTTAATTGGCGTCACCCATATAAGGAAAGCAATTAGCATAACAGGTTAAAAAATTTAAATCCACGAATTAAAACAGACTATCAATTTAAACAACCAATCCTATTTCAGAAACTATTAGACTAATACTATATAAACAAGATTACAGCAAACTAAAAATGCAGCCTAAATCTCCTAACTAAAGGAAGACGAAACTCTGCAGGATTTCTGAAAGAAAACGTATTGACTTCAACATAAAGACAGCTACACCTATATAAAGTAAGTACTACTACATTATTTTCCATCGAAAATGCAACTCTCAAACCTCACACCTATGTTTAAAAGCCAAATACCTAAAATATATGTTTTTTTTTTACTATTTATCCTACAGACAAAAAGAAAATACAGAAGACCTAGACAACACCTGGACATCAAAAGTTAAATATAAATAAGTAAGTATATAATTTAAATGTAACTTCAACATTTAATAGATAGGTAACTAAATAGAAACTAGCTAAACACCTCTACCAAAATATCATAAATAGTTATAAAATATTTGTACACATTTTCTCAACTTCCACAGGTACAAAAATATATACACAGAAAATAACAGTTTGAAGAACATCAACACCTGAAAAGAACTACTTGAAATCATAAAAAGATTTACAGGTAAATCAGAAATGTGTTAAACTGTATTATTAGAATACAACATTATTTTATCAAAAAATGTAATGACATTCTCTTTTAATTACCTCCTAGCACTACAATACAAGCATGACTGAAGGAGCTAAATTCATTTATTCACAAAAAGGGAAAATGCTTCTTTGTTACATGGGATATGTCTACACTCAAGAGAACCAAAAAGATTTGAAAGTTTTTTGGAAGTGTACGAAATATTATGCCAACAAATGTTATGGTAGAGCTATAACTCAGGAAACTACTGTTACTTATACTAAGGAACATAATCACCCACCCAATGTAACAGAAATAGAGATTAGACAAATGCTAGATTCCCTTAAAGAAGCTAGTACTAGTACTGATCAACCAACAACTGCTATTCTGAAACACCATTTAAGTGTACTTCCCCAACATGCTTCTAGCCAATTACCATCTATCGAATCCCTAAAAAAAACTATAGCTAGACAAAAAAGAGCAACATGCACTACTCCTCCCACACCAAAAACTTTTGAAGAAGTGCAAATTCCCCCTGAACTCTCTGTAACTCACAATAAAGATGATTTTATACTCTATGACAACAAATGTAAAGATAAAAGAATTATACTGTTTGCCACAGCAAACAACATGACTAAACTTACCCAATGCCAAACTTGGATGATGGACGGTACTTTTTCTGTATGCCCCAAACCTTTTTATCAATTATACACTATCCATGGTCATTTCCAAAATGCTAATATTCCATTCCTTTATGCCCTTCTACCAAACAAACAGCAAGCTACCTATCAAGAAATACTAACTGAAGTCAAGCAACATACTAACAACTATTTTCCACAAAAAATTATCATTGACTTTGAAAAAGCAATGATAAACAGCATCCTTAAAACATACCCACACACAGCAATACAAGGTTGCTATTACCATTTTAACCAATGTATCTGGCGACATCTACAACAATCTACCTTGAGTATCCAATACGCCACTGATAGCACTTTTGCTTATCAAATAAAAAAACTCATCGCCCTAGCCTATGTTCCACTGACAGATGTAACTGAGCACTATAACTTGTTAATAGACAGCCCCTACTATAAAAGAAACGAAGAAAGACTAAGCCCTATGCTTGCCTACTTCGAAGACACATGGGTAGGAAGGCTACACAGATCAGGCCATAGAAGACAACCCAAATACCAAATAGCTTGGTGGAATGTCTACCTTAGCACACTAAATAAGGAAGCAAAAACAAACAATGCAGTTGAAGGATGGCACAATGCCTTCCAAGCAACTACAGGCCGAGGAACACCTACCCTTCACAAATTAATACAATCCTTACAAAAAGAACAGAGTTACCAGGAGCTCCGAATGGAGCAATCAGTAACTTTGATCGGACCTAAACTCACCAAAGAAAGGAAAAAAATGTATAACACACTCCAAAGTCAAGTTACCCTCTATCCAACTAGCAAAGGACTAGACTATCTATCAATGATTGCAAAAACTATTCTTTAAAACATAACATAACTATACACGTTACATTAAGCATTTTTTTTTTAATTCCTTAATTTTTACATGTAACAATTTGCAATTAAATTATCAAATACATAATATTAACATATATAAAATGTATTTAGATAATGTATTTACAAAATGTTACATACAACGTAACTAAAGCAAAAATTAAAACAGTTTCCCCACCCATAAAAAGTTTTGTAAATACTGACCTTTCTGTTGCACCTTCAAACGTAATCCAATTCCAAGCAATCCATACGACACCTTAGCAAAAACCCATGCAATCCATGGAAGCCCAAAAAAAAATGCAAAAATACAAGCAAATCCATAGCGACTCCTCTCCAATGTAATACACACGATATACCATTGAAAACCCAAAAATAGTAATTTTTTTTAAAAAACGCTCCTGGAAAACGTGAAAACCAAAATATTTGTGTGCAAAAATAAGAGTATATAATACTCGTCACACAACTCTGATCGAAAAAGAAGGACCTCCTCAAAAACAGTAAAACGCGATGATAACCTGGAAAAAATAAAATACATACCCACCCACACAAAAACACCCATACATATATAAAAGACATATTTATACACCAAACATATTATCTTTGTAACATTTAAACATATTAGCTCACGTCACACACCTACAACTAAAACGCGGTAAAAATGAAATATCGTACACTCTACCTAACACCGAAAACACAATCTTCTCTTAATAACCCTATGTACATACACTTAAACACACCACACATACACTAACACTAACTTCATTAACTTCTAAAATACAATAAAAACAAACTTACCCTCTCTAACGCGAAGCAGCATCCAACCGCGATCTGTTGAAGCACCAAATAAGCCTAAATAACATTACGCGGTTAAAAAGTAGTCCCTGTATACAGCAAAAACCTCTTTAATTTCTATATTCCAACACTTTAAAAAAATACACTGAGTATTATATTAAGTGTAAATAATTATTTAAATTGTAGAAAATTATTTCTTAAATATTCATTACTTTCAAATAATTATTCAACTGTCATCTGTTACTTTAAATAATATTTTATTATTTATATATACATTTTGAAAATAATCTATATTTAAACAAATGTGAATATGTAACCTTGTTACAAATAATTTGTTTATAAAAATAGCTCATATTAGTTTAAACATTATGTATGTATATAAAAATGTATTTGTGTGTTTATCTATGTAAAAATAATATTATAAATATGTTAAATATTCATAATATTAATTTGTAAAAAAAAATATGATTACTTTGTAAAAAACAAAAATGTTACTGTTATAAAACAAATATACATATTTATCTATGACAATATATTCAATGTCTATGGAAATAAAAAAATTGTTATTAAATGAAAAGTACATATTACCAATTTGTTTATTTAACTAATTAAATTACAATATATGTGAATAAACATATAATTATTTAAATATCATTTATTTGTTAAAAACATATATATGCACTTCATATATTTTGCTGGATAATAAAAACTGTTTACTTACAATTTTCAATAGAAATAAAAAATACATCTCTACTTACAATTTATGTTTTATATGTTAATAAACTGTTTTTCATTTATTCCATTTAACCCTGTGTATGTTTCCTTCTTTATTATTCTATATGAATATTAATTACATATGAAATATTCTATTTAAAAATGCATTTTAAATTTTAATAACTTTACAAATGTATTTATCTTTTAACTACTACAATAACAATAATTATAATTAATACAAAAATTTTCTATGTAATTTTAAAACTTTATTATAGTATCCTACCAATAATAATTATTTGTATTAAAAATGTTTTCTTATTTCCACTGCACCAATTATAAACTCACAAAACCATACTACACATTAAAACCATACAAATTACAATTCCCACTTCACCAATTGTAAACTCATGGAAGGTGCTGGACACTGAAACCATACTAATTACTATTCCCACTCCACCAAGTATAACATCAGGGAAGGTGCTGGACACTGAACCCATACAAATTACTATTCCAACTCCACCAAGTATAAACGTAATTTTTACCCTGTACCCCTGTACCCAAAAACCCCAAACTGACCCTGAACCCTAAAAATACCCCTTTACCCAAAAACTGAAAACTGAACCTGAACCCTAAAAATACCCCTTTACCCAAAAACTGAAAACTGACCCTGAACCCTAAAAATACCCCATTACCCAAAAACTGAAAACTGACCCTGAACCCTAAAAATACCCCTTTACCCAAAAACTGAAAACTGACCCTGAACGCTAAAAATACCCCTTTACCCAAAAACTGAAAACTGACCCTGAACCCTAAAAATACCCCAGTACCCAAAAACTGAAAACTGACCCTGAACACTAAAAATACCCCTTTACCCAAAAACTGAAAACTGACCCTGAACCCTAAAAATACCCCTTTACCCAAAAACTGAAAACTGACCCTGAACCCTAAAAATACCCCTTTACCCAAAAACTGAAAACTGACCCTGAACCCTAAAAATACCCCTTTACCCAAAAACCCAAAACTGACCCTGAACCCTAAAAATACCCCTTTACCCAAAAACCCAAAACTGACCCTGAACCCTAAAAATACCCCTTTACCCAAAAACCCAAACCTATAACATTTTAAATATAATTATATACTTATAAATACTTACGTTGTAATGGTATGCGTTGTAAAAGTACCTGCGTAGTAAAAACATTCGTTGTAAATACATGCGTTATAATGGTATTTGCGTTGTAAAAGTTTTGTTGTAATGGTAGTGCATTGTAAAAGTTACGTGGTAAACGTTGTATACCTTTAATAAATATTATTTCCTTCTTTATTATTAAATTACTTCCCACTCTATTCCCCTATAAACCCACAACCCGCTACAGGAAATAAAAAATTTAATTTAACATAATTAGCAAGTAATCAATTAAATTAAATTAATTACCAATGAAATTTTAAATAATCAACAAATATTATTTAATTAACAATTAATTAAATATTACTACCAAATCATAAATTTACATATTTTATTAATTATAATTAAATTACTTCCCACCCTATTCCCCTATAAACCCACAACCCGCTACATGACATAGATTATTTAAATTAGCATAATTAGCAATTAATCAATTAAATTAAATTAATTACCAATTAAATGTTATATATTTGAAAACTATTATTTAATTAACAATTATTTAAATATTACTACCAATTAATAAATTTACATATTTAATTAATTATAATTAAATTACTTCCCACCTTATTCCCCTAAAAACCCACAACCCGCTACATGACATAAAATATTTAAATTAGCATAATTATCAATTAATCAATTAAATTAAATTAATTAGCAATTACATTTTATATAAATTAAAAAATATTATTTAATTAACAATTAATTAAATATTACTACCAATTAATACATTTACATATTTAATTAATTATAATTAAATTACTTCCCACCCTATTCCCCTAAAAACCCACTACCCGTTCCTAGAAATTATTATACTATTTGAATTAATTTTTATATTTATTAATTTTTTTATAAATTTATTTTCAATATAAATAAATAAAAAAATAACATTTAATCATGACTGTCGATAACACAACTTTCGATATTCTTAAAACCGATATTTTGACTTTCGATATTTTTAAACTACTAGAAATAACGATATTTTTTACTATCGATATTACTTACTCGATATTTTTTCAATCAATATTTTTTAACATACATGAAAATCGATAAAAAATACATTGATATTACTTACCTCGACATTAATGCCATCTCGATATTCTGGAGTCGATATTATGTCCAGTCGAAAATAAAAACTCGATATTTAGACTGCACACCAGAACTGGCAGACACTCCGCAAACAAGGGCGGGCGTCTCCTGGCTCACACAAAGTATAACTGCCTCTGAGTCACACTGAAAAGGCCTCGCTACAACTAGGGACACACACACAAACACACACACAACATACCATACCATACCTATTATGAGGACCGGCCATTGATCACAATGAAATGGGTATCTACTATTCTAGGTTTATTTTAATTTTATTTATTTAGATTTGAAGCTTATAGAGAGCACAGCTACCCCCAACGGTGGTGTCCTGGAGCTTTTGGCTGGCGGCAGAAGAGGTACCAGAGTACCAGACAGGGTCTAAGGGCTGGAAAACAGCCAGGTCTTTAGGGAACGTCGGAAGAGCATCTCAGACTCGGCTGACCGCAAGGCGAGTGGTAAGCTGTTCCAGGCTTTGGCTGTGATCACGGCAAAGGCTCTGCCACCCATTCTAGAGCGGCAGAAGCGCGGAGTATAGCCAAAAGGCAGAGACGGTTTGATCTGAGGACACGGCTGGACTGGGAGGGCTTGAGTCGAGCTCTAAGGTAGGCTGGGCCGTGACTCTGAAGCGATCGGAAGGCCAGGATGAGAGACTTGAATTGGATGTGTTTGGTCACAGGAAGCTAATGGAGTTTCCTCAGGTAGGGAGCAATTGAGTGGCGATAAGGGACTTTGCATATCAGCCTGGCAGCCGCGTTTTGAACGATCTGCAGACGTCTGATCAGATAAGCTGGAGCTCCCAACAAAAAAGACTAGTTGCATAGTCGAGATGTGAGGTGATCAGGGCATGGATGACGGGACGACAGGACTCCAGAAAGTGAAGGATCTTGCGGAGCATGTGCAGCTTTCCAAAGCAGGCCAAGGAAACCCGACTAATTTGGGATTTACACGTTAGTTCGTTATCAAACCGGAACCCAAGGTTCCTAGCCGAGTTTACCGGTTTGGGAGGGGCATTCAGCTCAGAAGGCCACCACAGCGATGTAGGAGGGGGGCTTGTTTGATTGAAAAATAGAACCTCGGTTTTGTCCGAGTTGAGTTTAAGCGTGTTCTGAGACATGCAAATGGAAATATTACCTAATGAGTGCCTGAAATTGACAAATGCTGCCTCGGAGTGATCATAGAAAGAACACCAGTTGTGTGTCATCGGCATAGGAGTTCACTCTGACCCCACAGGATTCAACTTGTGCTGCCAGGGGAAAGATATAAACATTGAAGAAGAGGGGGCTCAGGGTCAAGCCCTGGGGGACCCTGCAATTCAAGGGTTTCTCCTCAGAGACAAAAAGTTGGAGAGAGACTTGTTGAGTACGGCCACCCAGGAAGGATCGAATCTAGGACAGAGGGGAGCCCTGGATCCCAAGGTTGTGGAGTCTCTTTAGCAGGATAGAGTGAGAGACTGTTGAATGCCGCAGACAGGTTGAGAAGCATGGCTGATCTGCCTGAATCCACTTGTTCGCGGACGGTCTCAGAGACTTCAAGGAGGGCAGTCTCAGTACTATAACCAGATCTAAACCCGGACTGGGAGTCATGGAAAAGACACCGGGATTCAAGAGAACTAGACAGCTGTTCCTGAACTAGTTTCTCCAAAACTTTGGCTGGTGCTGGACGAAGGGAAATGGGACAGTGATTTTTAAAAACAGACGGGTCAGCATACTTATTTTTTAGGATAGGCACTAGGAGGGCCTGTTTCCAGATAGAGGTGAAGTACCCGAGCTCAGGGAGGAATTCCAGATCAGGTTCAGTGATGTATTAATAAGGCGGGCAAAGGTGTTAAAGAACTGCGCTGGGCAGGGATCCTTAGGCGATCCAGATTTGCAGGCGAGGAGTTTTTGAAGTGAGGGGTCAGTGGGGATAGGGTGGAAGAAAGTCAGTGCATCGCCGGAGTCCGTCGCAGTGACAGGGATAGGGGGAAGGTGAAGATGGGGCAAACAATGAATAAATATTCAGGATTTTATTGTAGAAGAAATCAGACAGCCCGTTACAGAGATCCTGGATAGGGGGAATAGTACTCGAGATGGCAGCCGGGTTGGTAAAGTCTTATCATTTAAAAAAAAATTTGAGGCATCACCGGGATGTTAATATTATTGATGAAAAACTCATCGTCGCACGTTTGAGTTTATGAAAAAAAATTAAGGCGGCTGTATAGATCAACTTAGGCGCGAGATCACAGCTAGATTACCAGCTGCATTCAAGTTTCTTACAGCGGCTTTTCTCGGCCCGCAGTTCTGAGGAAAATTAGGGGGCAGATGGCTTTTGTCTAGAGGAGTTGATATGTTTAAGGGGGGCAACAGCGTCAAGAGCAGAGGAAAGCCAGCTGTTGGAAGTTTAGTACATCAAGCTCAGGGTCAGCCGCCAAGTAAAGGGGGGTAGAGGAGAGGGCGGGAGTAATGGAATTGCTGGTGATTTTAAACCATTTCCTACTGTATTCCCGGGAGGTGGAAATGTAAGATGATCGTTGGGGTAGTGCAATGCTAAATGGAATTAAAAAGTGGTAAGGGGGAGCTGTGGCTAGGTTGGGGTTGTTGGTAAAAAGGAGGTCTAGCATATGGGTGGGGCCGCAGACCAGCTGGGTCATATTAATGCCCTACAGTGTCTCAAGCAGCTGGCGGGCTTTAGAGCAGTGGATATCATCCACAAGTAGATTAAAATCACCAAGGATCATACAACGGGAGTGTTTCAAGGGCAGGTCAGCAGCTATATTGTAGAGCTCTAATAAGTGGTGCGGCGGGGAGTTGGGGGGGTCTATATAAGAGAATTGTGGCCAGAGTGACGCTAGGTGCTACGGTAATACTGCAATATATAGCTTCTAGGGGTCCAATATTTAGGAGTTTCCTGTACGAGATATCCTAGCTAGAGTGAAGGACCACTGCAATTCCGCCACCCACCTTATTGTCAACCCTGTTTACCCCCGCAAAGCGAAAGTCACTAGGAATGGCCAGGGTGAGGTCGGAGTTGGAATGATCCCTGACCCAAGTTTCTGTCAGAAACATTAAATCCCAGGCGTTTGTGTCAAGGGAAAGCCAGATGTCGTCCGAGTGGCAGGGGAGTGATCTGCAATTAAGTAGGCAGGCTTTAATGAGGGGGGTCGGATTCCCAGTAGGGAAGCAAGAGGAGGAAGGATTTGTGGGAAGCGGTGCAGAGGGATTAACTAAAAGTAAATGGGCAGGAAGCACATCAAATGAAAAGGGGACCAGAGGGCTCATAGATAACTGCGGAGGCACAATGTCTGCCTCCTAGGTTGAGTAATTGAGCCCTGGACCAGTGGAGGGGCTTACCTGGGCGGGCGACCGGCAGCATGGCTGGCGCTGGCCACAGTGCGGATGGGCGTAGACGCACTTGCCTTTGGCGCGCCTGCTGCGCTTAGGAACTGAAATGCGGCTTTAGTAGGCAGCGGGGGCCTGAACGCTAACCGTCATCTCTGCCCCGTCCAAGGCCGGGAGAACACGCCTCAGTGCCACCAGCAACCACCACCAACAAACGGGTTAAAAAGCAGACGAAGGACTGGCTTGACAGAGGGACACCCAAGCCAAGTCACCAGGCTCACTAGATGGCAGATCTGACAGTGAAAGAATGAGTCAGCGCTCGTGGCGATCGAGATCTCACAGCCCTGCTATGGGTGACACTCAGGGACGCTAGTGGACTTGCGTCGATTGGAGAAGCTGCGTTCTCGGATCTCTGCCAGTTGTACTGTAATGTATAAATCTTTACTATGATATTGTGTGCAGGCACTTCCCAGGTGGAGCCAGTTGATAGGGAGATGTACTCAATACCCGGAACAGGAGGGACCTATATGGGTGGGGCCGGAAGCACTCCCGGACTTTAAATATCTGCACTACATGAGCGCAATGCCCGGCCGGAATTGGGACATTGGTAAGCGCAATTGGTATGGGGCAAGAGGTAATTGGTGGTACCGTTGTGATCCATTTGAAATATGAGTGCATATGCTTAATAATTTACTGAAAGTAAGGGGATAGGCGCTCAGCAGCAGGAGTTGGTGCCAGAGCACTCCCCATTTCACAGGTTTCCCCCTTCTTTTCCCCTTTTTTTTCCAGGGGGAGGGGGAAGGGTTGGTCTCTCTTTTCCTTTTTGGGGGGAAAGGCACTGTGCTAGTTGGGGATGTGGGTCGTTATAAACCTACGGGCAGGGTAGCAGGGTGGGGGGAAGCGGGGGGATGGAGGTGTCATTGTTCTTCAGTGATGGTTGGTTGTTCTTGGGTGGAGGGGTGAGAGCTTAAGTTGTTCTTGCAGTGAGAGTATTTTTGGGATGGTGAGGTGTTGCAGGAGCTACAGATTGAGAACTTGGTTAGCTTCCAGTGATGGCTACAAGGTGGGATAAAAGTCTTACAATCCTCAGTTGGAACGTCAATGGGTTGGGGGACAAGCTCAACAGGAGTATAGTTCTTCAATTGGTTAAACAAAACCCACAGATGTTCTCTTGCAAGAGACGCACCTCATCGGTAACACCTGTCACGCACTCAATAGATGGGGATATACACTGGCGATACATGCCGGCTTCACTTCGGGATGCCGCGGGGTGGGCATTTTGCTGCGCTGCAACTTTCCCTTTGTCACTGAACATTCGGAGACTGACCCATTGGGGTGCTACGGGGTGCTCTCGGGGAGGTGGGAGGGATGCACACTTAACCTAGTGACAGTCTATATTCCACCGAGTCTTCAAACCAAGTCATACCAGGACCTCTGTAAACTTTCCTCTCTCTTCCTGAGGGGCAGCTTCTGATTGGTGGGGACTCAATGTAATAGTTTCAGGAGGACTGGATAGGCACCCACCCCGGGACGTAGCAATGTGACATTTGTGTCTTACTAACCTCCTAGATGCATTCGGATTGGTTGATCTCTGGCGTATGCGTCATCCTAACCTACAGCAGTACACATTCTTCTCGGGACCAAACCACACTTTTTCTAGGATAGACTATATCCTTACTCCGCTGCAATATGACATTACCATCCGTGAAATTCAACACTTAGCACGGGGTATAAGTGACCACTCCCCTATATGGGCACACCTCACTATTGGGGAAAAGAAGGTAGGCTGTGTGGCGCCCATAAACCCCTGGTTCTTACGCAATCCTGAGACCAGGAAGAAGATTACCCGCTCGATTGATCAATACTTCCAAGAAAACATAGGGACGGTGGAATCCCCTGCTGTCCTCTGGGAAGAATTTAAGACTGTGGTGAGGCCCTCTCAGCGATTACCGGCCAGCGTAAAGAAAATGAGGCGCAAATGCTCACCATCGAACGTGACCTCCTCGCTCTAGAGGCGGTGGCACAGGTTGACGAGAATCCAGGAATGATGCATCAGATGCGGCCGAATATAAGGAACTAACCTCCGATGCCACTAAAATTTTAGCTAGGGATAGAGATGGCCGATTGTATGACCAAGGGGACAAAGCGGGCAAATTAATAGCCTGGTTAGACAAAAAGCGGAAAGCACAGAGGGTGGTATCTGAGCTTCGGACTGAGGTGGGCCCCATCCTTATTGAACCTCAGGAGATAGTTAGCGAGTTTGCAGCACATTTCAAACGGGTATACAGCAGGGGATCTGTATGGCCGGAGGAGGATTCCACCGTGCTTTTGCAAGACATTAAGATGCCCACTCTTTCTGACAACGACTGGGAGGCTTTGGAGGGGGTCCTTACCTCTGAGGAACTGGCTAGGGCAATCAACGACCTCCGACCTGGAAAAGCCCTAGGACCCAACAGCCTTCCTATCGAGCTGTACAAGCTCAAACCGGACTGCATGGGTCAACACCATAAAAATATGTTCTAGGACAGTAAGGCTCAGGGGAAACTACCGAGGGACCAACGCATTGCTACACTGGTGGCAATCCCTAAAGAAGGGAAATCAAGAGAGCTGTGCACCTCTTACAGGCTGATATTATTGAATGCTGAGCCTAAAATCCTCGCGAAGCTCCTGGCAAACAGGATCAAGTCGATCATCACTAAAATGATCCACCCAGATCAGTCGGGCTTTATGCCGCACCGCAACACAGCGCTTAACTTGCGACGACTCCACGGAGTGTTGGGCTGCTGCCATACGATCCGGGAAGACACGATGGTGGTCTCGTTGGATGCCGCAATGGCGTTCGACATGCTCAAATGGCCTTATATGATGGCGGTCCTCAAAAAGATGGGCTTCGGTTCTAACTTCATTGGGTGGGTGCGCCTCCTCTACACTGATCCATTAGCCCAGGTGGTGGTGTACAACAAGATCTCAGAGACTTTTACTTTGGAGAGAGGGACACGCCAGGGCTGCCCCCTATCACCCCTGCTTTTTGCCCTCTCCATGGAGCCTCTAGCGGCCTGGATACGGCAAGATCTCTCACTGCGAGGGCTCCGATGGGCATAAGGGTGGGAGGACCGGATTTCGCTTCATGCGGATGAAATCCTCCTATATCTCGTCTCCCCCTCCAAATCCCACATGGTCACCCTGGATATTTTCACCAGTTTTGGGAGGAACTCGGGTTACAGCATCAACTGGGGGATGTCACTTTTCTACGTCCTACATGGGGCACCCCCTTTAATACCGGGTGACTGCCCGATCAAGAGGACCACAGAGAGGTTCAAATACCTCAGGATTTTTATCTCAACGAACGGGGCGACTCGTTATGAGAGGAATCTCCTACCACCTCTGCAAAGGTTCAAAAGAGACACCACCGTGTGGAAGGGGCTCCCGCTGTCCCGGTTAGGCCCGGCAGCTCTATTTAAGATGGCACTACCGCAATTTTTATATGCCCTCCAAAACTACCCAGATTTAGTCCCACAAAAGTACTTTGCTAATATTGAGGCAACTCAAAGAGACCTGTGGTTGGCCAGAACACCACGCATATCGCTCCAAAAACTCACACTGGGGTGGTATGATGGGGTATAGCACTTCCGGACATCCGAAAACATTACTGGGCAGCACACCTCTCGGCCATAAACCAGGGCACAAACAGTGGTGGAGATGATCCTGGGTATGGGATGGACAGATGGCTTCTCCCGGGGGGGAACTTTGAGGCGGCGCTCTAATCTAAACCTAACCGGTACCCCCTCACAAGACCTACAAAGCACTCGGTCAAACTCTGGCACATTGTGAGCCGCAAACTGGGATGTGCTGACAAACTCACATTGGCTACCCTGCTCTTCGTCTCCGAAAGGCTGGGTACGTTGGGTCGTACAAAAGGGATTAGGAACTTGGACCTGATAGGGATCTCCCGTATAAAAGACCTATGGGGGCCCAATGGGATGGTGACATTTGCCTCTCTACAACAAACACAAATTAGCGCAAACGGAGTACTTCCGATACATACAGATTAGGCACTCATTCCAGTCTAACATTCCACCCGGAACGACACTCCCGGAGTTCTCTCTCCTGGAGGACAGACTGCTTGACGGTCATTTGCCGGAGGGAGCTATCTCCCTCACATACAAAAAAACTCATACACCATACCCCTGACCCCTTGTTGGCACTTATGAGGAAATGAGAGGCTGACTGTCTTGAGATTGATGACGAGGAATGGAGAAGCACTTGCCTCCCCTAAAGAAGTAGCGATATCGGCAAAATTGAGGCAGATACAACTAAAAATATTGCACAGAGTTTATATTTCGGGTACACGTCTGGTGTTGATGGGGAGGAGCACAGACGGGGTCTGTAGAAGACAGTGTGGGGAGGTGGGGACGTTTCTCCACATAATATGGGAGTGCCCCATAATACAAGCCTACTGGAAACGGGTGCATGCTTGTGTGAGTACGGTCTGGGGGGTCAACCTACGACCTGAAGCTAAAAGATGCCTGTTGAACATCTGGAAGCCCCCAGATTTGTCCTTAAAAGGCAAGATGTCGGTGACGCTTGGGCAGGTAATAGCAAAACGCAACATAGAACGCATGTGGGGAGCGGGAACACCTCCGGGGCTCAGTGATTGGAAAACAGACATGGATTGGTGTATGCTTCAAGAGAAGACAGTCTATGTGGCCCAGGGGTGGGCGAATAACAATTTTCTTTAAGGAACAATTTCACCGAACTCAAATTCTGAAACTCAGAACAGAGTGAGATATTCTGACGTTACTTAAAACAATGGTTTGACCCATGCCTGTAAATCAAGCCATAAATTAATTTCAAATCATTTCAGGGGTCCCCACAACAACTTGACAAATGTCAGTAATGTGCTGCGTTAAAGCATTCTTTGTAGGGAGTGGACGGTCACAAAGAAGGTAGGATTCCAAATATGCATTAGCTCGGAGGGACATCGGGTATATCTGGAATTTGGGACAGGACATTAGACTGGTTATGAATAGGGGGTGAGACACCCCGGGGACAGATCACACAGTCTGACCCATGCACAGGATGGTATAACAAAGGGGCTCTGTGTATATACAAATGTGGGACCGTTCTGTCAGCAAATGCTCCATAAAATATGGACACTCCCTTGTTTGCCTGAGGAGTAATGAGGGAATCTTAGTTGACCCGTCTCAGGTTTGCTTTACTGAAGGATGGGAAACAGCCAAAGGGGCCCTCTGGGCTCCTGCTAAACAAACCCTTTGGAAGAGGCGACACCGTGACAGTCAGTATCTGCACACGAGCAGCTTTCATCTCAACCTTTGCTGGTAGTTCTGAACCCTTCTCTCTCTGATTAAAGGAATTCACACGTTTCACTCCGTTTCTTGGTCATCGGAACGGTGCAGGAAATGACGCAGGCAGGACATGCTACAGCCCCATTGGCTGTCGCTTGGCAGAGCGGCCAGAGATGATGCGCCTGAGAGTCCATGGTGACGGGAGGGACATTTTACCAGCACTAATGTCATTCAGAGATCACTTGTGACTTGGAGCAGTTATGATTTGATCAATCTGTATTCAAATAGATGTATTTTCAACACATTGTCTTGTCACTCATCTCCCTTCCTTACCTTGTTACCCACTGTTTTTTAGATAGTTGGTGCGTTCTGCCTTAAGAAGAAGATCGTGGATTGTAAAGACGTGTAACTTTGGGCGCCATTTTGGATCGGTCAGATACCGGGGAACAATTGGTCCTTTTTCAGTGTTTGAGACTGATTACTTATACACATCAAAAGATGGCGCGGGTGTCAGACGCCGTACTCGTGCTGCCATCGATGTCGAAACCCAATATACTTATTTGGTAAGTGCCTGTCAAGACGATAAGTTTTTAAAACGCTGTAATAGCTACCCTTGAAGCTTTTAAATGTCGCTTTTGCGGTACGTGAATGTCCCTTTATTGAGGTTGTTTAGTAAACCATATGAGGGCTTTGTACTATGGGAAACCTTATTGGAGACGTTTTCAGTAGAAAACTTGTATATGTTCTACTGGACTCGAGATTGTTAAATCAGGTTGAATAGGGCAATCACATTATTAGTGTTGTCGATAAATAGGTATCGTAATGTAATTTATGGTTGAGGATTTAATATTAATGTTTTGATTTTAGATATTGTGACCAGACTTTGCCCTGACGAGGGTTTCGTTTTTTCAGTAAATAAAGGTGCTACTTCTTCGTGGAACCGATCGATAACTTCCAATTAAGTGAGTATTGGATTCACGTTTTGGTTGTCTTTATCTAGTCTGATGAGGCAGATGTTCTGAAACGTTAATGTTATTTGATGGTCAAATTGGATATCCTATGGTAAATAGTTGTTTTGACTGTTTTATTATACAGCTAAATTATTGCGCCACTTGGAACAGAGAGTCAGTGGTGTTGCCAGTCTCGGGAATATAAGTGCTGGTGAGCGTCAATTTGTACCAAAAACTCCCTTGTCTTTGTTGATTTTTACGGCACTAAGTTTGACACGTTACTATTGCGGTAATTTTCACTTTATATTTATTTCTCTTCTTAATTTGGATTTTTTTGTGGGTTCTATTTAATCTTTCTTTGCACTTCTCCTTCTCTTTGAATAGCACATAAAATACACTTTCGGTGACTTTTTGGTTACTTGAATAGGTTGTATCCACTTGAGTGTGTTGATCGAATCCACTATTTTAACACACAGGTGCAATTGTGACAGTGATGCTCCTGTCGTTGGTGGTGATATGCTTTCTATGAGGTTGAGAACAATCTTGTCTACTCTGAATTACTTTCTGAGTATGTCGTATATGAAATATTTAGTTTGTAATTGTTGCTTTTATTACACATTCTAGCCCTGATGAAGTGTAAATGCACAAACTGCTATAATTAGACGAAACACGTGTTGGCTAGGAGTGAAAGAGATGCTACGATGAATATTAAAGAAGAAGATTGACACCGATTTTGGAATATGATGCTTTATTTGATAGTTTTTTTGTACACTGTTTCAATTTGCTCGGGATACATTGTATTTATTCTGTTAATGTGGTTTTACGACAATATTTATGACGATAGATAGACGTCAGGTTTATCCCTGGAAGCAATCCTAATAAGTTTTATTCATTACTGTTGACAATAGAGCGCAAGCATATAACGTTCTATCTATCTGCTTAAATTGTATTCTATTTTGTCATTCATGTTATAAGAAAAATTGAATAAATCTCACACCGAAAGAACGTTTAAATTCAACAAGCACTGGCAAAGCCAATAGTTCTGGCATTGCCCACTAGCCTTCTGACAATCCTTTTTTGTCATGCTGTTTGCAAACGTTTATTGTTTAGGCATTTGCTAGGCCCTTATCAGCCTTGGTGAGTAAAGTAGTAGAATGTATAATACCGTAAAGGGGTTCGGATGTAAATTTTATTTTATTTATTTATAAACTGAGCTTATAGAGCGCGACAGCTACCCGAAAGGGTTTCCCGGCGCTAAGATAATACCACTAGCAACAGATGGAAAGGCAATTCAGTTATTGATTAAAGAGCCAGGTCTTGACAGCCTTGCGAAAGTGAGTATAGCAGTCCTCTGCATGAATATCAAGAGGAAGGGAGTTCCAAAGCCTTGGCCCCAGGACGGCGAAGGATCTGCCGCCCATTCTAGGGAGCCTGAACTTAAGGACAGTAAAAAGAATTTGGGAGGAGGAGCAAAGAGAACGGGCAGGGGAATAAAAATTCACCAAGGTTTGCAAGTAGCTGGGAGCCAGCTTTCTCCTGATCTTGTACATGTAGCTGAGTGCCTTAAACTTCACTCAACTGTCTACCCTCAGCCAGTGGAGTTCACGTAGGCGACCAGTTATGTGATCAGTTCTGCGACAGCCACTGAGCAAACGCGCTGCGACATTTTGCACAAGTTGGAGTCGTCGAGTGACTGCCTTGGTCGCCCCCAGGTAGAGTATGTTGCCATAATCCAACCGGGAGGTGACCAAGGCGTTCACCACAGACCTCTGGGTGTCACTGGGCAGCATCCATAAGATCTTCTTTAGCCAGCGCATGATGGTGAAACAGGTAGAAGAGACCTCTTTAGCCTGACAGCATCGACAGGTCCCGGTCAATGATCACTCCCAGGTTTCGCACATGCTCCACCGGGGAAGGAAGCGGGTCTAAGTCTGGAGGCCAGTGTCTGGAGGTCCAAAGGTCAGGTTTGTGCCCAAGGACAAGGACCTCCGTCTTCCCTCCGTTCAGTTTGAGAAGATTTTGATTCATCCACTTGGCGATTTCCCCAAGTCCAGACTGAAGGAGGGAAGTAGAGGTCTTGTCGGAGTTGGAAAGGGAAAAGACAACCTGCGAGTCATCGGCGTACGTGAACAAGGTTAGTCCGACGCTGTCTGCAATGTGGGCCAGGGGGGTGACAAAGATTAAAAAGTAAGGGGCTGAGAATGGAACCCTGAGGAACACCGTGAGGTTGGGAATAGATGTTGGAGGTGGCAGTGTGGGCAAAAATTTAAAAGGTGCGATCAGAAAGGAAGGAGGCCAGCCAGTCAAGGGCTAGACCTTCAATGCCCATCGCGGCTAATGATTCCAGAAGAATTTTGTGTGAAATAGTGTCGAACGCCGCGCTGAGATCAAGTAGTATCAGCGCGGCCGTCTCCCCTCTGTCAAGCAGGGATCGAAGGTTCTCCATGACACCAAGGAGTGTAGTTTCGGTCGGAAACCAGGACGGAATCCTGACTGCGAGGGATGCAATAAATTGTTTGTGGTGACAAACTGAGTCAAATAGTGGTGGATATGTCGCTCTAGAACTTTCGAGAAGGCTGGCAGTAAAGAAATGGGGCAATAGTTGGAAAGACCCTCTGGATCTGCAGTAGGTTTTTTCAGTAATGGCGTGACCATAGCATGCTTCCAACTAGCAGGGACGGTAGCGATCTTGAGGGAGAGATTCAAGGTAGTGCAAATGGCAGAAAGCTAGGAGGGCTCCAAGGATCGGAGCACAGGGATGGGCAGAGGGTCAGTGGGGGAGCCAGATTTTACTTTGCACAAAAGTTCGTGAAGAGCCTCAGGCTGCAAATCGGGCCAGGCCAGTAATGGATCCGTGATAAGGGCCAGGCGGCGGTTTGCACCTATTGCATTGGTGGAAAAGGCCGAATGGCCATTACTACTGTTTAGAGTGGAAATGTCATGATGGATCTTATCAACTTTTCTAGTAAAGAACCGAGCGATTTCCTCACATCTGCTACTAGATAGAGAGGGAGGCTTCACTGTAGTGAGGGAACCGGCAAGGTTTTTGACCAGTCCAAACAAGACTTTCGATTTGTCAATAGCATCAGTAATAGTTTTAGTGACAAAACTGGCCCTGGTCAAAGCACAAGCTTTATGGTAGTTTTTAAGAGCATTTTTATAGGCGAGCGCTGCTGGAAGAGAATAATCTCCACGCCAGATGCGTTCGAGCTTTTTGCAATAAGACTTGTCTACTTTTAGTGCTTCCGTGTACCAGGGGGCTGGAGTCTTGTGGGATGCATCCTTCTTGAAGGAAGCAGGAAGGCAGGTATCGATGGCATTTTGAAGCCAGGAGTTCGTCATTATAGCTGCTGTTTCAGCATCAGCCAAGGCCAGTAGGCCTGTGGGAAGGTGGGCGGCAAGCACCTCATTTAGATAGGTAGTGTCCAGTTTTTTCCATTCCCTCCTGCTAATCGCGTGGGAGCTTCTGTGCTGACGTAGACCATCCGTGGGGGTGACCGTGAAGCTGACTTGGTAGTGGTCAGACCAAAGAACGGGCAAAGCAGGGGGACAATATATATGGGACAAATTAGAGAAAATAGGGTCTAAAAGGTGACCACCTTTATGCGTAGGACTGTGATTATGCAGCGTGATGTTCATTGCTTTAAGGTCAGCAATCAGGGTTCTGGCCGTGGTGTCGCCAGGGTCATCCAGGTGAATGTTCAAATCACCCACGATCAGTAAAGTACTGAGGTTTGGTAGGATGGAGGAAATGAAGTCAGACAGGTGGGTAACCCAGGTGGTAGCGAGGCCAGGAGGGCGATAAATTAACAGGCCCGTCAATGTAGTTTTGGGATGGAGGGCAAGTTTAAAGGACGCAGCTTCACAATTATTTAGGGTGATATGGTTGAATTGGCATTGATATTTGCTTTTAAAAATGATGGAAATACCCCCACCTACTTTCGCGACCCTATCGCACCTGACAATCGCATAATTGGAAGGAAGTGCTTCCGCTATGTCAGGCCCAGAGCCATCGTGAAACCATGATTCAGTGACAAAAAGAGCATCAGGTTGCTCCTCATTTAGAAGATCAAAGATCTTGCGTCGGTGCTTGGGCACAGAACGACAATTCAGACTGAAGAAGTTGAATGAGGTTTTAGGAAGGATCGCCATGTGAGGCGTGCAATTATGACACCGCCGAGGGGCTTCCAAGGAGAGTGAGCAGCGTATGCAAGACTGGGGAAGTTTGCTGAATAAATCAAAAGTGGAAAAGTCCATATTATGATGGGGACTGTAGGCTCGCAGTGGTTATGCGCTGTAAGTGTGTCTCTGAGGTAGACAAACGATTGGGCCAGGGGTTATGGCCCCTGGACCCGTCTGGGCGCAGACGGGCACGCCTAGGGCGCCCGCCCGCTGCGCGGACGGGAAATGCCTACCATAATATACAGGAAGAGGGCGGGGCGGCCGAAACAACTGGTCCGCAACCCAGCGCCTCACACAAGATGGCGGCTGCCCTTTCAGCGTCCCGCATCAGCTCCTAATCTGCTGCGGGGAAGGCTGTCAGGGTCAGGGTGAGTGAACGGTCTCTGGGAGAATGAGCAGCAAAGTTAAATTATTAAAACAATGTGCAAGTTATTAAAAGCAATGTGCAAAACACAAAAGCAGCAATTATGGTCTCTAAGTAGCGCGATAGAGCCTAGGTACCCCGGCTTTCCGCCTCCGGGCAAACTAGCGGCAATTTATTAAAACAATGTGCAAATTATTAAAACCAATGTGCAAAACGCAATTGCAGCAATTGTGGTCTCTAAGTAGCGCGATAGAGCCTAGGTACCCCGGCTTTCCGCCTCAGGGCAAGCTAGTGCCAAATGAGGTATTTAGGAAGCATGGTAGAATGCCCATGTCAATATGACTCTGCTATGGTGTTGGAGAGGAGACCTTTACTATAATTGCCTGCGTCTGTCTTGAGGGCCTGTTTGATTTTGGAGACTAAAATACATATTGGAAGCCTTCATTGAACCCTGCTCTTGCTTCAATGCTACAGATACAAAAATGCAACATAATTGTGTAAAATCACGTTTGCCGGGGTGCAAACATATTTACTACCCTTATCAAATGAGCAACAAATGTTGTGGTACAATTGTACTTTTGGATTTGCAATCATTAATATTCAGTTCAATATAACAGCTAAAAATCTCCCCCTCTACTTGTTTCGATGTCTCACTCACTATCTCACTCTATAACAATGGTACTATGTTAATTCAAGCTAAAGACACCAGTCTCACTCTTTTTGACCTCCTCTTTCCTTCCCATTCCCCATTCCTCTGACTGGAATCTTTTAATTCTTCAACTAACTACTCTCTTTACTCCCTCTATCCTCCTCTGACTCTCCTGAACTCCTATAAGCTGCTCTCCCCCTCTAGCTGACCCTTTGCCCTCCCTCTCCCCTGCTTCCCCATCTCCCATTCTGCCCCCTTCCAAATGGGACGCTACCTTCAACACACCAACCAAACCTATGGCCAGCAATCTCCTTTTCCCCTCCGCACCATCCTGAAATTCCAAAGTAACCTCATCCCCCCGCCATCAGGCCTAACACCCCCTTATTTAATCCATATTTCCAACAGCGTGATCTCCCATGTAACGCTGCAGATTTTCCTCCTTCCCTCCCTTTTCTTTCACCGTACCCACTCTCCCTCCCCCCCCCTGGTTCCTGAATCCTACTCAAACCCCTTTCATCTCTCTTCATCCTCCCATCTCTCCAGTAATGCGGTCAACCCACTACCCTCCCCCATGGCAATCTCTTCCATCTCCCTCCCCCTGGCCCATTAGATCCATACTCTCTTCAACTACCCTCTAGGTCAATCCTCCCCACTCTGCCTGTTACCAGTCCTCATACACTCATCACTCCTAGCCCACGTTACCTGTCCAGCCCCTACTCCTCTCTTCTCCCCTAACCTCTTGCCCTTTTATGACTCCCCTCTTTACCCTCCCCTCCCCGCATCCCACCCCCACACCCATCTCCTACTAGATTTGAACTAAATACTTCTCCTCTGTTCAACTTCTGCACAGGTAATTTTCTTTCCGCCTCAGATGCACCGATAACCTCTACCAACCACCATCCTCGTCCACCTTTTACTCCTGTACCCCATTACTCCTTCCTCAGCCCCACCTCTCCGTGCCCTCCCTCGCTAATTACACTCCCTCCGGAACCGATCAAGCCACCTAACATTCTGTGTTGAGCCCTTCTCTCCTTAGGAAACAAATTAGGATCTCTATCTCCCAGCTTGAAGCTACCATCTCACTCCTAAGTACTAAGATTTCTACCTTTCCCTACAACCTAATCCCCCTGGCAAGTACTCACTTCCCCAAACTCCCAAGGAGTACCCTGCTCCCGCACCCCAAAAAAAGCCTCACACAATCGGTCACCTTCAGACATCTCAAATTTATTGTCTAGTTACAAAACTTCTAACGCCATCCCCCTCTCCTCTCGAGATTCTAACCCTTGCACTATTCCGACTATTTCCTCTGCCCGAACTAAACATCAGCAGTATTTTACCCTGCCTCCCTCAGTCAGGAACATTATCCCTATTACCCCTAATAGCCCTAACACACCCTTCACCAGAACAGTCTTGTCAGAGTTGTGCTGTTTGCTCCACAATTGCAGATCTGCAATCAAACAAACTGGAAATTTCAGACACCATCCATCTTCACAATCTTGACATTCTATTCCTCACCGAGACCTGGTTCAATGACACTGCTCATACTATTTTTGATCTTCTGCTACCCACCGACTATTCCATCTTTATAAATGACAGAACAGATAAAGTTGGGGGAGGTGTTGCAGTCATCTTCAGAAACTCCCTACAATTCAAGGTTTTTCCCAACATCTCATTCCGTACATTTGAATGCCTTTCTCTGGAGCTTGAAGGGCAACACTGCTTCCCTTTCAGATTTCATGTCATTTATCACCCGTCTGGTGACTGCTCCTCCTTCTTGGAGGAATTAACCGACTTCGCCAGTGACCAGTACTCTCAAAGTGAGACAGATTTTCTGGGAGACTTTAATCTTCACTGGGGCTCTGTGGAAGACTCAGCTGTCAATAGGCTTGCCACTTTTCTACCAGCAAATGATCTTATTCAACACTGCACGGAACCAACACACTCTTAAGGGTTCCATTCTTGACCTTGTTATATCCAAAGCAGATATGCTAACTACTGCTGACCCTATTCAAGTAGAATGGTCCGACCACTTACTCATCCACTTCTCTCTACTCCTATAGCACGCTGCAACTCTTGGCCAACCTAAAAGGACTACTACCTGGTTCTGCAACATCAAAAACATTGACCTGGACACTCTTTGCTATTCTGCTATGCTATCTCTTCCAATGTTAGACCCAAATTCTCATGTCAACGACCTTACCTCCCAATGCCTCTCCAGCCTTGCAGTCGAAATTGATAATGTTGCTCCACTTCAAAGCAAAAAGAAAAGGCCTATTCCTTCTGCACCATGGTTCAATAAATCCCTTCATGAACAAAGGAAGAACTTGAAATGCCTGGAGAAGCAATGGAGACAGTCTCTGTCCACTACTAATCTCTCTAATCTACGTTCTTCAATATCTAAATGCCACAAACATCTTACGGGAAAAAGCGTCCTACTTCAGATCCCTCCTTGACTCAGCCAAAAACAATCCCAAAAACTTTTTGACCTCATCAAAATTACAAATTTCTCTCCCTCAACCATCAAGCCTGATGATCCTCCAAAGAAAGCAGCAGATCTCGCTATATTCTTTGATGAAAAAGTGAAATTACTAGTGGATCAGGTCGTTCACCCTACCCCCCCTAGAGAAGCGCAAATCCTTAGTTATTTGGCAGAACTTTCACTACATCTCTGAAGACGCCCTCCTCGAAAGCATTCTAAAAAAAAAACCACCTCTATTCATTCATTCAACCAGATCCATAGTGACATCGCCATTGACTTCTAAACCCACACTCTGTCCTACTGGACCAGTCTGGTTAACCTCTTACTCAATATCAATACATTGAGACCTGGTCTTCAAGGCACCTCTCTTGAGGCCAATCATATTAGCAGGGGTAATACGCTCCTAGAGGACTTGGGCGATTGACACTACGGCAGAGTGTAAGCCCACTGAGCGGACTCACAGATGGAGTTTTGTCTCATGCTTGACATAAGAAAAGAGCTGGTATGAAGGACCGTGGCTCATTTATGTCCCTGTAAAAGAAAATTTCAGTGTCCATTACTGGTGCCAGGCAACCTCACTGCCCTGATGAAATTGCCTTGAAATTGTGGTGGCAATTAAACATGTTGGCTCAATATTAAGCAGTATGCATGATTTGCAACCAATTTTAATTTGAATAATTGCACAGTGAATAATAAAGTTGGTATCGATCAAAGTGCAACTTATTTCAATTTTAGTCTCACATTGTCGCATTTGTGGTGTGTGATTTATTCACTTCACTTATTTCTTAGCCCCAATTTTGTTTGTTATGGACACTGCACTTATTTTTTTAAGGCAAGATGGCTACCAATGATGAAAAAAGTGGGCATAGTTGGTGAGTACCAATCAGCGTGCTCTATTGGTGGTGCGCACGTGAGGTGTCATCTTGCCCTATCACCATTTTTTGATTGTGATGTTTAATTTTTATACATCATTCACAGTGACACTCCTGTATGTTGTATAATCACAAAAGCCAGATAAATCTGGACTAAGGGAACCAGAGGCACGGGGTACTGGTAGACGGTAGCCTCCAACATAAACTGTGTATCACAATGAGCCGCCCCCAGTCTTAGTGTTGCTAGTGTAAGTGCAGTGTTCAAATTGCTGGGCCAGCGAGGAGCGAAGGCATACAGACATAGGTGTAGAGGCGGAGATCACGTCACTGGACATTCTTGGACCTAAAGGGTTCATCTGCCCCCTCCCTCCTATGGGGCCAATTTGACCTCATCTCAGGGCATACAAGATCTAGCCATTTCATAGTGGAGAGTGATCGTTATCACCCCACTAAGTGGAACCCTCTGGACATAGTGTGTGTGGTAAGAGTGGAGCCCGTTGTTTCATGGTCTTGATGAATGCTGCGGACCCAGATAGGCCTACAGGCAGAAACATGTTGACCTTATTCGCAGCGGTGGGGGTACACTAACATCCCCATGACACCGATCACCTTATTTTAACTACCATATGGATGCCGGCACTATTAAAATTTAAGCTGACACCCATAATGGACTTTTAACTCACTTTCTATTTTCTTTGGGCCCCCACTTAGTTTAGAAGTGCATCCCTGTCGTCCGGTGTATGCCCGTCCTCTATCAAACCCAAGTTTTTAGAGGGCGAGTGGTGTGTGAGACCAGTCCTTCACTTTTTGTGAGATGCCTGCACTCACAATTTGAACACTGCACTTACACTAGCAACACTAAGACTGGGAGCGGCTCATTGTGATACACACTCCTTTATGTTGGTCAGGGGTAGCATAGTGCGGTGATAGCCATTTGTAAAAACGAGACCAATTTAAAAGTTTAAGGCAATAAAGTGGGAGGTTACTACCTTGTAAAATCAAGGAGAGGCGTATATGGGAAAAAAGAAATTGTGAATCCCTACCCCCCGCTTATATGAATGGCCTCAAGCGAGGTGCCTTGAAGACCAGGTCTCAATGTATTGATATTGGTTGTTGAGAGGAGGGCGACCTGGTTGGATTTTTTTCGTCTGTAGCTCCTTGTTGTTTGTATAACCTCTTACTCAGCCAAGGCTCCCTTCCTGTTGCCCTTAAAACAGATCAGGTTACCCCACTTTTTAAAGAACCCTCCGCTGAAGTGAATGACAACAACTTCCGCCACATCACCAACCTCCCTTTTCTTACCAACATCACAGAAAGATGTGTAGCGAAACAACTTTCCATACATTTCAAGGATAACAATCTTCGACGAATTCCAATCTGGCTTCATGCAAGACTGCAGCACTGAACAGCCCTGCTGCAAGTGATTGATGATGCCCTTCGTATTCTTGACTCGGGGGAGTCTTGTGTTCTGATTCTTCTGGACCTTTCTGCAGCCTTTGACACTGTTAATCACAACACTCTCCTGAGCACCTTAAAAGAGAGAATGGGCTTGGACGTCATAGTGCTTAAATGGTTTGCTTCATTCCTCTCTGATAGATCTCAAGTGATTAAAATATCTAACAGCCTTTCGTCTTCAATGTCAGTAGGCCTCAAGGATCTATCCTCACTCTAACTTTGTTCAATTATTATTTGGAACCTTTGGTAAATCTCCTTAGTAAATCTGGGATCCGTTACCACCTCTATGCTGATGACACCTAAATCTACCTTAAAGTGTCTTCCACACACGACAACTCAATCACTACTCAACTCTATCCAAAACTGGATGTCAGCTCATTAACTCATTCTGAATCCTTCCAAAACTGAATTCCTTCTTCTCTCTACCTCACTTTCTCCTCCCCCTGTTCAGTCTTCGATGGATAAGCTGAATTTACTCAACAAACCTATCGTTGTCAACCACGGTAAATCTCTTTGTGTCATACTAGACAAAAGGCTCAATCTTAACTCCCACATCAATTCCATTGCAAAGAATGTACATTACAAACTGCACCTTCTCTGGGGGATTCGAAGGTTCTTTCCGGAGCAAGACCTAAAATCCTTGGTCCAATCTCTGATCTCTAGATTGTACTATTGCAACTCTCTCCTTGCTGGCCTTCCCAAATCCCACTTTTCCCCTCTTAAATCCGTACTCCATTCAGCAGCTGGTTTTGTTTTTTGGGGCCCAAAGAAATGCTCACATCACACCCATACTGCTTTCTCTTCGATGGCTTAACATTGAAGCAAGGTCAATCTACAAGACTACCTGTATCACCCACAAAGCCCTGCAAACTTCCTCCCCTCAATACCTGGCGAATACACTTAAAGGGAGAGGAGTTGGCCTAACAGCTAGGGCGGTCAACCTCGAATCTGGGGAACTGGGTTCGGGTCCCAACAATGACACTGAACATCCTATGATTCTGGGCAAATCACTTATCTCCCTGTGCCTAACAAAATAAATGAATGTGTCCTAATGTAACGCAACTGCTACTATGTAAAGCGCAAGGATACACGATTCGGGTCAAGTTTGCGCTATAGAAAACTCAGTTAAAGAATCTCTGGAGGCTCTAGACCTTCATGGAAAGCTGAAAACTTACTGCTTGAGGCCCCTACCTTCAAACAAGCATTGGAAATGCAATAGGGCTCGCATTAGGAAAGTTTGAGCTATTGGTCTTACAAATGAATTTTTATTTATGTGTTATTTTTTAAAATAGCTAAATTAATAGCTTTGTCATTTACAATGCCAATAGTTATAACTTTCGCAAATGTGACACCTATAGCATTTGTAATGCAACATGTTTTGTATTTACGTGACTTAGATGTATTGATATTACAAATAACAATGGCTTTTAATTTTTTTAAATAATTAATACTTAAATAATTTATTTAATTTGTAATGGCAATAGCTTAAACTTTTGTAAATAACTTTTGTGAAGATTATGTTCAGTATTTTTTATTGCGACGAAAATCCAAGAACAGAAGTGAAATATTAACATCTTTTTGTGATTTGTAATAAAGCGTGAAAGCTTGAAAACAGTTTGAAACATTGAAAGAACATATTTGAACCAGTGATGCTGTGGTTGCGCTGAGTGATGCTGTGGTGGTGCTGAGTGATGCTGTGGTTGCGCTGAGTGATGCTGTGGTTGCGCTGAGTGGTGTGTGCATCGGTGGAGCTTAGTGGGTGCATTGGTGCAGCTGTGTGGTGGGTGCATTGGTGGAGCTTAGTTGGCGCAACGGTGGAGCTGTGTGGTGGGTGCATCGGTGGAGCTGTGTGGTGGGTGCCTCGGCGGAGTTGTGTGGTGGGTGCATCGGCGGTGGTGGGTGCATCAGTGGAGCTGTGTGGTGGGTGCTTCGGTGGAGCTGTGTGGTGGGTGCATCTGTGGAGCTGTGTGGTGGGTGCATCTGTGGAGCTGTGTGGTGGGTGCATCTGTGGAGCTGTGTGGTGGGTGCCTCAGAGGAGCTGTGTGGTGGGTGCCTTGGTGGAGCTGTATGGTGGGTGCCTCAGTGAAGCTGTGTGGTGAGTTCATCTGTGGAGCTGTGTGGTGGGTGCATCGGTGGAGCTGTGTCGGTGGAGCTGTGTGGTGGCTGCATCGGTGGAGCTGGGTGGTGGGTGCATCGGTGGAGCTGTGTCGGTGGAGCTGTGTGGTGGCTGCATCGGTGGAGCTGTGTGGTGGGTGCATCGGTGGAGCTGTGTGGTGGGTGCATCGGTGGAGCTGTGTGGTGGGTGCATCGGTGGAGCTGTGTGGTGGGTGCATCGGTGGAGCTGTGTGGTGGGTGCATCGGTGGAGCTGTGTGGTGGGTGCATCGGTGGAGCTGGGTGGTGGGTGCATCGGTGGAGCTGGGTGGTGGGTGCATCGGTGGAGCTGTGTCGGTGGAGCTGTGTGGTGGCTGCATCGGTGGAGCTGTGTGGTGGGTGCCTCAGAGGAGCTGTGTGGTGGGTGCCTCAGAGGAGCTGTGTGGTGGGTGCCTCAGAGGAGCTGTGTGGTGGGTGCCTTGGTGGAGCTGTATGGTGGGTGCCTCGGTGGAGCTGTATGGTGGGTGCCTCGGTGAAGCTGTGTGGTGGGTGCATCGGTGGAGCTGTGTGGTGGGTGCATCGGTGGAGCTGTGTCGGTGAAGCTGTGTGGTCTGTGCATCGGTGGAGCTGGGTGGTGGGTGCATCGGTGGAGCTGGGTGGTGGGTGCATCGGTGGAGCTGGGTGGTGGGTGCATCGGTGGAGCTGTGTCGGTGGAGCTGTGTGGTGGGTGCATCAGTGGAGCTGTGTGGTGGGTGCATCGGTTGGAGCTGTTTGGTGGGTGCCTCGGTGGAGCTGTGTGGTGGGTGCATCGGTGGAGCTGTGTGGTGGGTGCATCGGTGGAGCTGTGTGGTGGGTGCATCGGTGGAGCTGTGTGGTGGGTGCATCGGTGGAGCTGTGTGGTGGGTGCCTCAGTGGAGCTGTGTGGTGGGTGCCTCAGTGGAGCTGTGTGGTGGGTGCATCGGTGGAGCTGTGTCGGTGGAGCTGTGTGGTGGGTACATCAGTGGAGCTGTGTGGTGGGTGCCTCGGAGGAGCTGTGTGGTGGGTGCCTCGGAGGAGCTGTGTGGTGGGTGCATCTGTGGAGCTGTTTGGTGGGTGCCTCAGAGGAGCTGTGTGGTGGGTGCATCTGTGGAGCTGTGTGGTGGGTGCATCTGTGGAGCTGTGTGGTGGCTGCATCTGTGGGTATGCAACAAGTGAAATGGACTCAGCGAGACTCCTGTGGTCCCCATGAGACCTACGGTAGGGACTGAGAGACTCCTTACAGTCAGAGGAGAGAGGTGGTTTAAGGGCTACCATGGGAGGCCAGTGAAGTGAGGAATCGAGGAACACCCCACTGACATTTAGGCTATTGAAGGGAAATGAGTGACACTTTGTATGAGACTATTACAGTGCGAATGAGGGACACAAGTATTTGAGGTGAGCGAGCGAAAGTAAGTGAAAAAATAGCGCTGCAAGAGACCACCGCTGTGGAGAGTGAGAGAGACCCAGCTGAGCTATTTTAATGGAATGACGGACAATGAGTGCGACAGGTACCGCGTAAGGGACCACTCCTTTGGAGAGTGAGTGGGACTCTCGTTTACGGGTATGCAACAAGTGAAATGGACTCAGCGAGACTCCTGTGGTCTCCGTGAGACCTACGGTAGGGACTGAGAGACTCCTTACAGTCAGAGGAGAGAGGTGGTTTAAGGGGGAGACTGCATTCAACCATGGATCTGTATGAGGAGTGAGGGACACTCTGGCGTCTATGACGTAGGTGATGGAGTGAGACCGAGACCCCATTGAACTATAGGAGGTGTTTGATGATGACAGAGAGACGCGCACTGCCTGAGGTGAGTGATGGGGCGCGTGAGAAGGAGACTCCAATGATGTGAGTGACGTATAACTAAGGAGACTCCATTGAAGCCTGACACCTCTGACGTGGATTTGGGTGGGACTCCTCAGCAGTTTTGACGAAGCTATGGAGTTTGCTCACTTGAACCACATGTGCACAACGATGGGGAACCAGTGACACTCTTGATGAGTTTGAGGTGAGTGATAGGTAATGGGTGAGACTTCACAACAGTATAAGAAACGACTTGTTTAGGAAGTGACTGAGATTTTACCGGGGTGCGTGTGGCAGTAGCGCCTGACAGTCAGTCTCGTGGACGGATATGAAGTCACTGCGAGTGTTTATTCTACCGAGGTCGATAAATCGAGCCGCCGCTCTAATTGTGAGTCAAAAGCGTGTGTCACCTGCTTAAGGAAATGTAGCGCTTTGAAAGTACTGCGTGCTAATTACAGCATGTGTCCTCAATTAGTTTAACCCAAGGCTTCTGTAATCTCACATTGATCCGTGACTGCCCTCTGCAACTATTCCGATCCTGCAAGTCGGCAACTCGGGACCTTGACACCAGTGACCAGGTGCTCATCTTGTTTTTGTTGCAGATTTTATATAGCGCAAACTCGACCCAAAGGTATTGGAGCGCTTTACATAATCACCGATTACGTTACACACAGGGCACAAGTCCTAACAAGGAAGCAAAACAAACAGCCGGAGAAGAGAGAAAACGGCAGGAATCGAAGTAAAGAGGAGGATGCAAGGAGAGGTACAGAGGGAGTTAGCATAAAAGGAGACACGGCCGGCGGCCGTGAAACTGAAAGAACGGCCGGCCGGCCGTGAATAATTAGGGGATGAGCACACGCTGAGAAGCTGCCTTTGATGTGGTAATGCGAGGCAGGCAGGCAGGCGGCTGGTGGCATTGTGCACGCGCTTTTTAGGGCTTGCGCTTGCGCAATGACCTAAAAAGCACATGCACTTCAAGAAATCGCCAGTGGAATCGTGCTTGGGTAAACGCTGTTTAAGCCCCTATAGAGCTTCGCCAGCTATGCGCATGCGCACAGCAGGCGAGCCCTAAAAACAAAGATCGATGGCTCAATACTGCTCAGGCAATGCAGTTAGAATCTGGAACTCGCTTCTTCCATTTCTTCGTACCACCACCTCTACCCAGACTTTCAAAACAGATCTCAAATCTCTTCTCTTCCAAAGACTTGACCCCATGGCTTTTGAGCCTTTGGACCCAGATTATTAACAGTTCTCTACAACAAGGCTGTATCCCAGACTCCCTCAAAATTGGACAGGTCTCTCATATACTAAAGAAACCCTCAGCTGACACGTCTGACCTAAACAACTATCGTCCTATCACCAATATTCCTACCTTGGCCAAACTACTGGAAAAATGCGTTCATCTCCAACTCATTAAGCACATCGACCACTTCGACCTGCTTAACAAACACCAATCAGGCTTCAGGGCAGGTCATAGCACCGAAACAGCCATGACACACATCATTGATGATGCGCTTCAGATCCTAGATCAGAACGGAGCTTGCCTTCTCATCCTGCTTGACCTATCCTCAGCCTTTGATACGGTTAAACATGAAAACTTGATAGATATGCTAAATCAAAGAATGGGGCTATCTGGATCTGTGCTAAACTGGTTCACCGCCTTCCTCCATAACAGAATGCAAAAATTCAAGATCAACGGCACTCTCTCTAATCCGGTACCAGTCGAGTTAGGAGTCCCTCAAGGCTCCTCCCTATCTCCGACATTGTTCAATCTCTTCCTGGAACCCCTCACGGAACTGCTTCATGCATCTAACGTCCAATTTCACATGTATGCGGACGACACACAACTCTATCTCAAGATCCACTCTTTAGAAGACATTACTGTGCTCAACACAACGCTCAGGCGGAAAACCATCTCAAATTGAACGCTCAAAAAACTGAATTCCTCCTTATTGCACCACCTGCCAAAGTCCCCATGATGCAAGACCTGGTCAAATATATCACGGCATTCAACGTCAAACCTAACATTGTAGACTCAACTAAATCCTTGGGAATAACTCTTGACAGCAACCTTATCATGCAAAAACACATTAGTAATGCAACAAAAGGAGCAAACTTCCAGATCAGCACGTTAAGGAAGCTGAAACCATTTTTGCCAGCTAACGATTTTAAGCTGGCAGTTCAAGCGCTTGTTATCCCGAGGGTGGAATACGGAAGGGCTTCCCTATGTGGCCTCCCTAAAGTATCAACAGCACCCCTAAGAGCCACTATAAATGCAGCAGCAAGACTCATCACTGGCTCAAAGAGAAGCTCCCATATTTCCCCAGACTTAAAAGCCTTGAACTGGCTTCCGTTTGAAGACAGAATTCACCTAAAGATAGCATGCATGACTCATAATGCATGACTATACCACAAGGCACCCAGCTACCTCACACAGAAGTTGACGATCTCAGGTGGTTCAAGAGCTTCAAGAAACGCTGAAAAGCTGCTACTGAAACCCCAAAGATTCAACAGGAAGAAAACATACAAACGAACCTTCTCTGGGATGGTTCCCAGGATTTGGAACTCACTGCCCCCAGAAACCAGGCTAAACGCCTCCACTGTTTCATTCAAAAAGGAAGTGAAAGAGTTCTTCATGGCAAAACTCACTTACCCATAGTCCAAGGTATCTCTGGGACCAAGCACCCCCTTTCGTTTGACACTCACTTGGACAAAGGGCCTCCAGACTGACCACTACCTAAGTCAACGTTCTCATGTTGTACCCTTATGCCTTACTTTTTTACTATGTGCCTTGTATTCTTGATGTGCCTACATTTACACGTTGTAAACCTAGCTTAACTGATTGTAAAGCGCTCTGATATCCGCAAGGATCTTGTTCGCGCTATATAAGACCTTCAAATAAATAAATATACCGTTTGTATCTGTAAGTGTAAATTTGTAAATCTCCTCATGTAACGTACTTGATTATATTGTAAAGCGCTCTGACACCTTTGGTAAAGTCCGCGCTATATAAAATTGCATAAATAAATGTTCAATCTAGGGGTTCTTCAGGCTGAGCGAATGTTGCATACTAATATGCTTTGTTTTTTTTAGGGCGGCAGAAAAGCTGTGTTTTGCTAATTAAATACAATGTTAACAAACAAACTAAAAATTTCCAAGCTTCGGTTTACTTGCAATATCCGCAAATATTGTCCAGGCACAATGTTAGTTAAACACTTGTATTCCATAAATTATGAGTAGAGCCAGCAACAACCACTAGGTTTCGCACGCCCTCCGTTGACGATGCCTGCTTACCAGGGAGAACCATGAAGTGAAGTTTTTGATACTCACCTATGATGTACCCTACGAGACCCACTGTGACGAAGAGCAGAACAGCTGCCAGCCCCAGTGCCGCGTGGGATCGGGTCACTCCTTTCAACGCTTTCCTCACACCGCCAGTCCACTTATGATCATCTACAAAACAAAAGTCCACCCAGTTAATGCAACACAAAATTCTGAGCTCTTTCAGCCATTTTAGGTGTGGCGTGAAGAAAACTCTGAGCTGTCTGTTTGAGACCTGGCTATGCTGAATGGTCTGAAATGGGGCTTAGTCTGTAGACACACACAAGATTGCCTTGATGGGTTCAGAAGCAGGCAAACAGGTAGGCTATTATTCCAGACACTTTCAGAGTAGGGTGACCAACTGGCATGGGTGCAAATTCAGGATGGCGAGTGTAAAAATTCAGACAACGTGTCAAAATTCAGGACAAAAATTCAGGACAGGAGGTCAAAATTCAGGACAAAAGGTACGTTTTACAGATACATCAGAGGAGGTTGCGCCATAGTAAGTAAATAAATAGACAACCATTTAAGAACTAGTCAAAATAAGTTTATATTAGGTTGAAACAATTGTGTACTTCACAGTTTTCCAGTATGCACGCAGCTTTGATCAACTGTGCAGGTCTTTTTGTGGTATTTCATATGATAATCAATATATATGGTTACAGCACTGGGTTCTCCAGTCTGATATTTTGTTTACAATTCATGGTCCTGAGGAGGCATGTTTGGTGAGAGAAATGGTCGGGAAGATCTTCTCGGATAGACATTGTGAAATGTACAGTGGCAAGCATAAGATGCAGATAATCCAGATCCAAACATTTTCAACCATTTGCAAACCTATCCATCATGTATCCTTCCATCCATTATTTCACTCATCCATCCCTCCATCCACCCTTTTACTCATCCATCCATTATCCATCCATCACCCTTTCACCCTATCTGTGCACTCATCCATCCACTCTTCCACCCATCCATCCATCCATCCAGTCATTTATCCTTTCATCCACCCAGTAACTCACCCTTCCACACATTCACCCTTTCAGTCATCCACACATCCATCCTCCCTTTCTCTCTCCATCGGCCGTTTCACTTAGCCATCCATCCTTCCTTCCATCCACCCAACCATCCATCTACTCATCCACTTATGAATCCATCCATTGACCCTATCACTCATCCATCCTTTAAATCATCCATCTTTTCTCTCATCCATCCATTCCTTCACTCATTTATCCAACGTTTTGCCCATGCACCCTCCTCTTCACTCACTCATCCATCCTTAAATCCACCCTTTCACACATCTGTCCATCCATTCACCCTTTCACTTCTCAATTCAATCCATCCATCATTTCACACATCCATCCACCCTTTCTTTCTCTCATCATCCATCCATTCACTATTTCATTCAACCATTCACCCTTTCACTAATCCATTCAGCCATCCACCCATCCCTTCACTTACTCTCTCACCCACCTTTTCACATTAATTGTGAGCTGAGCCTTCTTCTGCAGAACAGAAGAGACCCATCAGGAACTCACCCCTCGCTGTGGTTCCTAAAGCAATGGGAGGGGTTCAAGATGCCCCTGCACAGTCGATCTGAAACCTTGGAAGTCATGCTTGATGCACAGTGCTAGGACGTGAGGTGAATGTGGCATGGTGTTGTTTCCAGGGCTTTAAGTGGGATCACAAAACTGTGGGGTCTCTCCAAATAGGGTGTTCGATGTAATTAAGGGCGTAGCTTAAAACACCTAAGATAAAAATCTGTGCTTAGCATAGTGTGCCGTCCGACTGGTTTTCTGCTACGTCTGTTATTGCACCCAGACATAATAAATCACACCTACAACAAGCCAGGACTACTGGCTTAGTCAATTGTTATTAGTTTCAACAAATAAAAAAGCAGAAACATTGGCTTCCTTGAATATAATATTGAAAATGCATCAGTTCTAAAATGAAGGTACTGTGAAAGAACTACAACCCTTTTCAGGTCTCGCCTGAGACAGCGCATGATGTCTCTTCGAGTGGCTTTTAAAAGTGGCACCAGAGGCTTTTGCTGGCCTACAGCTTGAGTTCACGAGCTCGTGCACAGCAGCCATCTGTATTTTTATTGCTGTAATCAGGCTCCTCTGCTTGCAATACCCCCCTCCCTTTACCCCCTCCCTCCGGCTCAGCTTCATGTGTGTCTTCTAGCTGTGAATCATGCTCCTCTGCTCCAACTCCCCCTCCCTTCTCCCCCTCCTCCCCTCCTCTTCGTCAGTTTCATTTGTGTCTTGTATCACTGTGAATGCTCCTGCTTCCACCAGGTGCACACAGACCACCAGCCGTCAGTGCACATTTCCACCAGGCACACACCCCACCAGCCGTCAGTGCACGCTTCCACCAGGCACACACACCACCAGCCGTCAGTGCACGCTTTGACCAGACACACACACCACCAATTGTTAGTGCACGCTTTCACCAGGGGCACACACCACCAGCCGTCAGTGCAGCAGACAGGCTCTTCTCAGAGTTTCTTGGTAAATATCTGTTTGATGCCTGGGAAGGAGTGGGTCGAGTTTCCTTAAACCATGCCGAGTATACAGGTGCAGTGCATGAACTCCTGTGAGTCAAGCTGCCTGGTGCTCTCTCACTCCACACTTGTAAATTGTGCCTGCACCAGGCTTTTTCTCATTCGCACACACTTGTAAATTGCACCTGCACCAGGCTTTTTCTCATTCGCACACACTTGTAAATTGCGCCTGCACCAGGCTTTTACCTCATTCGCAAAGTTCGGCGCATGCGCACAGCTAGGCAGCCCCCACACCCCCGGGAATGACTGCTTCCTACAACTAAGGTCCCTAATGCGAGAAATATTGGCTATGCCAATGTTTGTTTTAAGTTCTTTCACCACCTTATTTTGAAGAACTGGATTCCCTCCTAGCAGCATGGGTGTTATCCTACATTTATCTTCCTTCTGACAAGATGCCCAGGGCTGGAGGAGGCCCCCCACATGCTTTCACAGCCCAGACTGGCCCATTGTCATTCTGTATGTGGCAATCAGCCGCATTCGGAATGACCATGGGCGGGATGGGGCTGCTCTTGCACTCAGAGGAGTGAGAGGCGCCCCATCAGGGCGTTGAGGATTCTCACAGGGGAACATTGCTGTTACCCAAAGGCCAAAATTACGGACAAAAGGCGTCCGTAAAAGGGATCCTCACGGTCAACGGACGTGAGGTCCCAATTACGGACGGTCCGTGAAATTTACGACGGTTGGTTACCCTATTTCAGAGTGCTGCTGTACCATTCATGTACTGGCCTCCTCTTCTACTCTTCAGTTGAGCACTATTGAGGCGTCCAGGGTAAACGTTGTGGTGTCTTAATTGGACACGTTCGTCGCCTGTGAACCCAGAACTTTAAATATGAGAGTATAGTGCATGATAAACTCCAACATTTAAAACAAGCATTTGCAATGCAATAGGGCTCGCATTAGTAAAGTTAGAGGTATCAGTATTGTAAATGACAATTTTTTTATTTATGTTTTTGTTTTGAAAATAGCGAAATTAATAACTGTCATTTACAATGCCAATAGTGTTAACTTTTGCAAACGTGACACCTATAGCATTTGTAATGCAATATATGTTGTATTTACATGACTTAGATGTATTAATATTAAAAATAACAATGGGTTGTATTTTTTTCAATATTTAATACTTAAATAAAAGTTATTGTAATTTATAATGGCAATAGCTTAAACTTTTGCAAATAACTTTTTGGAAGATTATGTTTAGTGCATTTTATTGTGATGAAAATACAAGAACAGAAGTAAAATATAAACTTTTTTTGTGACATTTGTAATAAAGTTTGAAACATTGAGAGAACATATTTGAATCAGTTGTCGTTGAATGGTTGCACAGATTGATGCTGTGGTGGCTCTGAATGATGTTGTGGCGGCGACGAGTGATGCTGTGGCGTTCAGTGATGCCTTGGTAGCGCATAGTGATGTTGTGGTGTCCCTGAGTGATGCTGTGGTGATGCGATTGATAGTGAGGGCGATAGATAGATAAAGGGAGGGCAAGAGAGCAAGGGATGGAGTGTGGGCGAGGGATGGAGTGTGGGCGAGGGATGGAGTGTGGGGCGGGGGAGGGATGGATGGAGTCAGGTGAATAGATGGATGGATGGAGTGGGGGGATGGATGGATGGAGTGGGGGGGATAGATGGATGGAGTGGGATGGATGGATGGAGTGGGATGGATGGAGTGGGATGGATGGATGGAGTGGGGGGATGGATGAAGTGGGATGGATGGAGTGGGGGGATGGGTGGAGTGGGGGATGGATGGATGGATGGAGCGGGATGGATGGATGGATGGATGGAGTGGGGGATGGATGGAGTGGGGGGATGGATGGATGGAGGGAGTGAGGGGATGGAGGGAGTGGGATGGATGGATGGAGTGGGATGGATGGACGGAGTGGGATGGATGGATGGATGGATGGAGTGGGGGGATGGATGGATGGATGGAGTGGGATGGATGGAGTGGGATGGATGGATGGAGTGGGATGGATGGATGGATGGAGTGGGATGGATGGATGGAGTGGGATGGAGTGGGGGGATGGATGGATGGAGTGGGGGGATGGATGGATGGAGTGGGGGGATGGATGGATGGAGTGGGGGGATGGAGTGGGATGGATGGATGGAGTGGGATGGATGGATGGAGTGGGATGGATGGATGGAGTGGGATGGATGGAGATGGATATGGATGGAGTAGTGTGGCTCACTGGTTAGAGGCGGCAGACCCGAGAGCAGAAGCCGGCCCGGGACCAGGGTTCAATTCCCGACGCGGCAGGTTTCGTGGACCTGGGTCAGTGGACTCGATAATTCTCGCTTCGATGCTTACTCTAATCAGGGGTTCCACTCGGCAACTCTGGGCATTAGCTTGCCTAATCTCCACAACGGCCCCATCAATTCCGGGGATGCCTGGCTCCACCTTGGGGACTCGCAGCAGGGACCATCCCACAGGGAAAGACAGGACGGGTTCCCCAGAGTTATACAGCGCCAGGAGACCTATGGACGGGTAGCAGTGCGCTTTACAAGCTCAAATACATTTACATATATGGATGGAGATGATGGATGGAGTGGGATGGATGGATGGAGTGGGGTGGATGGACGGATGGATGGAGTGGGGTGGATGGATGGATGGAGTGGGACGGATGGATGGAGTGGGACGGATGGATGGATGGATGGAGTGGGGGGATGGATGGATGGAGTGGGGGGATGGATGGATGGATGGAGTGGGGGGATGGATGGATGGAGTGGGGGGATGGATGGATGGAGTGGGGGGATGGATGGATGGAGTGGGGGATGGATGGAGGGGGGGATGGATGGAGTGGGGGGTGGATGGAGTGGGGGATGGATGGATGGATGGAGTGGGGGATGGATGGATGGAGAGGGGGGATGGATGGATGGAAGGAATGGATGGATGGAGGGGATGGATGGATGGATGGAGTGTGATGGCTGGATGGAGTGGGATGGATGGATGGATGGAATGGATGGATGGATGGAGGGGATGGATGGATGGAATGGATGGATGGAGTGGGGGATGGATAGAGTGGGGGGATGGATGGATGGAGTGGGGGGATGGATGGATGGAGTGTGATGGCTGGATGGAGTGGGATGGATGGATGGATGGAATGGATGGATGGATGGATGGAGGGGATGGATGGATGGAATGGGTGGGGGGATGGATGGATGGAGTGGGGGGATGGAGTGGGGGGATGGATGGATGGAGTGGGGGGAAGGATGGATGGAGTGGATGGATGGATGGAGTGGATTGATGGAAGGAGTGGGGGGTGGATGGATGGAGTGGGGGGATGAAAGGAGTGGGATGGATGGATGGAGTGGGGTGGATGGATGGATGGAGTGGGGTGGATGGATGGATGGAGTGGGGGGGGATGGATGGAGTGGGGGGGATGGATGGAGTGGGGGGGATGGATGGAGTGGGGGATGGATGGATGGATGGAGTGGGGGATGGATGGATGGAGAGGGGGGATGGATGGATGGAAGGAATGGATGGATGGAGGGGATGGATGGATGGATGGAGTGTGATGGCTGGATGGAGTGGGATGGATGGATGGATGGAATGGATGGATGGATGGAATGGATGGATGGATGGAATGGATGGATGGAGTGGGGGATGGATAGAGTGGGGGGATGGATGGATGGAGTGGGGGGATGGATGGAGTGGGATGGATGGATGGAGTGGGATGGATGGATGGATGGAGTGGGGGGATGGATGGATGGATGGAGTGGATGGATGGAGTGGGGGGATGGATGGAGTGGGATGGATGGAGTGGGATGGATGGAGGGAGTGGGGGGTGGATGGAGTGGATGGATGGATGGAGTGGGGGCAAGGGTGGAGTGGGGGAGGTGGATGGATGGATTGGGATGGATGGATGGATGGAGTGGGGGGATGGATGGATGGAGTGGGGGGATGGATGGATGAAGTGGGGGGATGGAGGGAGTGAGGGGATGGATGGAGTGGGATGGATAGATGGAGTGGGATGGATAGATGGAGTGGGATGGATGGAGTGGGATGGATGGATGGATGGAGTGGGGGGATGGATGGAGTGGGGGGATGGATGGAGTGGGATGGATGGATGGATGGATGGAGTGGGGGATGGATGGATGGAGTGGATGGATGGGAGAGTGGGGATGGATCGATGATGAAGTGGGGGGATGGATGGATGGAGTGGGGGGATGGATGGATGGAGTGGGGGGATGGATGGATGGATGGAGTGGATGGATGGATGGATGGAGTGGGGGGATGGATGGATGGAGTGGGATGGATGGATGGAGTGGGGGATGGATGGATGGAGTGGGGGGTGGATGGATGGAGTGGGGGGTGGATGGATGGAGTGGGGGGATGGATGGATGGAGTGAGGGGGATGGATGGAGTGGGGGGCTGGATGGAGTGGGGGATGGATGGGTGGGGGGATGGATGGAGTGGGGGGATGGATGGATGTATTGAGTGGGGGATGGATGGATGTATTGAGTGGGGGGATGGATGGATGGATGAGTGGGGGGATGGATGGATGGATGGAGTGGGGGGATGGATGGATGGATGGAGTGGGGGGATGGATGGAGTGGGGGATGGATGGATGGATGGAGTGGGGGATAGATGGATGGAGTGGGGGATAGATGGATGGAGTGGGGGATGGATGGATGGATGGATGAATGGATGGAGTGGGGGGATGGATGGATGGATGGATGAATGGATGGAGTGGGGGGATGGATTGATGGAGTGGGGGTGGATGGATGAAGTGGGGGGATGGAGGGAGTGAGGGGATGGAGGGAGTGGGATGGATGGATGGAGTGGGATGGATGGATGGAGTGGGATGGATGGATGAGTGGGGAAGGATGGATGGATGGAGTGGGGGGATGGATGGCTTGGAAGTGGGGGGGATGGGATGGGAGTGGGG